>NW_004524728.1:7177471-7182224 GCF_000260255.1 Octodon degus | reverse complement strand
TTATGGGGCAAAAGAGGAAAGTGATCGATGATGTAGAGTGTGCCTAAGGAGAGTCCCATGGAGATAAAACATTCTCTCAGGCTTTCACAGAGAGCACATTGGCCAAGCAATGACCGTGACTCATCCACGTGACTGACACTGACAAAGGATGGACAGTCTGAGGTACAGGGTCTCAGGGCAAATCCTCAGGGGATTTGACTGATCTTATCAGACCCAAAAGCTATAATTCTTGTTACATAGGTCTTGCTTTATCTTGGTCTTAACCATTCAGCAGAAAAGTAAGAAACAAAGTACAAGAAAAAAAAAGCCATGTTGTTATATTGAGCTGTAGGGGACTCCGGTCAACAACTTCTGATATTGCCAGTCAAGTGGAAGACCCAATACTATTATGGACTACTGGACTATTTTGGAATATTTTGCTGAGTTCACACACTTATAATATTTAAATGATGGAACTAAACAAAAAAAGGGGATATAGATGAATGACCATTTTGTATCTGTGTATTCAAAATGGTTAGGATAGATATATAGCTACATTCTCTTATTTCAAGGAATAGAGGGATTTGTTCTAATAGTGTTTTTAAATAGGATATCATTTCTGCATCTTGTACAACAAACAACCAATAGGAAGGCAGTATGCAATGTGTTAATTATTAGAACTGTCCTGCCAATTTGATTTGAAACTGTTTCATTGCATTTATTTCTCAATAAAATTATGGAAAAAATAAGTTGTCAATAATATTTGTTGGCAACCCACTAATTAATTCAATTCACAGGCCTTGTAAGCTACCCAAAAAAGATGAGATTCTGTTTGGTTTGTGCTTGCATTCCAGATGGGAAGACACATCCTCACTGCTGGGCAGTGTAAGTGAGAACACTGATGCCATTAGGAAGAAAAGACTAGAAATTCAGAAAAGGAAAGATTCTTTCTGAGTACTAAAAGTGAAAAGAGATGCATTTGGGGACCAGGAAGTTCATGATGGGTTTCCCCAGAGTCTCTTGTTCTCATGTGGCAATAGCCAATGGCCTGATGAGGTCCTTTCTCTCTGCTCTCTCATAATCTGTAGCTGTCTTTGGTCTGGTTCTCTCTGCAGGTAAGAATGACAAAGAACTGCTCTATTGGGAGGACTTTCGGTGCCTCCTTCAGTTTGGTTCCGTAGAATGAGTGGCAAGTCTGTCTCCTTTGAGTTATTTGCTCTTGACCCTGTGGATCAGCTTTTTATTGGGTGTGGGAAGATGACTCATTTAAGAAACTTTGTATTTAGCAACTTCAGTATGGTATTGCCAGACCATAATAGATTTTGCTTTATTTATTAGTTTGGAACTTTCTTTTTCTCTTGAGAAAAATAGAGAAAACCTATTTTATATACTTATATAACTACCAAACATTTGTGGTTTTTGTTTATTTGTTTTGGAGGTTGACTTGTTTACTATTCTCTCATTGCTGAGACAAATACCTGACATCCAAAATGAAGGAAGGAAAGGTTTACTTAGCTCACAGTTATTGGAGGTTTCTATCTATACTCAGCTGGATCCCAGGCAGAGTAGCATATGGCAGAGGGTAAGCTTTTATGATGGAGAAGGCAAAGAGCAGAGAAAAAGGAGTGGCAGCAGCTCAAGCTCTCTCCCCTTGAGAGCGGCTAGCTAGCCTCTCTCCCCTCCTTACTTTGTAATGCTGAGTATCTGTCCCAGGGCCTATAATTCCAGCATTAGATCCAGCATTGGCCGGGGAGATGGCTCAGTGGAATAAGCACTTCCCTGGCAAGCTCAAGGGCCTGAGTTCAATCCCTCGTTCTGAAAAAAAAAAAAAAAAAAAAAGAATCAATCATAAACTCCAGAAGCTACCCCATGACTGCATGAGGCTTTGGGGGAACAGTGCTAGACACAAACCATAACATGGTGTTGGTGGTGCTACTGGGATTCAACCAGGGAAACTATACTACTGAGTTGCTTCCTCAGCCCTTTCTATTTTGAGGTGTGGTTTTCCTAATTCGTCTGGTCTGGCCTTGAAATTTGAATCCTCCTGCTCAGCCTCTTGGGTGACTGGGATTATAGGCATGTCCCACCACTCCTGACACAATCACCGTCTTTCCTAAGGAGCCTAGAAAGCATTAAGTAATTGCAAATGTATGATATTAAAAATAAATATAAACATGTAGAAAATGTGTTCACATGCCTTTGGTGCTCCTACTGATGGCAGCTTTTGATTTTCAGTGAGGGAAAAAGGAGCCCTGTGGTACGTAGCAGATAGGTACTACACGGCCCCAGACAGTCAAGAGACCTAGTGTTCTCTGTGATCAGTCCATTTGCTGTGGGCTTGGCCAAACTCCCTTTCATTGCAGAGAACTAAAAATTCAAAGTAGAGTTGATTAAGTCCTTAAAAATCTTTAAGTCACAAAGTTACGTTTAAATATAACTTATGCAACATAGTAAAGCAAAGCTGGAGCTTAGAGTAGGCAGAGATAAATGTCTCTGTGAGTCTGTCTCTCTGTCTGTCTCTGTCTCTCTCTGTCTCTGTCTCTTTCTCTCTGTCTCTCTCTGTCTCTGTCTCTCTCTCTGTCTCTCTGTCTCTGTCTCTCTCTCTCTCTCTCTGTGTCTCTCTCTCTCTCTCTCTGTGCACATGTATGCGCACATGCACACCCCAGACGTACTTGTCTAAAGGTCACCAGCTGTAGATTTTGTTGCCTATTCTAAAGGGGACTCCAGATTAGTATACAAGCCATAAATCTAAGAGAATAGAATGATGCTTTTACTAGCCTTTAAATTCCATGTGAAATTGTGAATGAAATGTTTCATTCACAGGTTTTTATAAATCTGTTTTCCGAAAAATAATAATAATTGCACAAGAAATACAAGGCATCTTGAAGTTCAATCAGTGTAGCTGCATGTAAAGTAAAAGTGAAAGGCCTCTTCACCTGCCCTCCACTCCCCTCCTTCTCTACCCTACCCAAGCTCTGTTGGGAGAGTGTGAAACTTTCCCCATCTTCACTTTTGCATTGACTTTATACATACATAATGGGATGAGACATTTACATAAATTGGATTGCATCATAGTTATTATTCTGTAACTTTTGCATTTGACACTGTCTAAAAAGTCTTTCTGTATCAGTATGAAATACTTGATCTTTTCTAAGAGCCGCTCAGTGCTGATAACCATGTGGAAAACCTTGTTTTCCCTCTACATCAATAGATCTGGGAATTATCCATCTCTAAAATGTCTTCTGTAAGAAAGGCGTTGACATATATTTGTTTTTTCAAATTCTCTTCTTTCCTTCTCACTGATATGTACCTTGTATCATGGAAATATAAGTATGTCATTATCTGTAGTGCTGTAGGTCAACTAAGGTTGGCAAAAGTATGAATATGTTAGCCATGAAATCTGTTTAGCAGAGTTACTATTATGCTTTATTTTCTTCTTGTTGTTGTGGAGCATTAAACTCAGAACCTTCACACTGAATGTAGCCCCAAGTCATTCATTAATTTTTTTGAAAAAGAGTCTCGCTAAATTGTCCAGGACTCCAATGGGTATACTCCAACTTGTGATCCTCCTGCCACAGCCTCCCAGAATGGTGTGATTACAGGCCTGCGCCCAGTTTAAACTTTGTATTTTTGACAAGAAATTTAGTCCTTAAAGCAATTTCCTTCTGGGATTCAAACATATTTTCATGGGCTTGTGTTCCTTAGTCATTTTACATAGACAGTATTTTATTTTACTTGTCAATGTAGTATAGAGAATTATTTTTTAAAAAGCAAAACAAGTAAAAACCAAGTATCAAGTTCCTCTATCTTCTTGCTTTATGTACCAGTTTGAGGAGTAAGTTGCCAAACCAATCCATCATAAGGAGCCATGGAATTTCTAAGTAAATGCCAGTAAAAAGGAATATATTTAGTAAGATAAATAACCACTTTAATTTATAGTACTCTTTTCTAAAGACACTTGAGGAGCTTTGCAAACATTTGAACCAAAATACATTTTAAACTGCAGAGATACGGACATATAAAATTGCTAAAAAAACATAAAATATGAGCCTCGTATAGTGGCCCTTCATATTCAGAGATGACACATTCATATTATATAGTTATCAGTTCAACAAGTTTTTACTGCATTTTATTTGTTCTCCCCAAAGCCTTATTTTTGATAGATGATGCCTAAGATATACAGGGAGCGTCCTTCCAATATCACATGAGTGATGAAAAGCAAAACAAAACAATTTATCAAATCACACTGCATACATCCCTATAAATTTGGAGAGTGATGAATCTGTAAGCCCATATAACTTGGCATGCCATGGATTCATCAAAGGTAAAGGCCCAAACATCTCACACACTGCCGTTGACAGGAAGGCTGGTCTTGCTTGGGGATAAATAAAAAGGGAAAAGAAAAAGAATCACCCTGTGAAACTGTTCCTGTGCTGTAAGAGTTCTCTTCACTCTGGAAGATTAAGTAGTTGTCTGTAACACGCAGTTCAGAGATGTACAAAGGATTTGATTTGACACTTTCACGAGGGTGATGTCACTAAATTGTTACTTAATGAAGTGGAGTTACAAAGTCACCTACTATGTGTTATATTTAATATTTATAGTCGCTAATATAGGCATAAATAAAGTACTTCTTTATGTGAGAAAAAAGCTAGATATGCATTTTCCCACCTCTCTTTATGGAAACAAAACAGTGTTTCTTTTTTCCATAATAATATTTCCCAGGTACTCATAAGAAACAAAGTGACTTAGTGAGACCCAGTTTCAAAATAAA
>NW_004524728.1:7173656-7176886 GCF_000260255.1 Octodon degus | reverse complement strand
CTCTCTCTCTCTCTCTCTCTCTCTCTCTCTCTCTCTCTTTCCTTTTTTTTGGCAGAACTGGGGGTTGAACTCAGGCCCTTGCACTTGCCATGCAAGCACTTATTCTACTGAGCTATCTTCTGACCCCATTTCTGCCCAATTTCTAAGTCTTCTTTTATTATGTGAAATCCTTTTTGTCTCCTTCTTTCAAGACTATAATTTCATTAGCATGACTTGGTATATAGTGATAGTTTTCCTTTTTAATTCTTTTTCTCTGTTACCTCTTTTTTCTAACATTTTATCATCTTTGAGAATAAATAGCTGTATTTA
Source organism: Octodon degus (assembly GCF_000260255.1). Taxonomy (NCBI): domain Eukaryota; kingdom Metazoa; phylum Chordata; class Mammalia; order Rodentia; family Octodontidae; genus Octodon; species Octodon degus. The sequence goes on along the minus strand of NW_004524728.1, from coordinate 7,176,577 downwards.
GTTAAGAAAACTATTTTCTAAATGAACTTGGTGAATTGCTTGATAATGTGAAAACCTGTCTTCTTTCGCCAGCATCCTGGTAACTTTGAAGTTGAGGGAGAAGCTGATAGCAATATGGGAATGAAACATGTTCCTGTAGAGCTGAAAAGACCTTTGAAATAGAGCACACTAGGAAGATATATTTTTCACTTACTTGACTTTTCCAGATTTAAAAAAAAGTAATGCTAGCTTGACAGAACTTTAAAAAAAAAAAAATAGCCACCAGCATTTTTCAGTCCTTTATGTAATTTTTTAAAAGCCTAGCAAAGCTCTAACAAATAAACTAATCATGATGTTAAATAACAGAGATGCTTAATAGTATTGAAGGAGAAACTCTAAACAAATAAATAACTGCAAGCTACACAGTTTTCCTCTCAGTTTAATACTGTGGTATGCTCTGGTCATTCTCCTTCTTTTCACTGCTTTAAATTAGTGTCATCAGAACCTAACCACTCTGCAGAACTCAAGCATTCTCCTGTGGCCAGTTTTGATCCGGCCGTTGGCATTTCCCTGCACATTACATCCCCTCTAAAATGCTTTGTGATTATATCAAAAAGTAGATTCAACTGGCAATGGGAAATTTATTTATTTACCTTGAGTACAGTTAGTGATACAAACATAAAACGTGTTGTAAAGGAGGAAAATGCTGTGTATGTGCATATGTGTTTGCGTGTATATATTATATTTATACAATTTTTTTCTTTTTCATAAAAATTCATACCCTGAAACAAGATCTTCCTTATGTGCCTCTTAGTTGTGTAATGAATAATCATTAAAAAAAAACCTAATGCATATTACTTTCGCTTTCATGTCTAGATGAAAAGTAATGGAAAAGATTTGTTTACATTTATTTATTTCACATTGACATATAAAATGTAGGCATATATTATGTACAATAGGCTGTTCTGAAGTTTATATATACATCGTGCAATGACTAAATCTAGCTAAATGACGTGTGCATTACCTTCTAGTTAACCATTTTTGTGAACAGAATACTTTATATCCGCTGTTAATGTTTTTCAAGAATGTGAAAAGAATTTTTGATACCAAATGGATAAAGCTCCTTAATAGTTTCTACATTGATTACTGTGTTTAAGGTACCATTTTTCAAATGCATTATCTCATTCAATCTTCACAATTACTTCCACATTGGGGTGAGCTTCATTTCACAGGTAAATTAAAGAAAGGATTGAGAGGCCAAACTTCTCTTCACAAAAGGCAAGCGTAGGGGCCGGCCGTATAGCTCAGTGGACTAAAGTGCCTGCTTAGGCAGAGCTCAGGGACAGTGTTCGATTCCTGGCCTGTCATGCAGGCCCCGCCCCCAGGGCGCGCTGGGACAGCAATGGAGACTGGGCGTGGTGGCGCATGCCTATAATCCCTGTGCTTAGGAGGCTGAAAACAGGTGGATCACTACAGGAGTCCGATCTCACAAATAAATAAATGGGGCTGTTTGCCTCATTTTCCCCCAGGCCTGGCTCCTGTCAGCTGCTTATCAGTGGGGTCTCCCCCACCTGACCTGATTCTCCACATTCCTGTCCCGAAAGGCACCCTTACTGGGGTGTTTGAGCCACATGTTACTACTCTAGATCCTGCGCAGAGCTGCCCACACCCCACCCACACCCTGTGCCGCTAACCGAGGAAGCCATTCTCAGGCTCACCACTCACCCGCCTTGTGGATCTCCACTCTTGTCCCTGATGCTCTTGTCCCTGACCCTCTCATCCCTGACCTTGCTGCCACTCAGTTAAATGTGTGTTTTTAGTCGCCTCTCTGACAACACAGAATCTTGGTCATTTCCTTCTCCAGTTGTAATTCTATAGTTTCAAATATGTGCAAGTCATTTGATTTATTTTCCCTCAATAAACTGAAATCTGAGAAGTCTTTGTCTTAACTCTGTACCCATTATGACAAGAACAGTGAGTAGAGCTCAAATACTTGTTAAATGTATGAGCTGAGTTACTCATTCTGACTCTGTAAAATATATCATTGAAAAGGCCATTTAGAGTAATTTTGTGGTTTTTAGTTTTTATAGAAGAAATGTGTCTTTATTATTGAGAGTTGGAAAACTCAGAAAAGCACAAAAAGGAAAATAAAAATTGACTATAGTCCCAATATATTTAAAAACAATTGCATTTAATTTAATATTGTGGTGTATATCCTTCAGGTCTTTTTTCTTTCAGGATTTATAAAATCATTGTAAGAATAGTGGCATATTTCAGTGGTGAAACAAACAAGTGACTAGTACATACAGAACCCTTAATTCTGTCCTCAACACCAAGAAAAAATCATGCCAAACAGAGCATTAAAAATTGTTCAGCTAGACAATATAAATTCAAATGTTTAAACCATAAAGAGATGGTAAGTAGCTGGCAGTGGTCAGACATTTTGCAAGGCTTTGGCAGGAGGAATTATTATGTACAACTTTTGTTTCATATATCAGTTAACTTCAAAAAATGTTTTAAAGAATAAAATGACTTGCAGAAAGAATTTGTTAACTTTTCACTGCAAGTATAACACCCGAGTTAGCCCTAACTAGGTAGTCCTACAATTTTTTTCAAGAAGGTGCATTAAAATTTTTAAATTCAGCAAAAAGATGAAGCAATTTATCTAAATTAAAACGATTTGTTCAAACATGGTTTTCTCATTATGCATGGTATTAAATAATACCATTCTCTTTTCTTAGAATTCCTTCCTCTAGCATGTCTGCCTTAGAAATCTTACTCTTTCATTGCATGTAAAACATTTCCTCCTTGAAGCCATTTCAGAGTACATCATAAGAACATGGCCTCGGGTAGGTGGATGTTCAAGAAGAAGGGGGTGGTGAATGAAAGCAAGAGACAGGAAAAGGAATATTGTGGGACTGTCCTGCTTCAAGGTTGTATAT
>NW_004524728.1:7170870-7172641 GCF_000260255.1 Octodon degus | reverse complement strand
ACTAAGAAGAATATATGCAGTGTATTATTTGTTGAAACTGTACTTCCGATTTGATTTGAAACTGTCTCATTGCTATATGTTTATCAATAAAACTGTAGAAAAAAAAATAAGAACATGGCCTCTAATCTCCAGAATGAGAGGATACTTTGTACATTGTGTAGCCTTGAGCACCCCCTCTTAATCACACCAGCCCTTCTTGATGGTGACTTCTACAGGTGGGCAAAATCATAGCTTGCTTTTTTTTTTTTTTTTTTTTTTTTTTGAGTACTGCACACAGTAGTTGGCCAAGGCCCCATTTAAAGTAGGCACTAAATAAATGCCTGCTGAATTGATGATAAATACTATGCACATCCCACTGGCAGTCAGGGACTAGCACCATTGTGATATATTACATGAGGGAAGTAATTATATAAGTTGCTGGGTTCTAATTCACTGGTCAGCCATGGTCTGAGAGCTTCTTTTATGATGATGCTAATGTGACTGGGAGAGACAGATTTTAATTCTGTGCATAACCAAGCCAAATTGCAGTTGGCTTAGGTTCCTTAGGACAAAGTAATTATGCTATTGTTCTAGTGGTATTTCAGCTCTATATTGTCTCTGTATTTCTTATGCTTCAGTGCCACTAGGACAGACAAGAATTTATAGGTAAAGCAAAGGTGCAGCAAAGCTCCTTACTCTCATAAAGAATAAGGCTAAGTGCACAGCCCCATCCTGTCGCAAGTCTCACAGGTCTTCGTAAGTGCACCTCTTACATCTCTGCACTCATCAATCAAAAGCCAATGAAACTTGGATAACACCTTAGGTCAAGGCAAGGATTTAGATATGTGAAGCCTGCACAAGGATTTAGATATGTGAAGTCAGGCAGCCGAGCCCCAAACTGTTTCTCCTATGTTGTGAAGACCTGTACAGATTCCAGTTCTGTTCCATAAGGAAAGACAAGTTTCTAAATTCTCTTTAGTCTTGATTTGTCTCCTTCTTTGGGTAAGAGAAGATAATAATAAAATGTGCTTCAGAGGATGGCTGCAAAGGTGACATAACTATTTGGAACACTCAGCACAGTGTCTGACATAAATAGGCTCTATAAATAATACCTAACATTAAAATTGACCCAGAAGTAGTAGTATGTGTGTATGAATCTGTAAATATGTACAATATAGTATGAAAAGGTAGTAAACTTGTGTTAGCTGGATAAATCAAATGTCAAATAGATGGGCCTGTTCTATAATCTCTCCTTTGATTCCTCTTTGAGCACACATGCATACTTTCACCCACTTCCTTGAGCACATGTTCCTTTGAGCACAGATGCATACTTTCACCCACTTCTGACCTCAGGCAGAGTCTGTTGTGTGATTTGAAGACAGCAAGGGAGCAGTCCAAGTGGCTGTTTTCCAGCCTGATCTGGATGGATCTGGAAACTCTAGCTGACATTAGTGTTGCCAGATATACCTACTAGACACTGACCAGGAACAGTGTTTCTGACTGTTGAATGTTGGCAATAATGGAGGAGATGTTGGGTGGTGAGAGGTAGGCATGAGAGATGTATATAGATGCCAGATTCCAGTAGACTGAAATGAACTCTTTGGTACTTGGAGAAGGGATGAAGAATTAAACAAATGCCATCTCTTTTTTGTGGTGACTATAGAGGATAGGAGAGAAATAGGGGGAAGGACAGAGAGAGAGAGAGAGAGAGAGAGAGAGAGAGAGAGAGAGACAGAGAGAGACAGAGACGAGAGAGAGGAACAGGTGAGAGAAAAGGAGAAAAGGAGAAGGG
>NW_004524728.1:7160584-7170770 GCF_000260255.1 Octodon degus | reverse complement strand
AGAGAGAGAGAGAGAGAGAGAGAGAGAGAGAGAGAGAGAGAGAGAGAGGAAAAGGGGGAACAGGTGAGAGAAAAGGAGAAAAGGAGAAGGGAAGAGAGACCTAGAAGGAAATTGAGGGATTCTGTGGGAACAACCTAGCAAAATATTTCCTTGATATTTGCAACTTTCAGGGACAAGAAGTGTTGGTTGTCTACGTAGTGCCTTTTTAAAAAATAAAATGCAGTTAGTTCTCACTGGGCTGGGTGGATAGCTTGCCTGTCTAAGCACCTGCCTGACAAGTGCAAGGACCTGGGTTCGATCCTAGTACCACAAGCCATGCAGTCCCAGGCCCCCAGGCATGCAGTTCTGGCCACTCAAACCAGGCGTGGTGATGCACACCTGTAATCCCAGTGCTGGGGAGGCTGAAACAGGAGGATCACTATGAATCCGAGTTGTGTACCAACATCTGGTACCAAATAAATAAGGTTTTTTTTTTTTTTATAAAAAGAAAGTTCTCACCACAAATAAGAAAGAAAGTGAATCGTAGTAGATATTTCAGGAGCTTTATAGTCTGTTTCAGGAATTCTGTTGTTGAATCAACCTCTCCAAACTTCTGAATCTTCCATTTTATCCATTGTTTTATACAGCTGCTTTTATGAGCACCTAAGCATTGTGCTAAAATCTGAGCAAATAGAAATAAATTTAAAACACCCTTATAGGCACTCAGGAATAGGAGAACAAAACCAGTTAACATTATTCTACACTGTCTATTATAAATAAACTGAGGTGATAAAGTGACGTATAAGCCTCTTCCTAAACATTTACAAAGTATCAGTAAGGATGAAATAGTTTCATCTTTGGGCATGACCTTGGGAACTATCTGTCTTTTGGCCCTACCTTTCTGGCTGTTCCTCTGTGCTCTTGTTTCTCACCTCTATGAAATTAGCAGCTCTGCTCAGCCACGCCCTTCCGCCATGGGCCAATCCTTGGAACGTGGACAGAATCCTCCAAAACTTTGAGCCAAAGGAAATGTCTCCTTCCTCAGGTACAAGTGTCAGATGTTTTGTCCCAGCCAAAGAAAGCTGACCCATAGACTGAGTATCTTCCTAAGGATTCTATGCCGTTTTGTTTGGGTTAAGAAGACAGTACTGGTTTTTAATTAGCAAAGTGGCCTGATTTGCTTTTATATTTTAGTTAAATAGCATATTTATACATTTTCTCTTGCTGTAACAGAAGAGGCTAGTTACTTTATAAAACAGAGAATTTTCTTTAAACTTCCATAATCCAAGATCGGGAAGACCCATGTGATTCACCTCCAGTGAGGGTGGTATGGTGGGCAGCATCACAGTGGTAGAAGGGTACACAGAAGAGGTCTCATGGTGAGACACAAATGCAGAGATTCAGGGGCCAAGATCAGTGCTTTTATAATGATTCATTGGCATTAATTGCCACTCATTGTCATAAGAGTTATCACAAGAAGAATACATTATCTCCTCTTAGGATGGAGCTGATGGCCTCGCACTAATCCCTATTTCTCAATTTCCGTCACCTCGGAATTGCCACACTGGGGACCAAGCTACCAGTCCTTAAATCTTTGTGGGACACCCTCAAGCCATAACAAACTGAAAAGAAAGAATTGGTTTATAATTTAGGAAAATTGTTTAAACTCTCTTTGAACCTCGATGTGCCCATCTCCAAAATGGAGACAATAAGAGAACTCATCATGTAGGTTAAAAGAAATCATGAAAATAATTTAGCACTATGTGCAACCCAATAATAATCTATCAGTTCAGTACCTCTTCATTCTTATTTTAATTACCTTTGTGGGAATCAAGTTGAATGCAAAAGCATCAAGAATTCAAGAAAAATGTGTTGATCTACTTGAGGAAAAAAGTAGGGCCTTGCCTTATAAGATAGGCTAGGGGCACAAGTATTCGATATATATAAGAATGAAAATTGAGGGGCTGGGGAGATGGCTCAGTGGAATAAGCACTTCCCTGGTAAGCTCAAGGGCTTGAGTTCAATCCCCAGTTCCACCAAAAAAAAAAAAAAAAAAAGGAAATTGAAGCTGAGCACTATAGTCTGTTACTCAAGAGACTAAAGCAAGAGTTGAGCCTAGAAATTTGAGACTATCCTGAGCAATATACTAAGATCTTATCTCTAAATAAATGAAAACTGAGACTGGTGAGACAGCTTAGCAGACTAACGTGCCTGCTTAGGCAAGCTTAGGCAAGCCCAGGGACTGAGGTTCAATCGCCTGTACATATGCTGCACCAGAGCTGCCCCCAGGGCAGGCTAAGCCAGCCAGAGTCTGGACATAGTGGTGCATGCCTGTAATCCCAGTGCTGGGGAGCCTGAAAGCAGGAGGATCACTATGAGTTGCAGCTGCATAGTGAGACCCTGCAGCACTAAATAAATAAATAAATGAAATGAAAATTGACAATCATGGAATCCATTGAATGTAGAGAATCTTGTTATTGCTTATTATTCCTTCACTACTTGTATTTCCTTGATAGAATTGTGGACTAGAGTTGTATTTATTTTTTCTGAAGTATGCATTTCATATTAAAAGCATACTTTTCTAGAATAGTCAAGTCCACATTCCCTATTGTCTCCATCAGTGACCCACTGAAGCTGAGTGTCAGAGCTTATAGGGAAAATGACTCTGGGTTCAACAAAATTGGAATAAATGCTAGAAACAAGTCAGATCTGACAGATGAACAGAAATCCTGCAGGAGCTATGATTTCCAATCTACTCCAGATCTGTTCCCTTTACCCTCCACACAAATTTACATATATTAAAAGAATTATTAACAATATTAAACAGTTTAGCAAAAATCAGCCTAAGCAACACAAACCATCTGGATATATCTGGGATCAGCAGCTCTGGTCCCATTATAATGGAAACACAATTCAAATCATATCTAATTTTCAAACGGACAAAGACAGAAACTGAGAATTGGCTTACTTGCAAACCAGTGGCAATAAATCACCCCAGAGTTTTTGAGCTGATAGGCACCAACTTTCAAGGAAACTAAATTGGCTTCTTGGGAAGAGTTGCCTGCCTCATTCCTAATGTTTTACAATGCTCTGTTTAATATTGTCAGCATTTGAACGTAGACATTTGGCCCAACACTTCGTGTTCAGCAAGGGCCACCATCACACTCTTCAGTCTGGAGGGAATGTATGCATGCTGGGGTGACCTCCTTTTCCTGTGTTAACAGAATTTCCCATCAAGGATTTTCTCTTTCACGCTTTTCTGACATCTCACAGTTTATGGTGACCGTGCTTTGCTGTCATTTACATTGCAGAGTTGCAAGACTTTATACATCTTCTTTCACACTGAGAGGCTTCTATTAAGTTTCCCTCAAAAGTTTTATTTTAGCCTTCACTAACCTTTGTTGTCATCACACTTTTCAGGTTAACCTCTATCCGTGTAGCAAAACCTAGGATAAGAATAACGTTCTAGATTCCAAACCGTTGATTAATAATGTACCCACTGTTAGTTTGTGAGTCAGTTCTCTGCTTATCCAACATGATACATTTTACAGTGGTGGCAGATAGTGCTCAAATGGCTCACTGTGGTCATTGTCCCTGGTAGTCTTGGCTCCTTTGTTCCCCTCTCCTTGAGCATATGCTGCACTCTCAGCATTATGTTTAATTGGTAGAAGATAGTGCAATGAAGGAGCACAACTTCCAAGACTAGTGAAATGACTATGACTTCCCTCCTGGTCACTCTCCGAGGAAGTCAGCCCTGATGCTGCAGGCAGCCCTGTAGGGAGATCGCTGGGCAAAGGGGGGTCTAGGTCGGCAGCAGCCACTGCCCCTCTGAGCCCTGGAATCAGCCACAGCTTCAAGCAACACTTGACATAGCTTTATTTTATTTTATTTTTGAGCATAGTTTTATTGGTTGTCTTCCTGATCACAGAAATTGTAAGATCGTAGACATTTAAGGATTTAATCTCTTAATTTAGAGATGGTTTGTTACACAGAATGATAACTAACACTGAGTAATATATGTCACAGTATATGAAACTCCTTTCTGCACCATGTTTAGTTAAGTCGCTATGGGCAAGTTAACTTTTCTAAACCTCCATTTTCTAATCTGTAAAAAAACTACAATAATAAAGATACCATCCTCGTATATTAAATGGTTACTTAAGAATTATTTACGTAATATATGTGAGACTTTTGGGCTCACCATAAGTACTCAGTGTTAGTTTTTAATTTGTGTTTATTATCTTTAATGCTATTATTTCTTAAATCTGGGCTTTAGCCTTGGAGTTTGTCCTTCGTCTTTTACCATTGGCTGCCCTGGGGTGTATCAAATACACCTCAGGCCTGTCTCGCTGCCACGCCCTGGTGGCCAGTGAGGCTCTGTAAGTCTCTATAAGCTCCAGATGTTCGTTTACTGCTGTCTGTTTGGTATCTCTACCAGGCTCTCCCATGTGTAGCATCTCAATTCTGAAACTCAAAATTTTCACTTTTACTGTTCCTTCTACCCAAACTGTTACTTCTTACTCAGAAGATAGGATCTAAGAACCCTATTTTGAGTGTCTAAATTTGCTAGGTATTTATCACTAAATAATAAACACTTGTGCTTGCTTTATGAATACTATGTAAATATATGTATACATACATGTACACTATTGCTCAAGTCACTGCAACCACCATATTTATATTAATTTAGTTATATACTGCACAGTATATTTTAAAGAATACCTGAACAGGTAATCATGAAATATTGTAAAATTAAAGGAAACAACTACTGACAACTATGCACAATAGCACAGTACTAAAATAAACACCAACATGAAGGTATATAACAGTTTTATTATAGGCAATCATTTTACATGGCTTTGTAATGCATAAATTTTCTGTTACCACCATTAAATTATACCAGTTCCCTAATAACAGATTTCAGATATCAGCCATATAGTGTATTAATGTGCAAAATAACACATAAATATTTTCTCTAGATCTTCAGTCCAGTAATCACTATGTCAATAATAGCTGCACATCATGGTCAATGACCAGTTTCTTTCTCCCACTGTCAGCCACTGCACATTTGTGATGCAGTTTGTGCAAGTGTATTGTTGTTCCCTCTTTGGCTCCTAATGATAAGTGCATGTGACAGACTCAGTACCTGAAAGTGGGAATTGACCAGTAAAGATGAAACTGTAATACAGAAACAAGAAGTGATAGTGCTGAAAGTGGGACTCAAAGCTAAAACTTAAATTGTTATAGAAGTGTCTGAGCATGGGACTCTTGACCCTCCAGTCTCTGAAAAGATGAGATGCCTAACGAGGCAAGCTCTGGGAAGGTGAAAACCTGGATTAGCGAAGTGCTTGTGATGAAAAGGGTCAAGATCTCCCATGGAACATGACAACAAATAACTGCACATGAAAGAAACTCTGAGATATTTCATGGTGAAAGTTCAAAGGATAAAATGAAGGAAGCTGAATAAAACAGATAGAAATGTAACAGTTTACCAAAGCATGGAAAAGATACCTGCTGTGTATTATAAGAGAAGTCTAATAAGAAATAAAGCCATGCTGTTAAGTTGAGCTGTGGGGGACTCAGGTCAATAATTTCTGACATTGCCAGTTAAACAGAAGACCCAATGCTATTATGGGCTACTGGACTCTTTTAGAATATTTTGCTGAGTTTACACACCTATAATATTCAATAACGGAACTTAGAAAAAATGCGGTATACCGATGAATGTCCATTTTGTATCTGTGTATTCAAAGAGGTTGGGATAGATATATAGTTGCATTCTGTTAATGAATAGAATGATTTGTTCTAATGGTGTTTGTAAATAGGATCACAAGTCCACTTCTTGTACAGCAATTAACCACTAAGAAGAATATATGCAGTGTATTATTTGTTGAAACTGTACTTCCGATTTGATTTGAAACTGTCTCATTGCTGTTTATCAATAAAACTTTGAAAAAAAAAGAAAAAAGAAAAAAAAAGAAGTCTAACACTGTCCTAAGTACTGTTGATGAGTTTTTATTTAAAAAATAATGTTCTAAACTATAGTGTACTGAATAAATACTGTTTTACTATTTTTTTCATATCTGTGTACACTTATAACCAACAGTAAGAAAGATTTTAATGCTTTGAAGATACTTAAAAATTGTGGAACTGTAATTTTCCCATTGGTTAATAAGGTCATGCTAGCATCTGAATATTTGTGTCCCCCGAAATTCATATCTCTAAATCCGACCCCGTAAAGTGATGATGTCATTTGAAGAAGGCACTTTGGGAGGTGTCCAGGTCGTGGCGTGGTGCCCTCACGATTAGAGTCAGTGCTCTTATAGAGAGAGCTCTTACCATTTCTACTATGTACGTGTGGACACAGCTAGAAGCTGCTGCTTGTGCAGGGAAGAGTGGGCTCCCATCGGACTCTAATGTGCAGCTGTCTCCAGAAATGGGAGAACTGTGGGGAATAATTTCCTGCTATTTATAAACCACCTAGTTTATTATATTTTGTTGCAGCAGCTCAAACAGACTAAGACTGATCACTTTGCACTTGTATTGCACATTACCTGCCCTTTCTCACATGCTCCCCCTGCCCTCCCCTGCCCTCCCTTCTCCTCCCCTTGCCTCCCCTAGACTCCCTTCTCCCCACCAATCCTCTCTACCTCTCCCCTTTCTCCTCCCCTCCCTTTTCCTCCCCTCCTATTCCTATCCTTTCGAGCTTCCTCTTTGCTTTCCTTTTCTTTCCTCCCTTTGTGGTGCATGGAGTCAAATCCTGGGCTTTACAAAGCACTGCCACTGAACCCCATCCCTAGTCCATGTGCAGTCATTTGTATGACTCCACACTACAGTACAAAGCAAAATTTTTCTGTATGCTAGTAAAAATGCCTGTAGGATGTACATTGGATGTTAATGATGTCTATTTTGGGGTGGTTGGATTTCAAGTTATATGTTTTGCTCATTTTGATTCTATAAAGTTTCTACAGTGGATACAGTTTTAAAACCAAATCTAGATTTTTAAGCCTTTTTTTTTGATCATGTGTTTTAGAGCCCTACTTGTGCCTGACAATATATTTAAATTGCAAAACTCAATGCTTTCCAAAGGTCAGGGCCTGTTATAAATGTCTGATATGGTACTTTTATCCTAGGTCCTACATATAATAGGGATATGAGAGTGTCAGAGGAGCTCCCAGAGACACCACCTGCTGCTGAGGATGTTGGAGCGGGCTTCTGATTACTGTTCCCCAAAAGTAAAGTTTTTCTCCCAAGGGAAAACAGATGTTTATTGGCCCTAGCACTTTACACTAGAAATTACTAAAATCAAGAGCCCTCTTTCTGCAGAGCCAATTTCAGTTCCATATCCAACAAATGAAATCTGTTAAGGTTATGGGAAGGTACAGTGAACATTTTGCCAAAAATTATTGAGACTGTTATTTTGTCCATTTTGTCTACCACTAATGGTTGATGTGTTGAATTGCATAGTGTTTTGTCTGTTTGTTTTTCACATAGCTTTTTTTATAAAAGCCAATCCTTTGTAAGCAGGATGTTTGCTAGCACAGGGCACCAAGGCGGAGTCAGTTCACCTTTTTATGGGACTGGGAGTATAACTGACAGCAGATCCTCAGCTATTGTTCTGTGTTCTCGCTGTTTGTTTTGCTTGTAGTTCTGAGAAATTTTCAATTGAAGATTAATGTGCTTATTTTTTGTTAGTTTGTGTTTTGGTACCTGGAATGAAACTCATGACCTTGTACTGACTAACTAGGCAGGTGCTGTGCTACTGAGCTCAATCCCCGGCCCTTTGTGATGTTTTAACACCCAGTGACTTCTCTAGTTCCACTGTAGTCATGACATCACCTTATTAAAGGCCAATAGTATTAAAGAAATAGACTTTTTAACATCAAAAACAAAGACAAACATGCTGTGAAAGTTTTCCACAACTAGGTTTTCCTTTCCTAGGTCTCCTTCGTGAATTCTTATGTTTAAAAATGGCCTTCTCTTTGATAGTAGTGGAACTCATTTAGATGATTCCTTCCATGTAAAGCACTGGAAATCCTGCAGGGAATGAGACACTTCCCTAGTATCTTGGCAAGCAAAATCCCTCCTATACTATGTGATGTTCACCCTTGCTGGGGCTTCCTCGGGAGGCAGAACAGCATAACAGCTCCTCCCAGTGTGTGGAACACTTTCTGTGGTCTACAAGTGATTTGTAGTAGAACATCAATGCTGCTCTATCTTCCTGTAGAGTTTCTTTAAGTTGAGGACGTAGTCAACACCTCTGTAACACAATCTTCCTTCTAACCAAAAAGATTAAGCCTTCAACATAAAGCTTTTAGCAGACTAGACTATTTAGCTAGACTTTAGTAACTGTGTTCTGTTTTTCTTTCTTTTTTCTTTAATTTTATGTATTTGGTACAGAGTCTCACTAAGTAGCTCAGACTCATAGTGATCCTTCTGTTTTAGCCTTCCCAGCTCTGGGATTAGAGGCATGCACCACCACAGCCATCTCAGCAGCTGCTCAGTGGTCAGGGTAAGGCCAGCATGGCATGCAGTTCCAGGGATGGAACCCAGGTCCTTATGCTTGCCAGGCAGACACTTACACTGCTGAGATGTCTCCCCGGCCCCTTTTTCTATCTTTTTATGATAGTGCTTTATCTAAAAAGAATGAGACAATTTTGAAAAGGTACTGAGAAATAATCTGATCAGATGTTTCAGAGGTGTATCTAAAAATTTTTGACAATTGCCTGCTAATGACTGAAGTTTGCAAAGTAATTTGGAAAGATCAACAACTAAGAGTCAGGAGGTCCAGATTTATGTTTTGAAGTTTATGTCATTCAGGATGTGGCTTCGCAGCAAGGCAGAGAGCAAAAGGAGCCCTGGGGTCTTGTTTAAAAAGACACTAACTCTATCCAACTAATCACTACAGAAGCTCCAACTCCAAATATGATCAACTGGAGAGTAAATAGTATAGAAGGGGAAAAGTAGCTGTAGTGGTAGTCAGCCACAGAGGAAAATCTATCTAAAAATTATCAAGTAGGATGAGGGTGAAGCTGGGAGTCAAGTTCAGATCTTGTGCTCCTGATCTCTACAGTCACCAAGAAAGCATTTGCAAATTCCAGAGTCTTAACATATTCCTGTACTCCTCCCAGACTATCCTTAACCCATACCATTTTATGTTGTGGAAAGAGCTGCAGTGTTAATCTGCATCTGTGTATCATGCATTACAGAACAGCGGCCTTGGAGAAACAGGGCTCTCCATATGCTGGCTACCCCTGTCAGCTGTGTAGCAAACAGGTGAGTTCATTGTCACTGTGCTATGAGAGGAATCATTCTAAAGAATCAAGTGTTGCTGGGCATGGTGGCACAGCCTGTAATCTCAGCACTTAGGAGACTGAGGCAGAAGGATTGTTTGAATTTTCAGACCAGCATGAGTTACAAAGTGAGCTCAAGGTCATCCTGTGCTGCGTCGTGAAACCCTGTGTCAAAAAGACAAAAAAAAAACCGAAAGGATCAAGTGTCTTTGGTAACATTAGAAATCACTGAAGACATTCCCCAAGTACCAAGTAGAATTTTCCCAGGGTTCAAGTGATCACAACTCACTGTAGATGTCTAACTTTGTTCTTCTTCAACTCAAACTTATCTCATATCTTGTTTTAATATAGGAAGTCAGCATTTGTAATCATGCTGTGGAAGGCCCCCAGGCTACTGATTACTTTTGAGCCCAAGCCCCCTCATGTTCAGTGGAGGAATCCCAAGGCACACTCTAGAATAGGAGGAAAGGAAGTATGAATCTAAAATGTACAAAAATTCCTGTTGATCTTAGTTTGCCTTGTTGAATTTTAAGTTTCCCAGATGTCCAACTTAAAAAAAAAAAATCAAAAGCTGTTTTTTAAACTTTTGATATTGCTTGTTAGGGTTATTTTTTAAGGTGATTTTATCTATCATTTAAAGAATTAAATGTTTTCATAGAGTAATATATACCTGGACAGTAAATCTTATTTGATACAGTTGAAATAAACCTGACTCATACAGACAATCTAGTGTGTCTTACTTCTGAGAGTAGTTATTATTATGGAGAAGTTTCTGCAAACTTATGTTTTTGTTTTGTTCCAAATGTAATAAACGCTAGGTAATTTTGTTTTATTTATTTATTTATGGAACTGGGGATTGAACTCAGGCCCTTGCGCTTGCCAGGGAAGCGCTTATTCTTCTGAGCCATCTCCCC
>NW_004524728.1:7137423-7160309 GCF_000260255.1 Octodon degus | reverse complement strand
TTTTTTTTTTTTCCAGTGCTGGGGACCAAACTCAGGACCTTGTGCTTGCAGGCAGGCGCTTATGGCACTGAGCTTTATCCCTGGCCCCTGGATAGCAATTAATTGACTGTGCCAGTGTACAGAACTGCTGATCAGTTTCCTATTTTATCTTTCATTTATCAGATATTATAATGTGCAAAGGTAATATAATTCTCAGAACTTATATGTTGAGAAATGTTGTATAATAACTTCGAGATCACATGAGGGGAACTTATTGCCATGTTTCTCATTATATTACCTTTAATGTAGCCTTTTTTGAATATAAATATTATAGGAAAGAATAATATATAAAGTTTAATTCATAAGAAAGAATAATTATATGAAGTTTCCCAGTTATTACAAATGCTATGGCAAAGTACAATAAACTAAAAATTTTAAGTTCTCACTTTATAGAGATGCAGAGATAGCAATGAACAAGTGAACAAAGTTACACATCAGTGAACAAAGACCAAAATTAAATAAAATATGACTGACATGTATTAAGAAAGGATGTGAGAAAATCCTGCAAGACTATGAACTCACCATTGTGAGAGTTGCTCCTTCATGTATGGATTTGAATAAAATGATGCCCAGTCAGGACAGATATGCTTGCGGTTTAGTTCTAAAATGCCTCTCAGAAATCTCTTGTGTTCAGAGACAGGGCTTTTGAAAGGTGACTGGGTCAAGGAGCCACTATACTCTTAAGTGGATTAATGCTATTAGGCGGTAGGGCCTATGTGGAGAAAGTAGATCCCTTCAAGCGTGACTTGGGAGGCTGTCTTCTTGACCCCAGCTCTTTCCTTCTCTCCCTTTTTTCTGGTTTCTATGAGCTGAATAGTTTTCCTCTGTCATGCCCCTTCCCAATGCCGTTTATACCTTGAAGCCAGCCAACCACACAGACTGAATCCCCTGGAACTGTGAGCCAAAATAATGCTCTTCCTTTAAATTGATCATATCAGGCATTCTACTCTAACATCTGGAAAGTGAATAATACAGGTGTATTAAATACTGTTGCATTTCTGTTAAGCAACAATATTTTTTGGCAAAGGCATATGAAGACTGGACATACAGAAAAAAAGGCAGATTTCTGGACCTACGTCAATTCAGAGGGTGATCAAAGATTAAAGACTTGAAATAAATTTAGTTGATTCCAACAAACTTTAAAAAACAAAGTAGAAGAGACAGTATCAGAGTACATTGCACATAGTAACAGTTAAGTATTGCTTGTAGTTATTTATGTCTACGTATGATCTATCTAAACATGTGTACTTGTTGTATTGTAATGTACACATTAGGCCAAAATTTGTAAAACATTAATTTACTGCTGGCCAAATAGCTTAATGAATTAAAACACCCACAAGCAGGTGCAGGGGCCAGGGTTCCATCCCCCTGCCTGCCATGCAGGCCCCGCCCCCAGGGCACTCTGAGATGACAACTGAGACAGAGCATGATGGTGTGCACCTATAATCCCAGGTCTTGGGGGACTGTAAACGGGCGGATCACTACAAGTCCGATCTAGTAGTGAGACCCTGAACACCCTGTAGACCTTTCCCTAAAAACTAAAAAGTAAAAAAAAAATCATTAGCTTAGAATTATTAGTATATATAGTGATTCTTTTATTCTGCAATCAGCATAAGCATACAAGAAACTAAGAAGCTTATTACTAAAGCAAAACACTTTGGATCTTTTATCAGCTGTTAGCTAGGTGATATAGCAGCAAGTGACTAAGTGGCTTACAACTGAATAGTTATTTCTTGGTCATTTTCCATGATCACCATAGCTCTTTACTCAGTTTTCAGATTTCAGGAGAATCTATTTTTTTTTTAACTTGTGGCAACAGGAAGAGATGGGGAATCATGTGGTGGTGTATAAAACTTCTGAGAAGCACCATGCGTCATTGTTCATAGTTCATTGGTTGAGTACAGTCACATGGCTAAGCTTGGCAGCATTTGGGTAACCCTGGGGCACTGAGGAATAATATTTCTTCAGGCAGGATTCATCGATATTTGGAATCCTCTTACAGTCTACCCCAACTCTTAAGCTAGTTCCTTCAAAATTCATGCTGAAGGAATATCAAATCCTCATGCCCCTTGCTTGCAGGATTTTACAAAGATTTTTATAAGGATTAGTCTACTTGAATCTTTTGAGTAAATATTTGATGTTTCTAATTTCTAATAACTTTGTGACATACATCAGTCTCTATCCACTTTTGACAAAAATATGTAGCTCTCTCAGATAGGTGATATTGAAGACTTTGAAATTTTCTTTTCCTTCACATGCTTAATTATTGCTAAATATTTTTGTCAGCAAAAGGTAAGTAAAAAAACAGATGTTAAACTAGATTCCAATGAAATTGTAAAGTTTCTAGAGGTACCTGTTGGAATCTAGAGGTGCAGAAAATAATAGATGGAATGTCATATTTGAATACCCTTTAGCTACAGTATTCTGTCGAGTATCAAGTGGCTCATTTTGTTTCTAGAGAATTAATGTTGTTTCCAAAAATTAGCTCTCCTATGGCTCATTCAGGTAACTAGTATTGAGTATGGAAATTAGATTTTTGTTCATACAAGTTTATTACATTATAGTTTATGAATCACAGTGGCTATGTGCCAGGCTCCTTTTCAAGCTAAACAGCTTCGTTGCTGTGTTATTCCAGCTGAGTCTTTTATCTGAAGTGTATCTTCATCTTGGCTCATTTAGCCATAAACAGAAGTTGTCCGAGGGGAGATAACATCTTGTGTTTATTTACTTCATAGGATTTCCACCTCTGGGCTCACTACAAGTGCAAAACATACAATTCAGAGAAGAAACACAATTTCACGAATTAGGGCTCCCTTAGCCATGACATGCTGGCCAATTTCCATGTTCCTACCTTCCTTGGACCATGTGGTGCAGAGGACGCACTCCCAGTCTGAGCTGGGAGACCTAGACTCTCCTGGTCTTTTCTGCTGCTTTGCTGCTGCATAACTGAGCAATTTATGCTACTTCTATGATTATGTCTTCTTGTTTGTGAAGACAGAATGGATAGATAAGTCTCCCAAGTCTCTTCCAGTTTGAGGATCCTGTATTGGGAGAATTTTGCAAAAGTAATATATATTGTTCAGCACAATCATTAATAAACATAATTTTGTTGAGAAATGGGAAAATAAAAATGTTTCCTCATATATAAAAATGATTAGAAATTGCCAGCTGTATCTAAAATTAGTACAGTATATGGATATTTTGCTAACAACATCTATAGTATTTAAGTTCTAGGGAATTTATCTTTGCTTTTTCTTTACCTAATAATATAAATTTAAAGTGTTATATCTCATCTAGAGACATCTGCCCATTGAATACTAAAGTAAGTACCGAATGTTTTTCATGTATTTGTAAGGTTTATTGAGGTATTTACGTATCATGATATTCATTCATTTTAAGTGTACACTTAAATACATTTTATTATTTGTTTAATTGTGGGAGTTGACACAGGGTCTCACTATGTATTTCAGGCTGGCTTTTAACTGACTATGTAGCCTAAGTTGGCCTTGAACTCTGAGGCATCTCCTTGTCTCAGCCTCCTGTATGCTGAGATTAGAAGTTTGGGGACTGGGGAGATAGCTCAGTGGAATAAGTACTTGCCTGGCAAGGACAAGGCCCTGAGTTCGATCCCTGGTACCACAAAGAAAAGAGAAAGAAAGAGTGGGCCAGTGAGACAGATCAAAGGGGCAGACAGCTAGCTCAGAGAACTAGGCACTTGCTTAGGCAAGAGCAGGGGCCAGGGTTCAGTCCCTGGCACCACATGCCATGCAGACCCCGTCCCCGGGCACGCGCTGAGCTGGTGATGGAATCTGGGTGTGGTGGTGCATACCTGTAATCCCAGTGCTTGGCAGGCTGAAAACAGGAGAATCACTACGAGTCCAATGTTTATGGTGAGACCCTGCACACCCTGTACACCCTGTCCTAAATTCATAAAGAAAAAAAAAAGTTTGCATCACCACTCCTAGTGTTAGTTAAATACATTTTAATTGACAGAATTGTGTAGCTATCATCACAATCTAATTTAGAATATTTCCATCATCCATGAAATTTGCATTCTGCCTTGTTGCATCTAATGCTTTCCTTGTTGAAATTTGAAGGAAGGACTGATCTGTCTTCTGCCTATATTTTCATCTTTTGCAGAATTTTTATAAACATCACATTATCTGATTTTTTTTTCTCCTGACAAAATGTTTTTGAAGATTATCAAAATTTCTGACTGGATGTCATCAAATGATTTGTTCTTTATTCATTCTTACTGTTGAATAGTGTTCCATCATATAGAGGTACTGTATTGTGCATTCATTCATTCATTAGGTAACAGGCACTTGAGTCATCTCCAGCTTTGTGCTATTATGGTTAATGCTCCTCTGCACAGTCACATACCGAGCCTTGTGTGGACATGTTTCGGTTATTTTCGTGTTTAGAATTATCTTAGACAGGAATTAGCATGCCATAGACAGTTTTACAGTGTTTCATGTATGTTGAACATTATAATAAACTGGTAAACTCTTTTTAATCTGTTTATACTATTTTATATTTCTTCCAGCGGTGGATGAGAGGTCTAATTCCTTCTCATGTTTGGGAGCAAATGGAACAGTTCTTCTTTGCATATTTCATCCATTGTAATGAGTGTGTAGTACAATTTCATTTTAGTTTTTAATGTGCATTTTTGAAAGACTACTGATGTTGAATATGCTTTCATGGATTTTTAACCACTTGCATATTGTCTTTAGTGGAACATTTATTCTAATGTTTTGTTCCTTGTTTATTGCTTATCTTTCATTATAGGGTTGTGAAATGTCCCTGTGTATTAATCCTAAACTTCAGGAGATTTTTCTGCCTTTAGAATGTGTGTATTTAAATACAAATGAACTACTAGTTTCTTTCACATTGAAACTTTGAACTAACCCCCTGTGAAAATAAGATATATTTTTATTCTTGGAGAGAACCAAAATGGACTTTCAAATGTTCATTAGTAATCAATAAACCAGTATTTTGAGACCCTACCGGTAAGCTCTAAAAATTGTATCATGGTCCTTTGCAAATACAATACGATCTTTGTTTTCATAGTCTATGACCTAGTGTTATGGGGGGAAACTACTTTCTAGAGATATACAGGTACCCATCAGAAAGCAGCTATTTCTGAGGAGTGAAGAACTATCTGAGGAACTAAGAGAGAGGGCCTAGAACCCCTGAATATCCCTTTTTATCCTACCGTGAGTCTCTTGTGAGAAGTAATCTGTGGGTAGAATTAATAAGTCACTGACTTAGACATCAGTTTTTCAAGGTCAATTCATGTGCACACACATATTGAAAATTAGTACATATATTTCTTTATTCTGGTTTCGACAGGTCAGTTTCTTGTTATTAGTCTAGCCTCTAAAATAATTTAGCATCACTTACAGGAGTGTTGGAATAATTTGGGAAACAATACTGTGAAATTAAATTCTTTGTTATTCTGAAATTGTAACAGAAATCTTGGGGTTTTTTTTTGTTTGTTTGTTTGTTTGCTTTGGGTTTCTTTTGTTTTGTTTTGGTTTTTTGGCAGAACTGGAGATTGAGCTCAGGCCCTTGAGTTTGCCAGGCAAGTGCTTATTCTACTGAGCTATCTCCCTGGCCCCGAAATCTTGTTGAACTATAAAATTCATCATCTTTCCTCCTTCCCGACTTTGAAAGCAGAATTTCCTAACTTTCTTTTTTCTTTTTCTTTCTTTCTTTTTTTTTTGGCTCATGGGAAGGTTTATCATTATTATTATTATTATTATTATTATTATCATTTTTCAAAATTTTATTGATAAACAGCAATGAGACAGTTTCAAATCAAATCGGAAGTACAGATTCAACAAATAACACACTGCATATATTCTTAGTAGTTAATTGCTGTACAAGATGCGGACTTGTGATCCTATTTACAAACACCATTAGAACAAATCATTCTATTCATTAAGAGAATGCAACTATATATCTATCCTAACCACTTTGAATACACAGATACTAAATGGACATTCATCACTATACCCCATTTTTTCTAAGTTCTCTTATTGTATATTATAGGTGTGTAAACTCAGCAAAATATTCTAAAAGAGTCCAGTAGCCCATAATAGCATTGGGTCTTCTGTTTAACTGGCAATGTCAGAAATTATTGACCTGAGTCCCCCACAGCTCAACATAACAGCATGGCTTTACTTCCTATATTTCATCTTCATACTTTTCTACTGGATGGTTAAGACCAAGGTAAAGCAGGACCTGTGCAACAAGAGTTGTAGCTTTTGGGTCTGAGAAGGTCAGTGAAATCCCCTCAGGATTTATCCTGAGATCCTGTACCTCAGATTGTAGAGCCTTTGCAGTGCAGCCGTGTGGATGAGTCATGGCCATTGCTTGGCCAATGCGCTCTCTGTGAAAGCCTAAGAGAGTGTTTTCTCCCCATGTGACTCTCCTTAGACACACTCTACATCATCGATCACTTTCCTCTTTGGCCCCATGATCTTCAGCATGGTACTGGCATCAAAATAGACCTGAGGATCAATGGAATAGATTAGAAGACACTGAAGCCCCTATGAACACACTCAGCCACCTTATCTTTGACAAAGGGGCCAAACATACTCACTGGAAGAAAGATCGCCTCTTTAATAAATGGTGCTGGAAAAACTGGCTGTCTACATGCCGAAAACTCAAACTTGACCCAGGTCTATCACCATGCACTAAACTAAAGTCAAAATGGATTAAAGATCTAAACATTAAAGCAGAGACACTAAATCTCCTGGAAGAGAAAGTAGGAGGAACTCTTGAAGACATAGGGGTCGGCAAAGAGTTCATGGACAGAAATCAAATCACACAGGTAACAGTTGAAAGAATTAACAACTGGGACCTGCTCTTACTGAGAAGTTTTTTCATGTCAAAAGAAATTACCAACAAAGTGAAAAGGCAACCCACAAATTTGGAAAAAAATCATGACAAAGAAGTACTCAGACAAAGGTCTGCTCTCTAGAATCTATAAAGAACTAAAAAACACTAGGGCCCCAAAATTTAAAGACCCAATCCAGAAATGGGCATCCGAGATGAACACACACTTCTCAGAGGAAGAAATTAAAGAAGCGATTAAATATATGAAAAAATGCTCCACATCACTAGCCATTCGTTAAATGCAAATTAAAACCACATTGAGATATCATCTCACCCCAGAAAGAATGGCTATCATAAAGAAATCATCCTAAGTTTCTATTTAGTGCTATTTTCATAAATAAAAAGCTTTCATCAACCACTGTTACTCCAAATGACTTTGGCAATAATCTGCAAAAACTTATAATTAAAATAAATTCAAAATTAGTTTGTTTAACTCTTTGTAGAAAAAAATTAAATGTATTCATATAACATGCTATAGTCCTTAAATCTAAAAAGTGAAATTAACAAAAACATATGTAGCTTTGTCTATATAATTAGGAAAGAGAGCTCATCGCAATGACTAGCATATGAAATTATCCAACTGCCACTATCAGATGAAAAAGTCATCCAGACTTACCAACTCACAGAGCAAGCCTTCCTTCAGATGTGAAGGGAAGTTAGTGATTGTGAGACATGGAGGGAGTGTTGCATCATGAGAGTAAGGAGACTCCCCAAAAATTAGAGAAAATAGATAATTTAGGAAACAGAAGAAAAAAGGTTCAAAGAATTATATTTGCTAATCATAGAAATATGAGTAAGAATGGCATTCAAAACTAAGAACAGAATGTCATTTTTAAAATGTAGAGGACACAAAGTTCTGTTGGAAATTAGAAATCTCAAAATAGTATAAATAATCTCTAAAGGGTTAAAGTCAAGGAAATATCTCCTTATATAAAGCAAAAGAGGCACGGTGCTCACCCCCATAATCCCAGCAGTCCGGGAGGTTCAGGCAGGAGGATCCCTAGTCCTAGCCCACCCTGAGAAATTAATGATTTAGTGAGACTCTGTCTCAAAATAAAAAATAAAAGACTAGCAATGTGTTTCAGTGTGATGATCATGTGTTCAGTCTAGAAAAAAAGATAATACTAGAAAAAGGAAAAAAAAAAACAAAAACGACAGACTGATGGACAGATGGAAGGAAGGAAAGAAGTAAGGCAGGCAGCCAGCCAGGTAGGAAGGAACGAAGGAATGAAGGAAGGAGGGACGGAAGGAGGGAGGGAGGGAGGGAGGAAGGAAGGAAGGAAGGAAGGAAGGAAGGAAGGAAGGAAGGAAGGAAGGAAGGAAGGAAGGAAGGAAAGAAGGGGAGAAAATGAGGAAAAGAAGGAATGAAAAAGAGAGAAGCTGTATTAAAATTGCAGGGTCTGACCATGTTGAGAATACAGAAAAGACTGAAGGATGTTGATAAGAACTTACTAATGGGTACTTAGTAAAAAAGGCAAGAAGAAAAACGAAGCAATTGACCAATATTTACCTGATTTTAACGGCATACATAAAAACTGATATCACAAAATAAGGGGAGGTGCAAGCGAGACAGAAGAGCATGAGCCAAGGACACTGAAAGAGTTATGATGCTTTCACTATGTCAGAAATTACCTCTAATGGAGTTTTAGAATTGCAAATTCTTGGTGATTGATGTATAAATACAATACCATGTGTCTTGTGTTTCCTGTTCCAATAATGATGATGGTGGATTTCCTGAAGGAATCTTACTTTCCTTCTATGCAGTAACTTAAAAACATTGCTTAGATGTCAGTCTTTACAAAATCTTCCTAACTTTGAACAAGATCAAAATATTTCCTTTCACAGTGCCATAGGATGTATGAAAAATGAAAAGATATTCTTCGCTTTCGTTAATGCTTATATGTTAGCCAGTATTATAGCATGGTTATAAAGTACTACATTATAAAGTGAATGGTCTTCATGCTTTTCATCCCTGAGTGCCTTTAAGTTATCTTCCTGTGGTTCCAGGAAGCTGCATTTACTTATTTTAGTGCTGGCCTGGAGCACTGGAAATCTTATGTTTTCATTGATTTGAGTTGATGAAATGCCATTTAATGACCAGACTATTTGTGTATCACTGACATTGATCTCTGCATTGTCATTACCAAGTATTTCTAGGTCAGTCTTGTTATAATTTAGTTTCCATCAACTAAGGATTCTAAATTTTGATTAAGTATTTCAAAATTAAATGATTTAATCAAATGTTAATAAATGATGAGCTAGTGGAATTGATATCTTTTCCGTGGAATCCAATCAAATCCCATCTATAAAATGAATTAACGAGTGATCATCTCACAGATTACAAATTCAGTTGCATGGTTTTCTGTTTTAATTAAGGACTTGAAATAAATTTCAATTATGAATTGATTTCGTTCCTTTAGAATTGTCTAGGCCATCTACATATTTTTGACTAGCTTCTTCCTAAGACCTGGTGCTGTTGTGAGCCACTTTTATTTTTCTCCAAGTGTGATCATGATCACTCAGAGAATACAAAGCCAGAAGCATTACCATTTCTTTCAGAGTATCAGGTAACTCTGGTGCCTCACCTCTGACCAGTAAATCCTAAATGGCAGCCTCAATTTAAAATCTGTATTAGGCAAATAATGGAAGTGTTCGAGAAAATTAAAACATCTTAAAAACTTGTACCATATTGACAAATGTTAGGAAATAAGTCAGAAACCATGATTAGATCAACTATTTTCCCAGATAATAGTGTTGAAATAATAATAATAACAATAACAATAATAACAGTAAAAATATTAATAATAGTAATAATATTATTCCTAAAGATGATCCAATAATAATAGAGTGCCTATCACGTACAAGTCATTGCATCTATCTTTTCAAATTTATTATCTTATATAATTCTCATAAAAGGAAAGTACAATAGTGTGTCCACTTTCCAGATAAGAAAACAGAGACAAAAATAAGCAAATTAGTCAAAGTCACCAACCTAGTATTTGACGGAGCTTGGGATCCAAGTATGCCTCTGGTGTCCTGGTTCACTGTGATGGGACTAACCAGGAAGCTACTGGACTATACTGTGATGCCTAGAAAAGGGATCAGGGTTTAAACTATGCCTTAATACTCAGGGTCAAGTTCATAAAAAAATGTACTACACTTGTGTTGTCATTCCTTGTCTTGTTGTTGGTGAATAAGCTAAGTTTTAAATAATATTTTGAAAATACATGCCTTGACATTATTTCCATGGTCTGAATCTAGGCATCCCTGCTAGCATAAAACAGAAAGGGAGTGAGGGGGATGATGGGATAGGAAGGCAAAAGAAGAAAAAAAGATGAGGAGGAGAAGGGAGGATAGGGCAGGGGAGGAGAGAGGCAGAAAAGAGATAAGATATCTGTAATACACTTTTTATATGAATTCTATATTGATATGGATACGTTTGGATTTGGGACTTTTTTATCTTAAAAAGTATTTGCAAGTAACTCACTTGATCAAGGCATTAGTATAAATCTGCAATTGGAATTGAGTTTACATATTCCACTAACAAAGCTTTATTTGGATCACAAAATTGCATAGATGAACTGATGGCTTAAGATGTAGGCGTATGGCTTGAAGATTTATGCACTGGGGTGTGAAGATATATTTAGTCATGTTCATATTGGTTTTGCTCTGATTCCTTGCCTGTAATGGAATATGTGACCATTCCGATTTGCTTGCTTTTATATTGCCATTGCATTTAATGCTGTGATCAGAGGTACTTAAACACTGAATATATTTGCTACTAGGGAAATTTCAGTCAAGTTGAAGTTCGTTGCCTTCCTGAGGAAGCCAAAGTGTTTCCAGGGTAAAGGCCTTATTTACTATTACAGACCATTTTAGATGCTACAGAAGTCATCAAAGAGCAGAGTGTCAAATCATGAATAGCCTAGAAATTGCCTTTTACATCCAGAAACTTTTCATGTATTTCTTAGGAGGCAGAGCTTGTGTGAACACCAGATGCCAATCACATACCACCAGTGGATTTACAAGATTATAGGATTGGAAAAAATTGAAGGTTAAGCACAGAGTACAATAGAGATTACTTATGGTAATGAATTGCATAATTTTTCTAAACAGAGTTGGATTAGTGTTCATCCTGAAAAAAAGATTATAGTAGTTCTGATTCTTACAGTAAACAAACATAAAGCAGGTCATTTATGTTCAACATATGAATTGGGAATCCTAAACAATATGTGATTTATCATACACCAAGAGGAAAATTAACCTGTTTTTATCTGTACTAGTGAGAAGCTCTAGGGCTTCAAATGGAGATGGAGACCCTGCACTCAGGATCGCAGGTTTATTCCCTGGGCACAGTATGGAAGAGAAGATCAGGAGCTTCCGCTGACACTGTGCAGCCCAGGGCTTAGCTTGAAGAGCATCACTCCTTTGCATGGCTGTCACAGGAACCAACTTTTCCTGCTTTGTTACATATCCCCTGGACCCTGTAAAAAATAATGGGGTGTGCCTGAGCAGCCCCATGTGCCCACAGTTTGTACAGTTACAGCATCTGATCCCGAGTGTCTGTGCTTTATTCTCAGAGTGTGTTTGATGGGTTCTGTTTGTCCTTATTGCAATGTTTAGGCTGATTCGCTACTCATATGCCTTAGAAATGTTAGGCTAGACTCTAGAACCAGCCTTAGATTCATTCCTAGAGTTTGTTTTTGTTTTTGCTGTTGTTATTGTTGTTTTGGCCATTAACACTTTTCTCAAGATAAAACCTCTGTCCATGGATTTTATTTTAAAACTAGTGTTTCTTTATAATATAAATCAACGTCCTGAAAAAAGTAAATCACTTCTGTAAGAGTCTTTTCCAAAATGTTACAACCTGAATCTAATGGTGAGGAAACATCATACAACCTAAGCAGAGAGTCGTTTTATAAAATAAATGACTATTTTCAAAATCAGTACAATCATGTCCTGTGCAAATTGGAAGATACCAATATGAAAAGTCTCTTAATCTCATCACCCAGAAATCATGACCATTAACATCTTGAGGTAAAGTATGTAAGACCTTTCTCTTTGCACTTATATTCCCATATTATTGAAGAAAAATAATGTTATGTTGCTGTGCCTCTGGTTTAATTACTGCCTTATTTACTTAAAATTATATCTTAAGCAAGATCTCAGAAAAGTAAATGTCGATGGGCTCTATGAGGTGTCTATCATCCAGCACCCCGAGGTTTCCCTACCTGCCAGTGTGGACTCAGACTGGACAATCTTCACAACCTTCACATCCTGTCAGATGTTCTTCCCTTCACCTGTGCATACTAGTTTTCATAGATACCGTCATTCAGCCCACCGGGACCTTTGTACACAGGGAGTGGCTCCAGTTCCTCATCTTACTGAGCTGTGTCTATCTGAAGAAGTTTTGTGAGTTGCTTTGGGGTGCTTCTCTTACTAGGGTTTAGGAAGAGCAGTTCTGAGAACAGGATTTTATACTCCATGCCCAAGTAGAAGAGAATGTGCTGTTGCACTCAATACCACTCCCTCAGGATACGTTTCACATTTCCACCACCAACATAGAGAGGCTCCGTTTTTCATATACTTACCAGCACAGGTTTTGATAATAGCCTTTCTGATAAGCGTGAGGTGATATCTCATTGTAGTTTTAATTTGTATTTTCATAATTAGTAATTTTGAATATTTTTCAATTACATCCTGCCCATTTGTGTAACTTCTTTGGAAAAATAGCTTTTCAAGTTTGTGGCTACTTTTTAAGCAAGTTATTAGAATTTTCACTATAGATTTCCAGGAATTTCTCACATATTTTATATAAAATATTAATATCTTATATTTTAAATATTAACCCCTCAACAGATATGTGGTTTGATTTCCTCTCAGCATGTCGGTTGTTTTCTCACTGTTGATTTCTTTCCTTTGTTGTGAAGAATCTTTTTCAGTTTACTGTGTTCCATTTGTTTATTTTTGTCTCTGCTGCTTACGTTCTTGTGTCACCTCCATGAAAGCACTGCCAATACCAATGTCAAGGAACTTTCTCCTTGTGTGCATCTCTAAGAACTTTGAAGTTTCAAGGCTCATGTTCAAGCCTTGTTCCCTCTTTTCAGATGGTTTCTATGCATAGTAAAAGATAAATGAATGCTGGATTTTGTCACACATTTTTCTACACTAAGAACATTAGATGATTTTTTTCTTTAGTTTCTCGAGTTAAGGAATTACATTAATTGACTTTTGAATGTTGAACCAGTCTTGAGTACCTCTAGTAAAATTCCACTTGCTCATAGTATATAATTCTTTTTATACATTGTTGAATTCAATTGACTATCATTTTGCTGAGGATGTTCATCTATGTTTATGAGACACTAGTCTGTAATGTTCCCTCTTTTGTGATGACTTCTAGCTTGGTATTAGACACTGTATTTGTTATCTGCAGGAGTCTGGAGAGAAGTGGTTCTATTTCTTCCTTAAGTGGTTAATAGAATTCAACAGTGAGGCCATCTGAGCCTGGTACTTTCTGCTATGGAAGATTATATGTTACTAATTTAGTTTTCTTACTAAATATATGCCTATTCATGTCTATTTCTCTTTGTGTGAGCAATGTGCAAGCCTCCAGAAGGTTGAGCCTCTGGGAGACCTTCAAGAGAGTTGGTTTCCTTTCAACTGATGGCAAGATGATAACCTTCAGCTGATGGCTCCTGCAGCTGCTTCCATTCCCAGTATGCTGTGATTCCCTGCATTCACCTGGTTCTTGCCTTTAGGGTGACAGTCCATTCTATGACATGAATTCTCAGGTGAATCTAATAGGTCTTTACTTTCAGGGTCTTTAGTATTTGTCTTGTGACGATAGTAGTGATGACCTCTACCCTCTTTGTAAGTTAGACCAGATACTGGAAGTCTCTTTTTCCTTATATACCCTTAAACAAATGGTTTGTGATTGCTTAGTAATTAATAAATAGTTATAAAGCTACTGCACTGCAGATGGTAATTTGTAATAGTAGTTTCATGTTTGAAGTGTCTGTCATTCTCGTATTCTGAATATGGGCTGCTTGTCATGACATGCCAGTTACTGCTAAGGTGTCTCTTGGGTAGGTGGATGTTCAAGAAGAAGGGGGTGGTGAATGAAAGCAAGAGACAGGAAAAGGAATATTGTGGGACTGTCCTGCTTCAAGGTTGTATATGGTGAGATTTTTGGACTTATGTGCAAACATGAGAAGTATAGAATTCTTTATCCTATTTTTAAAATATAATCTAATTTTTAAATGCTTTTTATCATATTATGTAGGGACTTAAAGTTCAACATATCAATACTTGATGAAAAATACCTGTTCCTTATTATGCCTAAGATGTTTGAAATGCAGTGAGATAGTGAGGTTAAGCTTAATAGCCTAAATCGTTTGATAATAACAATAAGCTTGTCTTCTGGATGGCTAACAACCTAAGTTTGCAGACCAAAATTAGAGAAAAAGGAAGGCTAAAAGGAAAGCCAACATTTTGGCCCTAGCCTTCTAAGGTCAATTAAGACTCAGGACATATGAGAACTTGTACTGTAATGTCATGTACCTCGGTAGTGTCCCAAATTTTCTGATCAAAAAGATTATGGGGCCAAAGAGGAAAGTGATTGATGACATACAGTGTGCCTAAGGAGAGTCACGTGGGGAGAAAACCCTCTCTCAGGCTTTCACAGAGAGCACATTGGCCAAGCAATGGCCGTGACTCATCCACATGGCTGCACTGACAAAAGTTCTACAATCTGAGGTACAGGATCTCAGGATAAATCCTGAGGGGATTTCACTGACCTTCTCAGACCAAAAAGCTATAACTCTTTTTGCACAGGTCCTGCTTTACCTTGGTCTTAACCATCCAGTAGAAAAGTATGAAGACGAAATATAGGAAGTAAAGCCATGTTGTTACATTGAGCTGTGGGGGACTCAGGTCAATAATTTCTGACATTGCCAGTTAAACAGAAGACCCAATGCTATTGTGGGCTACTGGACTCTTTTAGAATATTTTGCTGAGTTTACACACCTATAATATTCAATAACGGAACTTAGAAAAAATGGGGTATACCGATGAATGTCCATTTTGTATCTGTGTATTCAAAGTGGTTAGGATAGATATATAGTTGCATTCTCTTAATGAATAGAATGGTTTGTTCTAATGGTGTTTGTAAACAGTATTTCAAATTCGCATCTTGTACAGCAATTAACCACTAAGAAGAATATATGCAGTGTGTTATTTGTTGAAACTGTACTTCTGATTTGATTTGAAACTGTCTCATTGCTATCTGTTTATCAATAAAATTTTGAAAAAAATAAAAATAAATAGTTATAACAGTAAAATTAGGCTCTATGAGCACATCTAAATTTGTGTGTTCATTCTCAAACAGTAGCCCTTTACTGAAAGTCTGTATTTTCTAAGGTCCCAAAGCAGGTCTTCTCACTTCAAAAAATTATAAGAAGACATCTTACTTGGCATCCTCTCATCTATCTCAGACAGCAGCTCTTCAGCCCTACTAAGTTCTCCAAATACAGACATCACTGTACCCTTTGCTTTCTAGATACATTTATTTATACAAATATTTTTAAATAAATGTGTCTAAAATTTCAGTGCTGTATGGCCTACCAGACCAAGTTTCCTTTTCCTACATGAAAGAGCCTGATGTACTGCCTGTCTCTGGCAGCATGTTCTGTTGATTTCTCAGAACTTGTCTGAATTGAATTGTACTTATTTCTTCTCCTACAAGTCCTGTTACTCTCATTCTTGTCCTCATAGAGTGCCAGCTCACCATGAGTCCCCTGGACTTTCCTTGACTCTCTTCTTCCTTTTTCATCTTAATGCCCAATCTTCTGGATTCCCATTCACCTATACAGAGCAGTCTCATTATCTCTTAGACTGAGATTAGACCAAGCATTTCATCCAAAAATTAAACACATCAATGCAGCTCTGCTTCTAAATGAAGATAGTTATTTTCCTGAGAAGTCCAGTTCTTTGCATATAATCATTTTGCTTGCTCATCTGTAATACTTTATGTATCTGAGCCCAAAACAATTTCATTTAGCCCATGATTCAAAAGGTAGAAATGTCCTTTAAATCCATGCAACTCCATTAAAAATATAGGCAGGCAGGAGGGTTTGGCAACTGAAACACTTCAGTCAGAAAAATGTGTGAACACACCCACTTACATGCACCTGTTTACAGTACAGAGGTAGCAAGAAAGCCCAATCTTGCTCTGTGTCCTAGCTGTCTCAGTCCAAATGATATACCTCTAAGGATGGCATTATTGTTCTCAAAGATAAAGAAACTGAGCATCTACCTAGTATACTAGATTTGAAATTTTCTAGTTTGAATATGTGTGGAAAATGTAACTTTATTTCTCCATAACTAAAATTTCTCATAGATTTGTTGATGGCAGAAAATATTGATTATTTCTAATGATCGGTAATTGAGTCACTTCTAGTTTAAAATATAATTGCTTTTATATAAACATTAAGTAAATTTTAGAATTCCCTTTCTCCTTTTTGTTATTAGTTGTGTCTGATTCTACGATACACACATTGGGAAGTGTTTTCTGACTTCCCTTGTTATGGGTCACTCAGAATAGGAACCAGATCAGCCAGGTTGGAATTTGGAAAGCCTTTTATTACTGAGCTCAGGGCCCCCCAGTCTGCTCTCACGCAGGAGAGGACCGAAAGGGCGGCAGCCCAAGAAGCAGGAAGGGGTTTTAAACCTTGGAATCACATTGCGTTTGATAAGCAAATTTACTGTTTGACACAAAATAAAGCTTTTAGAGTGATTTGGACCAGGACTTGAACTACATTTCCTGGGGCTGTTGTTTCAGTTTCTGGTTAATTTGCACCTGAGTACCTGCAGGCAGCCTTGCATAGCCTGAAGGTTACAAGGAGTTAGAAGTCTTTGTTTAAAGGTATTGGTGAGTTTTATCTAGCAAACTACGGGTAACAGCCACTATTTACTAAACAATCTAAAACAATGGGTGGGTATGCATTTACAACAGAAAGCACAAGATTTACACCCATATAGCCTAAAATGTGAGTTAGCCCATTACACCCTGAGGTGGCATGTTAACAAGGTCTTGGGGCATAGCTTACCCACTTTGTATCATTTCTATGGTGTCTCCAGGTGGTTCAACCTCCCATCTCTTCTGTGGCCAAAGAACTGCATTGTTGTCCATGCTTTTTGTCACACCTCTCCTCTTTCTGAGGCTGTTGAAGCTGCTATCATCTTCAAAGTCAGTTATACCATCCATCTACTTTTCCTTCTTTGGGAGCACCCATCCACAGCCTTGTAATTAGAGCCCTTGACAACTGTACCCAGATAGTCTTGCCAATTCCTGAAGATTCAGGCAGGCTTATGCTTACATCGGAGTCCAGAAATAGTGGGTACACAAAGAATCCAGTTCTAAGAGACACTATGAGGCAAATTTCATTTTCCAGTGAAGTTGCTTCCAAATTAGGTAAGGAAAAATGAACCAGCTTCACAAATGCCTTATTCAATAGGAAAGTTTGTTAACAAGGTCAGTATTGCAATAAGATACTGTAATGTATATCATTTGTTTACTTTCTGAAAATCTAGTCATGCACATAGGGAAGTTTAAGAAAAAACATTTGAGAATAAACTTAAGGTTGGATTCTAGCTATATCATGTATCAATCAGCTTACATTTTTAACCTCTTTAATGTTCAGCTTCCTCATTTATTGACAATTTGGGGCATTTTCAATGAATTACTTGAAAACAAAGTAATATTTTGCAAGTTTCATAAAGAAGATTAAATAAATGTTCTTTTTTTCTTTCATGGAAAAAAAGAAAAACAATAAAATTGTTGAGACAGTGTTCTAGATCACCTAATAACTGTCTTTAATGACTTTTAATCAGTACATAATTTTATTTTTACTAAATTTGTATGTAGGTTTAAAGGTTGCTCACTACTTTGGAGAGTGTTGCCATAATCTACACACTTAATTTAGAATGATTGGAGAAATAAAGGAAAAAAATTAAATTATTTGGACAAGAATAGATTGCTGTTTATAGCACTGGGCTTTGAGAGGAGGGGAGCAATATGCAATGGTTACTAGCCAAGTTTCTTAACCTGTTATTTTAGTCACTTTCACTGTTACTGAGACACAATACCTGACTCGTGCAACTAAAAAGAAGATAAATTCTGGCTCAGTTTCAGAACTTTCGTACCATGATCAACAGGCTCCAAGATAGAAACAACATGATGGAAAGACATGGGTGAGAAGAAAGGTGCTGCTCCTCTGTTAGGAGCCAGGAAGCAGAAAAGAAAAAGGGAGCAGCCTGGGAGGGAAATGCACAATGCACACTTCCAGGTTATACCTGCAATAAACTGCTGACCAGGACCCACCTCTTAGCAGTGCATTCATACATGAATTTGTCAGTGGATTATGGCACCCCTGTTATCCAATTGCATTCTGGACATAGGGGACTTTGTGGGAGCATTACAGATCTAACTAAACCTTAAGAGCTGCATATTTAAGTACAGGTATAGCATAAAGATGAATCTCAAATATTGTAAAATAGCAAGTAGTCAGTGTTGGTCTGATCTTTTAAATGTCAGTACCCTTCTTTTTAACCCAAGGGACATGTATGAAACATCTTTTTATATATTATAGTCATCCTGTGTTAATTAGATTCTTCTACAAATTTATTTCCAATATTCTCCGATATTTATTTTCAGATCTCCAAATTTAGATTGCACATAAATTTAAATGTACTTGTTGTTTTGCATACATTTTAAAATTTGTCCTTTAGGAACCCTTCTCCACCGCTGGTGGGAATGTAGACTTGTGCAACCATTATGGAAATCAGTGTGGAGACTCCTTAAAAAACTAGGACTGTGGACTACTGGACTATTATGGACTACTGGACTCTTTTAGAATATTTTGCTGAGTTAACACACCTATAATATTCAAATAATGGAGGTAAACAAAAAAAGGGGATACAGATGAATGTCCATTTTGTATCTGTGTATTCAAAATGGTTAGAATAGATGTTTAGTTACATTCTCTTAATGAATAGAGGGATTTGTTCTAATAGTATTTGTAAATAGAATATCATGTCTGCATCTTGTACACCAATTAACCATACATACTAGGAAGAATGTATGCAGTGTGTTAATTATTGAAACTGTCTTACCAAATTAGTTTGAAACTGTCTCATTGCTATTTGTTTCTAAATAAAATTAATGGAAAAAATAAAAAATAGATAAATTTCATGATAGAAAAAAAAAAACTAGGACTGGAAATCTCATTCAAGTCAGCTCTCCCCCTATGAGGAATTTTCCCGGAGGAACTGAAAATGTCATATTATAATGATATATGTGAACCTATGTTTATAGCAGCACAATTTGTGATAGCCAAATCTTGGAAACAACCAAGATGCCCCTCACATGAGGAATGGTTGAAAAAGATGTGGTATTTCTTAAAATGGAGTATTATGCAGCTATAAAGAATGATAAACTTGAAGCATTTATATTTAAGTGGATGCCACTTGAAGATATATTCAAAAGTGAAATAAACCAGACCCACATGTGTAAACATCATATAGTCTCCCTAGTATAAGAACTCAAAAGAAGAAGTAAAAATAGAAAGGTATAACACAATTAAAAGGAAAGGGAGAACTTAAGGATTGGACAACAACGAGAGGGCAAGAAGAAAAGCTGGGAAACAGGAGAGGGTCAAAGCCATACATTTATATGCACAAGATGGGAAAGGTAATGATCCTGAGAAACATGAGCAGGTTTTTGAAACTAGCAGTTAATTGGTAGGATTCTCACCCTGACTAACTATACATGCTGATACCTGTGAACCAAGCAACTGCACTAAAGATAGCAATGTGTAATAGAAGGGTCACACTTTGAATGCCTGTCATTCTGGTCTTCTGAATACTTCTCATAACATACCACTTATTACCATATTGTCTCTCAAGTAAATGTTTTTTTTAAAAAAAAAATGGTAATAAATGAAAAAAAGACAAGAAAAATATGTCACTAGACTGTCCTGCTACAATGCCATATATGGATAGATTTCTAAATTTCTGTGTAAAAATACGTGTTTATTTCTATTTTTTAATTTTTTTTCTTCATATTCTGTAAGAACTTAAACTTCAACACATCAATACTTGATAGAAAATACCTGTTCCATCTTATGCCTAAGATGTTTGAGGGGCCCGGAAATGGCTCAGTAGGATAAGTGCTTCTCTGGCAAGCACACGGGTCTGGGTTCAGTCCCTGGTTCTGCAAAAAAAAAATTAAAAAAGATGTTTGATATTCAAACAGATAGTGAGGTCAAATCCAACTGCATGTGTTGTAGGGTAATAATAAGCTTCTCTTCTGGAGGGTTAACAACCTAAGTTTTCAGACCAAAAATTAGAGAAATAGAAGGGTTGCAAAGACAGCCAACATTTGACCCCAGCCTTTCAAGGTCAGTGAAGACTAGGACATAGGAGAACCTATACTGTAACATCATGTAACTCAGTTGTGTCCCAGATTTTCTCATCAAGGAGATTATGGGGCCACAGGGCAATGTGATCGATGATTTAGAGTGTGCCTAAGGAGAGTCACATGGGGAGAAAACATTCTCTCAGGCTTTCACAGAGAGCACATTGGTCAAACAATGGCCGTGACTCATCCACATGGCTGACACTGACAAAGGATCTACAAAGTGAGGTACAGAGTTACAGGATAAATCCTGAGAGTACTTGACTGACCTTATCAGATACAAAAGTTACATTTCTTGTTATACAGGTCTTGCTTTATTTTGGTCTTAACCGTCCAGCAGAGAAGTATAAAAATGAGGTATATAAAATAAAGCCATATTAATATGCTTAACTGTGAACAGCGCAAGTCAACAACTTCTGCGGATAACCCACTACTATTGTGGACTGCTGGACTGTGTTGGATTGTTTTACTGAATTCAAACACCAATGGAATACCCATCTCTGACAGACTGAACAAAAAAAAAAGGGGATACAAAGGAAGGACCATTTTGTATTTGTATATACAGAATAGTTAGGATAGATATACAGCTCCTTTCACTTAATTCAATGACAAGAAATATTTGTACTAATAGTGTTTGGGCAGGATATCCTGTCTGCATCTTGTACTATGGATAACCACTAAGAAGATAACAATATACAATGTATTAATTATTGAAACTGTCCTATTAATCAGTTTTGAAACTGTCTCATAGTTGTTTCTCAATAAAATAAAAAAATGAATAAATAAAATTTGTCCTTTCATGTATATGGAAGAAATTCGGAGTGCTCATGCAATGATGTATTTACAGAACTTGATTTTGATGTTTGGCATTTATAAGACCTAATTTGTATCACTTCTTTCATGTGTCTTTGTAGTCCCTTAAATACTAATAAAGATTTGAGAAACTGTGTATTGTTAACTGAGATTAAGAAAGTGTAGGCTGCAAATGTTTTTAACTGCACATCATTATTTTAATACATATTTTTTCCAATCTTTGAACCTTGATTATCCCCAACAAACACTAAACACCTTACCTCCTCATTCAGCTGTGTGCATTAAACATTTCACTGTCGAAATCATTGAGCATGAGGAAGACAAATAGCAGTATTTGCACAGTGCTATGTGGCAGCAGGCCCTCCAAATCATTATGGTGATGTCTTTCTTTCCTAAATAATTTTTACAAATATACTGATGTAGACAGATTTCTGTTATCTGTCTTGAATGGGTCATAAGTTGAACTAGTTCTATATTTTTTCCTGAAACAATGCACAGTGGTGATGCGGTATTTAATAGTCTTAAGCCTCCTGCTGCCAAAATAAACACAGCTGTAAGATATAATGACCTTCTCATCTTTGTAACAATAAAATGGTTTCCTAATATGTTTCCTTGGGTTTGAGCATTAATATTCTTGTGGATTTCTGAATCCCATCTTCTTCTTTTGAGGAAACTTCTTGAAGAATACAGATCTGAAGCAAATGACAGCATAGAGCATGGTATTAGTTGTACTACATTATAATATGACCAAAAAACCTTTCTAAATTTTTGTCACACTGCAACATTAAGCCAAATATATTAGCCAGTGAGGACCAAGGAAAAGTATTAATACTTTGAAAAGTTTTATGAGTTAGACCAATGACAAATTTGAAAGCCCTGAGGATCCTTGACTGACCTTATCAGAAACAAGAGTTACATTTCTTGTCATATAGGTCTTCCTTTATCTTGGTCTTAACTATCCAGCAGAAAGGTATAAAAATGAGGTATATAAAGTAAAGCCATATTAATATGCTGAGCTGTGAAAGGCTCAAGTCAACAACTTCTGCGGATAACCCACTACTATTGTAGACTGCTGGACTGTGTTTTGTTTTGCTGAATTCACATACCTATAGTATTTAAATACCAATGAAATATTCATCTCTGGCAGGACTAAACAAAAAAAGGGGATACAAAGGAAGGACCATTTTGTATCTGTACATACAGAATAGTTAGGATAGTTATACAGCTCCTTTCGCTTAATTCAATGACAAGAATGATTTGAATAGTGTTTGGACAGGATATCCTGTCTGCTTCTTGTACTATGGATAATCACTAAGAAGATAACAATGTCCAATGTATTAATTATTGAAACTGTCCTATTAATCAGTTTTGAAACTGTCTAATTGCTATTTGTTTCTTAATAAAATAAAATTTAATAGAAATTGAAAGCAGCATATATAGATAGCATGTGGCTTGCCACAGTTTCCAACACGTGGCTCTTACCAAACTGGTGTTGATTCTCTTCTTGTTTAATATTTACATATAAAATCAATTATTACAATGTTTTCTTGACAGTTTAAATTTCCTAAAAAGCAAATCTTGATTGTTAAAGAATGTATCAGGAGGGGCCAGGGAGATGCCTCAGTGGAATAAGTGCTTCCCTGGCAAGCGCAAGGGC
>NW_004524728.1:7115559-7137321 GCF_000260255.1 Octodon degus | reverse complement strand
GAAGATTTTAATTTTATGCTGTGTTTCTCATTTTGTTATTTTTAAGTATTAAAAAAAGTTTGTAGTTTACAAATTGCTATTAAGATACATTGTCTTCTAAAAGACCAAAATCTGACATTTGTTGCACTTTTATTGATTTTGTTTTAATTTGTCCCTGTGAAAATCTGTTCTTTTTTTTTAAGTTTAATTCTATGATGATGAGATGTGGGAAAATAAAAGCATTTGATAGAGTTAATCCAGCTACATGAAAGTCTATGCTAACATGATCATAATCTTGATCTTAGATTAGATCCAAGCTAGTAATACCTTGTGATTAATCCAAATGGTTTGCATGTAGTACAAGTCATCTCACAGATGGACTAGAGAATCAGAGTTCTTCTGAATATTTGTTTTAATCCATTCTAGGATAAAAATGGCTTTTGTTTGTTTATTTTGTTTTTTACATAGAAGTCAGACTGAGTATACCAAATAAGTAACTAAGAAAAATTTTGAAATACAGGATTTTTAGATTGACAGATCAAGAAACAAAATGCTTGTTTTGTAATTCATGGTATTTTAGGAGATGCTTTATTAAAAATAGCATTTTAAGAAAATTTAACAATCAATCATATTGATTTATAATTTCAACTAAAAGCATCATAAAAGAATATAGAAAAATACGTAACTCATGGAAATAGGTTTGAGGTTTTCATTGTTCTCACGAGCATAATCTATTTTGCAGGATTTATTAATTATCCCTGTCCTGATTATGCATTTCTAGTCTAATTGACATTTTACAATGAAGAGCTGTACTTTGGCAACTCCTATCAGACATCTAACACCCTGAGCTCAGCAAGAGCTCTCAGATTCACATGGGTTGCTGTGTTCACTGTATGTGTCTGTCATTTCTGGCCAAGAGCTGCTTTGATTTCAATTTTTAATTTTTTTTTTTACTTTTTACTAAGTTCATAGGTTGACTGACTCATATCCCCAGGGGGTTCAGAAAAAAGCTTTGGCACTCTGGGATTTGCTTCCTGGTGCGAAGCTTGTCTCTGTGCAGGTGCATGACTGTAGGCAGACTTGTTGACCTCTTAATCCTGAGATCTCTTCCCTACAAAAATGAGATATTGCACTAAATCTCCAGAGGTGCCATCTAATTCTAAGCTCTTTGCTAAATATAATCAATGAAAAATTACACAATAATAGAACATATTTTCATTTAGTATATGAAGGTCACTTAACTAGCTCAAAAAATTTAAAAGCCCATGGTGCATCATCCCCCAAAAGCCTTGATGGATAATACTATAGTTGAAGATTTCTTTGAACTAAAACAACTCATAATCTATATTTGTGGAAAAACATAGATCCCTATCCATGGGTATGGATTTAAAATGAGGTAGAGTTAGTTTGATTAAGCTAATATAAAATAATGTAACCAGTAATTCAAATACGTTGTTTACATGATTTCCAAGCAGATTAACTGGATCTTAGATTAGTTCCAGCCCTTAGCAGCTCACCAAGGTTATAGCAAGTAATCACAAATGTCAATCAAAAGTAGGTTTGAGTCTTATTGAGTAAATTTATTAGGCAGCATTTTTAACATGAACTGTGAAAGAACAAAAAGAAATCAGGCGTCTGTCCATTTCATTTTTATCAGCATTATACCCAATTGACATACATATAAATAAATTATTAAAATAGTTGGTTGAGTTTCTTATGGATCCCATTAGTCACAGACTTTCTGATCTATAAATGAGTACTTATGATGACAAGAAAATGAGCATAAAGAAAATAAAACACAAAACTATTTGACTGTCAAGCAGCCATTTAAGCCTTGAGAGACAAAACTTCTCAAAAGTTACTCAGCAAAAGTTGTAGAATAAACTGCCTAACCCAGGAGATGATCAATAAACACATGACTATATAATGATCATTAAACAAGAGAAATAAAGGAACATGCACCATTCATGTAGCCTACTTCTGAAATGGACAAATATTGATATTAAAATAATAATTTAATTTCTCTTTTTCATCATCTTTTTTTATTTATTTTAGGCGTCCTGGTGAACCTCCTTTGATAAAAGGCTGGCTTCCTTATTTTGGAGTGACCATGAACTTCCAAAAAGATCCTTTAGGTTTCATAAGAACTCTGCAAAAGCAATATGGTGACATATTCACTGTTCTTCTTGGGGGTAAGAAACACTTCTATGAGCAACTTACATGTGTTACAATTTCTCACTTGTTCTGAATGTCTTTGTATTTTCCTATAGACAAAGCTTGACATATTTTATAACACTGTTTTATTTGTAGATCTGATCAAAAAGCATACCATGTGTTTGAGTATAGTAATCAAAATATTAAAAAACAAATTACAGGATGCTCTTTGTGGTACCTAAAAAGTTCCAATATCATAAAGTCACTTGTCACTTTTTTTTAAAATTTGGCTTTAAGAAAAGCTTAAAAATAATTAGAAAAAAAATAAAAAGAAATAGAATGTAGTTTTATTAAGCTTTCATTTTTAAAGAAGTTTTAGAGTTAAGGAAATTTAACAGATAGCTTAACAGAGTCCCCATATGCACCTTCTCTTCCCTAATAACAGATTCTCTAATGATTAACATTGCATCACTGTGACACATGTATTGTAACTGAGAAGCCAATACTGATGCATTATTCTTTGTTGGTAG
The DNA here is from genome assembly GCF_000260255.1 of Octodon degus. Lineage (NCBI taxonomy): Eukaryota > Metazoa > Chordata > Mammalia > Rodentia > Octodontidae > Octodon > Octodon degus. The sequence continues at coordinate 7,134,658 of NW_004524728.1, read as the reverse complement.
GTTTTTTTTTTTTTTTTTTTTAAACATTTATTTATTTATTTATTTATTTAGTGTGTGGCCAGCTCAGCCCACCAGGGGGCGGGGCTGGCTGGCATGTGGTGCTAGGGGATTGAACCGTGGTCCCTGTGCTTTGCTTAGCTTAGCTTGTTCTAAGTAGGTGCTTTAGACCACTGAGCCATCTCACCAGCCCTGTTGGTAGGTTTTTAATTGGTCTGTGAAATTCATTCATTGAAATGATTTATTTAGAATTTTATATCTTCTTAATTCAGATTTGAAATTCATATGTATCTAGGAATCTGTCCATTTCTTCTGTGCTTTCCACCTTGTTAGAATGCCAGTTCTTGCAGTAGGTATTGATGATTTTCTAGATTTCTGCAACAGCTATTTTGATTTAACAATTTTCATTCCTAATTGCACAGATGTGAGTCTTTCTTTTTTTGAGAAGTTTGACTAAGGGTTTCTCAATTTTATTTAATCTTCCAAATAACCAACTCTTTGCTTCATTGATTTTTTTTTTTTTTTTTTTCGGAACCAGGGATTGAACTCAAGCCCTTGCGCTTGCCAGGCAAGCGCTTATTCTACTGAGCCATCTCCCTGGCCCCAGCTTCATTGATTCTTTTTATTATTTTCTTAGTTTCAGTTGCATTATTTGTGGTACATAAAAAGATTCAGTCTCGCATAGTCATTTGTCACCTTTTTTTTCTTTTAAATTTGGTTTGGATATAAGAAACATTTAAAATTTTATAGCCGATCTTTATAATTTCTTCCTTGTACAAGGGTTGGACTTGACTTGGTCTTCTTTATCTAGATGGTTGAGGTTCACCATTATATTGTGCATCTGAGCTCACTCTATTTTTCTGAAATTCGAATTCACCACTACAAATTTCCCTCATAAGGCTGCTTTCATTACATCCTGAAGGTTCTAGTATATTCTATTGGCATTATCAATTAATTGTAGAAAGCATCTAATTTTTTCTAAATTTCATTTCTGATTTATTATCTATTCAGGAAAGTAATTTTTATTTATTTATGAAGTTCTTGTGGTCTCTTTTACAATTGATTTGTAACTTCATTGCACTATTGTCTGATAATGTCCATGGAATAATTTCAATTCTTTTGCATTTACTTAAGCATGTTTTATGGACTAGCTTGTGGTCTATTTTAGAGAACATCCCATGTACTGCTGAGAAGAATGTGCTTTCTGATATGGGATGGAATAATCTGTAGACAGCTACTAAATCCATTTGTTGAAGTTTGGTTAAGTTCTGATATTTCTTTATTGATTTTTTTTGTATAACTGATCTATTTTTGACAATGGCTATATTGACATTCCCCACTACAATGTATTAGTGCTTATTTGATTTTTCATATCTATTAATATTCATTTTATATAACTGACTGTGCTGCTATGTGGTACATATATAATTACGATTACTGTCTCTTCCTCTTAGATTTTCCCCTTTACAAGGATGTAGTGCCCTTCTTTGTCTCTCTTGATCAGTCTTGGCTTAAAATCCACTCTGTCACCAAATAAAATAGCTATCTCTGTTTTTTTTTTTGTTTTTTGTTTTTTTTGTTTTTTGTTTTTGTTTTTTTTTTTTTTCTGATTTCCTGTCCCATGAAGATTCTTTGTAGGGCATATAAATCTAGGTTGGAGGTTGTTTTCCTTTAGGCCTTGAAATACTCCACTCTTAACTGTCCTTGACTTGAGTGTTTGTGTTGAAAACTCTCCTGTGATTATAATGGACTTTCCTTTATAGATGAGTTTTTTATTTTCTCTAACAACTTTTAACATTCTGACCTTATGTTGTATTTCTGGAATCTTTACTATTATATGCGTTGCTGTAGCTTTTATTTGTGGCTAGTTGGAGTTTTATATGCCTCACTTAGCTGTAGAAGTCAAATTCTTTTTCTGATGTTTAAGTATGTTTTCGGCCATTACTTCTGTGAACAGATTTTCCATGTCATTTGTGCTACCTCCTGCTTTTTCATTGACTCCAATCAACCTTTTGTTATTCTTTGCATCATTTAGCAGTTCTTGGCTTGATTTTTCATAGTTGCTTCTTATCTTTAAGAAATCTTGGAGCCAGGGAGATGGCTTAGTGTAATAAATGCTTCCCTGGGAAGCCCAAGGACCTGAGTTCAATCCCCATTTCCACCAAAAAAAAAAAAAGAAAAGAAAAGAAAGAAATCTTTCTTTTCATGATCTTTAACTGAAATCCTGTTTTCCATATCTGACATTCTGTCCTCACATTTGTTCATTCTGATACATGTACTTTCAGTGGGATTTTTAATCTCAATATCTGTTTGAATCTGTTTCATGGATTCCATTAACTCCTGTGTTTTTTCATCTGTATCTGTTCCAGAGTCACTAAACAAGTCTTTCATTGTGGTAACTATATCTGAAGCTATCTGAGAAATTATTTCTGATTTGATTTTTCTCTAGAGCCTCATTAAACTATTTTGTTACTTCCACTGTTACCACTACAGAGAGCCTGATGGTTGGCTTTCAAATTGTTCCACCTCATTGCTCCTGTGTTTCTTTTCGGTAAGCTGGACATCTGGGGCTGCATCTTGCTTATGTCTTCTCATTTTATTTTATTTTATTTTTTTAAATTCTGGGTTGATGCTTGGGCTTTGAGCTTGTTGCAAGATCCTGCCCCTTCAATTTATCGGGGATGAGAAGTTGCTGCCTCTTTGGCTTCAACCCTGGTTTTTTGGCACTGGCTTATAGTGTTATTTATGACCTTTGGACACTCTCAGTCTTGGCATACCAGAAATAACAACTGATTAGAATAATGATATCATTTTGGCTAAAGTAGTACAATCAACAATAACAATAGTATCAAATATAACCTGGAAAATGAAAAACTGGTAACTATTGATTTGCAATTTTAACCATATGAACTTTATTTGTGGTTAAATAACAAATCTAAACCAATCCAGAAAATTGTATATAATATATATGCCCTCAATATAGCAATTTTTATCTTCAGAAAAAAATTTCAAAGGGCCTAGGGGAAAATAGAGAAATAGAAGAGGATGAGATTAGCAGAAAGACTAGAAGTCAAAGGAAGACCATGAAAACTTCAGAAAACTGGTGAAGCAGATGCAAGAGAGAGAGAAAAAGGAAGAAGTATAAATAGGAACAGAACATGACAACAACAAAAAGAGCTAGAAACAATATTCATACTCATATAAAACAAAAATCAATAATCAAGAAAAAACAGAAAAAGAAACAAAAACATGAACAAAAAAGAAAAGAAATAGAAAATAAGACTCCACTTCAGGATGCACCTCTACTGTCACTGTTTGCCAAATTGGGCAGACAGAGCTCAGATCTATGTGGATTACTCCAAGGAAGCCAGCATGGTTGGGTTATGGCAGGCTAATTAGACAATTTCATCAATCCTGTCTCTGTAGTTCCACTAAAGTTTAGGCTTGTTTCTGGTTGTAAGGCTGGATAATTTGTTCAAATGAGCTATTTGTTTAGTCTGCAACAGTCTTTGTTCCTCTTACTGACTTGAACTTGGCTCCTTGATCTCCTGTTAATTTAAACAGGGTTCTGCCTCACCTTATGATACATTATTTGAAGTCCAATTCATACTGGAATCTAATTTTTCTGTTTTCCTGTCGATTTTCACAAATCTTTATCATGTGTCCACCATTATAGTATCATTTACAATGGTTTCACTACCCTAAAAGCTCTGTGTTTCACTTATGTAGTCCTGTCTTCCACCCCTAAGTCCATAGAAAATACTAGTCTTGAATGTCTTTCTCCATCTTACAATATTCATTGTGATTTGAACTTCCATAAAAATAGTTGCTAAAACAAGCATCATGATTACATCATAGGATTAGGAGAAGAAGCAGAAATGTTAACTCAACCTCTTTTGATAACTCAATTATTGGTGCCTGACAAATCTCTCCTAAATTTAATAATTTACAGTAACAACTTTTCTTTGTTGTGTACACCTGTGATTACTGGTATAATCACTTGGGTCATCTGGCTTAAGAGTAGAGGCTATAAGATAGCCCTATCATGCTGGTCAGTCTTCCATTTCCACGTGGTTTTCATCTTCCAAGAAATTTTCTTACCTGAAAAATTAACATCTCAAGAAATCCAAAGGAAACGCTGCAAGATTTCTTGTGGCTTAGTCTGTGAATTTCAAAACCCACTTCTACCACAGTCTATTAGAGCAAGTTACAATGCAGTCCAAAGTCAAAGAAAGGTTAGGAAAATTGACACGGCCTCTTCCTAGATGTGGGTGAGTTATAGTGTACGGAAGCTTTTGTGAAGAGAAAAAAGGCAATGATAGTGGCCATTTTTAGATACAATCTTCCACACCAACTTATTACCTGGGCTAGAAATTCCAATTTTAATTTTAATTTTTCCTCTATTTCCTCAAGGCTGAGCACCACACTAAATTACACACATTTTTTTTTACTGTTAAGGCTAAGCTCTAAAGACTAAATTACACACATTTGTTTCCTCTTGGACTTCTGGTTGGTTATTACCAGTGAGAAGGCAGGCATAAGCCCTCTTCAGCCCCCAGATCTTACTCTCTCTGCTATAACTATTTACTATTTCTTTCTTTAGACAACTGATAGTAGGTATATTCTCTCTCGTATCCCATGTATCTACTATATGAATCTACATTTCACAACTATTCTTACTGGTTTTTCAACAAATGTTTAAAACACTCCATTTATGTGTCCCTATGACCCTTCATTTCTGGCTTTTCTGAGCATCATAATTTAAATGTGAGCATCCTTCACATTTTTAGGTGTCACTAGTTTTTTTTTTTTTTTTCTTTTCTCTTTGGAGACTTAATTTATAACCAAGCTTTGTTTCTCTTATAGTCTTGTGGCTTTTCATTTTTCTTTTCTTTAGCTTTCTTTTTTGCATTTAGATATTTTGCTTGCATTTACTGTCTCTAGTTACTCTTCCCTAGAGCTCTAATCATAACCAGACTTCAAGCTTTCTGAGTTCATCTTCAGGCCTGCCTAAGTAGATCTATCTACCTCGTTTGACATTGCTGGACTGCTATTTATTTCTGAAGTACCCTATTGGTGCATGACTCTCTTGACACTGACCCTTCTAGTTCCTTAATCAACTGAGTAGTATTTATCTAGAACATCTTCATGGATAAGTCTTTCTTAGCTCATCCCTTCTATCAGCCTCAAAAAAGCTTAAGAATCTTATGTTCCATTCTATATTTAGAGAGGCAGTAAAGTTTTCTACCTATTACTTTGCCTAGAGTCAGAGACAACCTTTTGTGTATACTGTGATTTAAATTTAGAACTACTATTTTAATGTAATACATGTATTAAAAATAATCCAATTGGTGAACTCAGGGACATGGTGGCACTCCCCTACGAACAAAAAGTATGAGTTTTATTAGTTTACTCTTTTGCTGACACCTACAAATCTTCTACCAATTGCATGCACTCATTACAGAAAAATTAAAATGGAGAAGAGTGTACATTTGTGAAAAATAGGAACTGTAATATACAGTGTGATCCCACAGCACTCTCCAAGATCCATTCTCTGAGATCCGTTCTCCATTCATGTTTTTTATTATTGTTTCCCTTGTGTCTATTACTATGCTACGTTGTTAGACTTTCCTCCTCACAAGCCACAGCCTTTGTGCTTCTGTCCTGTCTCTTGCCATTTTTTGTGCTAGGATGCTGTTTTCACCTGACTGATAGAACTTATCTTTTGAGGCCATGGTCACATACTACTTCTTCCTCCTACCTTTTCTTACTCTGCCAAACCCTTAGTGGCTCTTCTTTAGGGTCCAGTTACTCCTCCTATTACTATTCTTAGAGCATTTAATATAAGGTGAATTTATTGCTAATTCACTTGTCTCCCTTCATTATTCTGTTGGCTCTTCTATTATTAGAATTTAGTTCAGAGCTCAGCAGTGGATTGACTTACAATAAAATTTTCATGAAAAAACTCCCAGTACCTTAGAATTAATGAAATACTGTAGTATAATAAAAAATAAAAAACATAGCTGATGCTTCTTTTCTAAGTGAACTTTTGGCCTCAGAGTGCAAACTATATGCTCTTTTAAAAATCACTTTTACTTAACAAAACTTAAGCCCATGTTTCCAATGAGTAGATACAAAACTTATTGAAAATTTTCAACTTTTCCTTTTTATTTACATTATGCAAAAATTACCTATCATGATTTGTCAGAAATTTGTTGTTGATTTGAATAATTTTATTCACTTGACAAAAAATGATTTATCTTACATTTGATATGTTAATCTTACATTCTGAGAAGCTTGCTGAATTTCTAATGTCTAATTTAACCATTGTTACATATTTGAACTTGATAGTAGACAGTTGAATAAGTACTTTGCTTTTCTTTCACTTCTTTCTAGAGTTTGAATAAATTCCTGTCAAGAAGGCCTGTTAAGGTACATGGTTCTAATGATCAGATTCCAAAATAGCTGATTTGGAAAATGAAGAACAAAGTCTTCCACCCTTGTCCCATAGTGTAATTTCAGCTAGTGTATATTCTTGCAGAATGAGCAAATGATTGTCATCCTAAAATGCCTCAAAGGACATGAATGTCACCTTAATAAAGAAATTAAAAGATACATCTTTTCATGAGAAACCATGTAAATTCGTGACCTGTCTCAGAAAATAGTTCTCTAATTGGTTTTGTGTGGTAGTGCAGTGGAATCATTTTCCTTAGATGTCACCACAGCGAAGTTCCTCTGTACATCATTGTCAACAGCTAGGGAAATCTCCCTAATAAGAAGGAGACTGTGTAAAAGTCATCATGTTTGCAAAACAAAATGTTGGCTCATGTTCCATTCACACAACTAATACTTTCAAGTTGAAATTTTTAAATGCAGAAATTGAAAGCTTATAATTATTGAAAAATTCTTTAAGATTAAAATTTGTCTTTTATTGGTTGACTGGGAGGTTTTATCCACAACAAATAGTTGTCCTGAATTTCCATGGCTAAATCCATATATATCAAATAACATAAAATCTCAAATTAATTTGTAATGATTTAGATGTCAAACTTCTTGTATGTAAGACGTCAGAATCACTAGCTAGATTTTAAAAAAATATATTCATCAATATACATTGAACCATTTATGGAGAAGACATGGAAGGGAAAAGACTATTGAGTTATTAAACAAGCATGCACAGATCATACAGGAATGCTAGAATTCATAACTTAAAGGGCCTTTTATTTTAGCTCCCTAAAAATAAAGATAATAAAATAATTGAAAAAAGACATTGAAATTTTGAAATTTACTGTTCAAAAGCATAATTTTATATTGTATTTTTGCAGATATGCGCCCCATTTTGACATCCATAATTTAGACAAATGCAAACTCTGAAATTTTTTAAATCAATATTGCATGCTAACTGCTGACAGTATTCGCTTCTCTTCTGAAAAGATGGCAAAAGACATTGTTTCTACATTGTGATCTTTGTGAACTAGGCCACGTGCCTGTTCAGTCGTGGCAGTCATTTACATAAAGTCACACTGGAGCAAAAGTTAATTTAATTCCAAGAATACAGAGCCTATCACATAACTTTTCAGAAGATTTCCTTTGTTAGAAAATTTAAATTCCTTTTATGAATGTATATGTGTTTTCCTAACTGTCTGATTAAGATCACAAAGAAGCTCTGGTTTTGCATCTCACATTAGCAGATGGTGGACAGATGGTTTAAATTAATATTAATTTTGGAAAACTTAGCTTAAATTGTTTATACTGAAGATTAAAAGTTGGAAAGCCAGCTAACATCTCCAGGGTTATTAGTACTTCCAAACCCACTTGAAAAGTAAAATCTGGAAAATCAAAACCTTTACTGCTAAAGCAATCCACATCTCAATCAAAAAGATAGAAGGTAAAATACATTGTTTTAATGTTGAAGAAAATTCAAATAAAAACAAAAAAGAGAAATAGAAATCCTAGAGTGGAGTTTGAGAAGGATGAAACTGAGAATTTTATCTGCAAGTAGCTTAAAAGTAATCAATAATTAAAAAAAGTAATCAATAATGATTTTTTAAAACCTAAAAGTGCCAGCCAAATAGCTCAGCAGAAGAAAGCGCCTGTTTAGACAGATGCAGCGGCCAGAGTTCAATACCCCCCAACCTACTCCCACATGACAGCATGCAGTTCCGGCCCCACCCCCAGGGCGCTCTGAGATGACAGTTGAGACTGGCATGTAATCCCAGCGCTTGGGAAGCTGAACACAGGTGACTGAACACAGGCAGATCACTACGAGTCCGATCTATGTAGTGAGACCCTGTAGACCTTGTAGACTCTGTACTGAACAAATAAAAAAAAAAAACTAGAAAAACAATTGCTTTTAAGAAATTTATTAATATCTGATAAACCTAAAACAGTTTTTCCCACATTCAACATGTGTTTATTTTCTTTGAAATGAACTTCACATTTCCTTTGTATGGAAGGAAGGGAGAGAAGAAAGGGAAGTAAAGGCAATGTATGTATTTCTAGTTAATTATATAGAGAAAACACAAATTAATATACATCAAGTTTCCACAAAAATAGTCCAAAACCAGGTAACAGGTGCTGTCAAGTCTGAATAATTGTTTTCCCAATTAGATTTAGTTGAATGTAGAAAATTGGTAGAAAAAATTTTGAAGTATTCTATAAAGATCATATGTTTTGTACTTAAATAGATTTAGCTTTCTGAGATTTAGGGACTCATTTAAAAAAAAACCTAGAAACATTTAGCAAAATCCATTCAGTTAATGAAAGGAGCAAAGTATGACTCACCACCTGTAAAAATACACAGCTTTCCTAAGAGTATACTTTCTGAAAAATAATAGTATTGACCCCCCCAACTTTTTATCAGGCAGATGCTGCCAATTTTATTTAATTAAACTGTGATGGTAAGTCAGGTATCATAAAATATATCCAAATCCAATTGAGTCCATTTTGTTCTCCTTAAGATAGATAGATAGATAGATAGATGATAGGTAGATAGATAGATAGATAGATAGATAGATAGATAGATAGATAGATAGAATATACAAGTTATTTTATGGAAGACATAGTGTCAGTTGAGAAAGAGTGCCTTTTCAGGCTTACGGTCATTCCTAAATGGGCTCAAATAATTAGATGCACGAAGGAAAAATTCAGTGAAGAAAGTTCAAGGCACATGATTCATTTCTCAAAAATAAAGGACAATATATGTACATTAAAACTTTAACCATATTTTCAAAGTCTAAAACAAAAACACATTTCTCCTATTTCTAGAAGTTGATTGAAAGTTATTTAAAAACTTTATCCTAAATAAATTAAGAGAAATTGACTTTTTTGTGATGCCATTTGAGTTATCATATAAAACAAATGAAATGTACCCAACAAAAGAGAAAGAAGGGCCGGGGAGATGGCTCAGTGGAATAAGCACTTCCCTGGCAAGCGCAAGGGCCTGAGTTCAATCCCTGGTTCTCCCCCCCCCCCCCCAAAAAAAAAAGAAAAAAAGAAATAGAAGGATCATCTGAGCTTCCTATCTGTTTTCAAAAAGGAAAAATTTATTAAATGCTATTCTTGGGTACTACCTGCATAATATTTCTAATTACAAGGAATGAAAACCACATCCCAGCAAGAAGATACTGCACTGTGTGGAGAAAAGCATAAGGGAGAAGCTTCTTTTCGTGGCTTTGTCTTGATTGTTTTCTATCCACTTTCCTCACCTTTCTGAGCTGGTAAATGCTTGGGTTAAACTCAGAACTCTCCAAATTCCTTGCCAGTTTTGAGAGATATAGTATTATCGTGTTCCTCAGTGATGCCTCATGGTAATACTCAGATGAGGATCTTGTTAATAATAGAGACTTGTAAGCTTTACCTTAAAACATTATGAATCAGAATCCTGGAGGAATCTATTTTTCAATAAATGTCCCAAGTTGAATAAGATAAGTTGTGGCAATGGTGGTAGATAGAAAAGGTAATAGTCATTATCTCAAGGGATGCTTTCTGACAGTGTGAAGTAGGCTAAATCCAACTCCATATCTGCACACCCTCTGTTTTGTCTGACCTGTGCTGTGTCGCTGTTCATCATGACCCAAAGATTCCTTCATCTTCCTGTCTCAAGAGATAGCTCAGGGGTCTAAAGCACCTGCTTAGGCAAAGTGCAGGGACTGCGGTCAGATCCCTGGCACCACATGCTACGTCAGCCCCGTCCCCAGGGTGGGCTGAGCAGGCCATGGAAAAAAAAAGGAAAAAGAAATGGGTCCAATCAAATGTGTTTCAGTTACTGCTCAATAAATTCATGAACGCGTGGCAGAACTGATGAGTTCTAGACTAAAATCCTGTGCAACCTTGAATTCAGTGTGTGACCTTGTACCTGTTCCCAAAACTCCTTGAACCACTGTTTTTTTATCCATAAAAATGAAATGCTGGTATTTGTGATTTATTTTTATAGCTTTGAATTATATGCTTACATGTGAGAGATTTGTTTATTTGTGAATTGGTTTGCCATTTGCCTAAGTTAAAATTATACTTCACCAAAGCTAAGATGACACCAAATGCATAAAAGCTTTTTATCAAGCATAAAGAGCATTGGGGTAATATCACACCAATTTATGAAAAATTGTTTTCCGGGAGAAAATGAGAAACTTTCATACAAAAGCATCATGAGAATATTTTAAAGATATTTATTTATTTATTTTTAGCACCAGGAGTCGAATTCAAGACCTTGTACTTTCCAGGAAGGCATTTATGCCTCTGAGCTATATCCCTGGCTCAATGATATTTAAAGTGCTTAAGTAATTTAGTTACAATTAAAATTGTGATTTAGAACTTTTTATATTGAATTTTAAGCTTGTAGAGCTTTTTACTTCATCTTCTATTTTCAGTTGAAACATAGTGGACATTTGAATGAAGTAGATTATCATTAAACTTTCTGCCTTAATGGAGTCTTTCAAATTTTGATTAAAGTATTTTCAGTTGGTCTCAGTGGTGCATACTTGCAAGGCTGAGGCAAGAGGATGAGAGTTCATACTCAGCCTGGATCTCACAGGAAGACCGTGTCTCTTTACCATTTTGTACTCTTGAAAAAATAGAAATAAATGTATAATTATAAATTAATTGATTAATTAAAATGCTAACTTAAGGTATGTATAATTTTGTTCTGCTGCCAAGCAAACTTATAGTCTTTCTTTTTTTTAGGCAAGTACATAACATTTATTCTAGATCCATTCCAGTACCAGTTACTGCATAAATATCACAAAAAATTAAGCTTTCAAAAGCTTTCTCAAAAAATAGCAGTGCAAGTATTCTCCATCAAGATTTTGGAAAACTATGAGGACCTGAATGATGAACTTCATGGTGTCTATCAATTTATACAAGGCAAATCATTGGACCTAGTGCTGGAAAACATGTTGCAACATGTAAACCAAATGTTTGAGTCCCAGCTATTGAAAACCACAAGTTGGAACACAACACAAATGTTAACATTTTGCTGCTCGATAGTATTTGAAATCACATTTACAACAATATATGGAAAAGTGCCTACTGATGACAGAAAAAACTTTATCAATGAGCTAAGAGATAATATGTTAAAATTTGATGACAAATTCCCATATTTGTTGTCTGACATACCCATTGAGCTTCTACAAAATGTCAGATCTCTACGGGAGAAGCTTATAAAATGCATGATGCTAGATGAATTAGCTAAGGTATCAGGAAGCTCGGAAATTGTTCAGAAAAGGCAAGATATTCTGGAGAAATATTATGGACTCAAGGACCTTAATATAGGAGGTAAGAAACTTCTGAATTATTACTTGCCTAAAATGAAATAATTTACAATAGACCTTTGAAATAAAAAGACAAAATGGCAACCTTGAAATTTTTTATGTTCTTTCTAATTGGCTAATGATAAAATGTTTTACTCTGAAAAAATCCTCTCTGATAATTGATTTTTTTTTTTTTTTTGCTGAGGTGGTAAAACAAGATACTTAATGATGATAATGAGAAAGAGTATAACTAAGCAGCATTACTCCTCTTATCTCATCCCCCACTTTCCTGCCCCCCATACACATTACATTTTAAACTATTCTCATTAAGCAGAAAATTAGACTTCAGAAGCCTATTGGTTCTCATTAGCATGCACTGATCCTTGGCTGGGTCTGTGTCCTAACATCTTTTAATTAGCACACTGCAAATCTAATCAGTGTAATAAATGCTATTAATCTTCCTTTTCACTTATTTTCTCCCAGCACATCATTTTGCCCTTCTCTGGGCCTCTATCGCAAACAGTATTCCAGTTATGTTCTGGGCAATGTATTATGTTCTCCGGCACCCAGAAGCTATGGAAGCACTGCATGACGAAATTGACCATTTGCTGCAGTCAACAGGTCAAAAGAAAGGGTCTGGATTTTTCATCCACCTCACCAGAGAACAATTGGACAGCCTGGTCTGCCTAGGTAATTTATTTTTATCTGTTGTGAAGAAAAGAAGGTACCTCTCTGCAAACTCATTTTATCACTCGTAGCTGTTTACCAAGAGGTGGAGGACACAGCTGCCTAATTGACATAATAACACCCATTTACATCAATTATAAATTATGTAGTTTATAGCTGTAGATACTCTCGTTGCATGTAAACATTAAGTCCTAGGTAATTAACTATGCAAGGTATGCAAAAGGCTAAACCAAAGCTTTGCAGTTATTTGAAAAAAAATAGTTGATGCCTATTAAGTCATTTGATTCTGAGCATCTGTTGGCGTGCTACTGCTTTCCAAACATTGCTGCACTATCTTGACAAGCAAAGGATTTGAGCAGTGAAAAGCAAAGGATTTCAGAGAGGCAACTTGTATGCAAAATGTATTCACTTTTCCTTAAAATGCTATCTATATTTATAGGCAGAGATCAGTATGTTTTGTATAGCTTGGAGTGTATGGTTCTCAGAAATATAGGAAAAATGCTTCCCACTGGAAATACATGCTTTGAATGCACTCAAGAAGTAAAGGAAGAAAGAAGGGAGGAAGGGAGAGAAAAATACCAACTGCAAACTGCTCCATGTAGAAAATTTATAGTTTGTAAAATACTCACTGACTCATAAGATACCAATATTCAGTATTTCAAATACATTTGAGGTGAAAAGAACCAACATTTTAAGAGAATTTCTACAAGGGCTTGTGTATCTGCAGCATGAGCTCCTGATTGCAGCAGACTGCATTCACATTTCCTGGTTTTGAGTTGGCTTTTCATTATGTACCATTAAATTAAATACTACATCAATGAGTTTTTCTCTACACTCTCTGTATTTACATTTCATCATAATGTACTTTTTAGGATACAGTAGTCCTAGTTCCTTTGGACAAATGCAGAGAGAAAGGCTCATATATCTCTTTTAGCTCCTGGCTTGACAGTTTAGGCTAGCATTTTACCCGTGTTGTGCTCAATTTATTATATTTTAAATACATTCTAGGTTTTTTTTTATTATAACATCTGAGATCAAGGGCCTTGCTGGACTTAGTCATGGTTGACCACTAGTTGGAACAGAGAAGATGCGATCCAGGGTTGCAGAGGTTGTTCTCACTGATCAGGCTAAGACAAATGACAAACAATAGCAGAAAGTGTGCCCTGTACTGGCCAAGGTTAGGAAAAAAATGTCACCTTGTCGTTTGGTGTCATATGTGTTATCAAAGAAATCTTATATTTACTTTGAAAAGAAAATAACCTTAAGAGTATTATAACACACATATTAATATATGTTTATTTGCAGATTTTTCACAGAGTGAATACACAAAATTTGTCTCAAAATTTGGGTAGTTGTCTCTACTTTGATATATTTTCTGGATAGTTTCTATGAAGACGTAAATGGCATTCTCCATATAGCTACATCATTTCCATTGCATTTTATGAGTCAGATGGTGAATACTGAAAAGTAATGCAAATAAACTTCAAGGAATATGTGTTTGTATTTCTCATATGATTATTACTCAAATTTCTTTGAAATTCATTAACTCCCTTTACTCACAACTCTTTTTTTCATTGAAAGAAAAGAATCATTTTTAAAGTGTGGTATTGAAATAGAAATTCTTGAATGTACTTGAACAGAAGAAATAGAAAGTTCTAGGGCAATAATCCGAGTTCATTGAAATCCATAAGCTGAACCTTTCATCATTGGCACTTTCTTAATTTACTCATCAACCCATGAATAACAACAATAAAAGTCCCAAGTGAGTTGAGATCCACCTGCTAAGGCAATGCCTTAGCTGCCAACAGGACTCACCATGACCTTGGTCACGAGTAGAAGCCAGCATTGTTTTTATGAGAATTTAAAATGATAGAGCTGATTATCTTCAGGAAGACAGTCTATATGTCTTTTTCTTTCATGAGATAGATTCAATCAAATTAGAAAAAAAAATTTAGTCAGTTACATCATGGGTAACTTCTGCAATTAGTTGTAGCTCAATTATAGTCTTTCCCTAATCAAAAGAGCATAAATTGGAAGCACAAAAGCCAGATGAAACAAATAAATATTTATATGCATCACATGGTGTGTGTGCATGTAATCTTTTGGTCTCCTTAAGAAAAGAGTCTGTGTATGCTAAGTAAAAGTTTTGTTTAAAGAGTATCTTGAATTTGTTATCATAAGAAAAAGTATTACATAATGAAATGAATGCTACATTTTTTAACCAACAGAAAGTATTTTGACATTAGTACAATAAAAGAGCTCCTCTTTTCACAGAGATTTTGCATGGCAATATACTTTATGAAGCACTGTTAAGAAGAGAATATAGAATGCTATAGGCTGTTTAAGTAATTTTAAAAATCATTTAAATAATTTAATAAATCAACAGAGGTTAGTTTCTGCTTTTCTCCAATGGTTTTAAGATTTTTTAAAAATGATTCCACATTTTTCTCTTAAAGAAACTATGTTTTATTTTTATATGTATATATCTTTTTGAAGATTCTGCTTATTAGAACCTCACTTTAATCTTGCATCTATTAATATTTAGTAACTATCTCTATAAACTAAATTTAAAATAATGTACATGTAATGTGGTTCAGGTCACTGTTAGTTGTTATCAAAATCTCAATAGAAAAATTTGCTGATAAAATGGAAGTTTAAGAAACTCTGAGAAAAACAAGAATTTTTCAGAAAGAAAAAACTGAAATGGAAGTAGGATTCAGAACTTTAGGTTTAAAATTCAGTATAAGATAAAGAAAAGAAAAAAAGTGACCAAGAGAGAAGAAAAATATTAATAAAAGGATAGTGAATCTCAAAATTAAAATTTTACAAATTGATAGTAAATAATCTCCATGAATATTACATATTATAGCTGACTGAATATATAGAATAATATATATGTATATATATGTATATATATATGTATATATATACATATATATATATGTCTGCAGTGATACAGAGTATGGTCTCAATTATTACTACAGACTGTCATCATCAAAGTATTTAACTTCTATAATACCCTGTGAAGCTTATATTGTTCTCTTCTTTTTCAATTATCTATGATCCAAGGAGGAATCATATTTAAGTCTACCATCTCCTATAGGAATGCTATTTCTTTGTGTCACCCCCCCAAAAAATAAAAACATTTCTAATAAGAACATAAGCCAGGGGCCAGCGGGATAGCTCAGCGGAATAAAGTGCCTGCTTAGCAAGCTTAGGAAGGGCAGGGACTGCAGTTCAATCCCTAGCACCACATGCCGTGCCAGCCCAGCCAGCCCGAGCCTGGGCACAATGGCTCATGTCTATCATCCCAGCACTGGGAGGCTGAAAGCAGGAGGATCACCATGAGTTCAAGCTGCATAGTAAGACCCTGTAACAACCAAGTTCTTTTAAAAAAGGGATATAAGCCAAAGTAGATTACATCTCCTAAAATACTCAAGTAAATTATAAGTACCAAATATGTTCAATTAAACATCCTGAAATACAGGAGAGTTATAAAGTGTCCAATTGAGGGATATTGAAATACTAGAATGCCCCATGAAACTAGAGCTGGGAAAAAAATCTGTTAATGCAAAAGCCATAATTTGTAATTCTAGAATTATAAGCCTGCAGTGCTCACCAAAATTCTATTAAATATTTTTAGATTGTCACTCCTGTCACTTGGTAGTATGGGAGATCAATAGAGAAGAATCAGTTAGAAAATATAAAGGTCCACTAATAACAAACAGTAATCTTTATAGTCCATGTTAAAGATATTAACTATGTCAAGACAAATTTATATTCTTACATTATTTCATTTGATTTTCCCAAGATACTCTGAGCTGCTATTATTTTGTCATTATTTTTAAAGATGACAAAATTCTCAAGTGCTAAATGACTCACCAAGGGCATGGAAATGATAAAAAAATGAAGCAGGATTTTCACTTTGTTTTCTGGTCATAACCATGTCTTTCTCCTCATATATGTTTGGTTTGAGAGCATTTGGAGTAATTTTTCATTGTTTCATCAGAGAAGGGAAAGGAAACCTTTATATCAAAGCCAACAATGATGTGCAAATAGACTAGATCAGGAAATGTGGATCAGATCAGGATACAGTGAATTTGAATTTTTAAAATCAGGATAAGACTTCACTGATGGTAATATTGTATGTTTTATGGTAGTGCTAGGGATTTAACACAGGGCCTTGCACTGTCCCACTGAACCGTATTTCCCAGCCTGGTATCATTGATAATTAGTGTATTTTAGTCTCAGTTGTCATTATATACCTTTAATGATTGAGTAACAAGCCACAGAAAGATTAGCTAATCACCCAAAGTCTTACGATTGAACAGTATATAGTACAGTCAGATATTGATGCCAGGCCGGCCTGACCATAATTTCTGCTACTTCAGGCAAAATTGCTCTAGAAATGTAGCAGAGAAGTTGGCTACTACCTTTTGCAGGCAATATATCATGGATTCCCAATTGTAGTATCTTTTGAATATGAAGCTAGGACTAGAGCTCCCAATAGAAATAGATATGTTTCCAAATTTTTAAAAATGCTTAATTTTGTAATAGTTTTAGATTAATGGCAAATATATAAAAATAGTGGAGAAAATTTCCATGTACCCTACACAATTTCCTTTATCTCATATTTACTGGCACAGTTGTAATTATGCACATTATTTTGAAAAGCCCAATGTTATAAAATATTGGTATATTCAATAAGCTTACATAATGCAGGCAGTTCTGGAGCTTACCAAAATCCTCTCTGAGATGGAAGAAGCATTAATTGTACTTCATGTTAGGCACTTCTAACTGGAGGGGAGGGAAGAGCATTTTCCATGAAAGAGTACATCAGAGAGTTTATTTTTTCCCAAGCATGTAAGCATTTGATATTTTTATATGTAATATAAGGAAACATCAGTAAAATAAACTTAAAAATACAGATGTGGATATTCATCAAATTCTCATTTTAAAACAAAGCTGAAGTGGTTTGACAGGATAATGAGATACTCTGATAGGAAACAGATGCTGAAAGGACTGAAAGGGAACTTTAATGCAAAACAAAGGAGCAGATTATTATAGTTAAGTCTGAAAACCAACTGTGACAGATGAGGAAATTTATTGCATAGTAGAAACTAGCTTAAAGCAGTAGTTTTCAGCCCTGGTTGCTCATTGGAATCCTCTGAGCACTTTAAAAGAAAAAGTTACCCCTGGTTCTGCTCACAGAGATTCTGATTCCATTGTTTTGGACTGAAGGCTGATGGTTTCAAAAGCTCCCCAGGTAATTCCAATTTGTGACCAAGGTTCAACGACACTAATTTAAAGCATTTAAGTTAAGATAGTTCTCATTCTGTTGGGCCCAGATGCAGCATTGTTATTTTGGTGGGGTTTTTGTTGTTGTTGTTTTTTGTTTGTTTGTTTGTTTTTTCCGACAATCTATGGTGACTTTAGCAGACAGCCAGGACTGCTGATAGCCTCTGAAATATTGGTTTAAAATGTCAGTAATTTATTTGAGGGGTGGGGAGAGGGTATCAGGAATCAAACTCAGGACCTTGTGCTTGCGGGGAAGTCAATGTGCCACTGAGGTATATCCGCAGCCCTGGGATATCAGTTTAAAACAAATCACGGAGGCACTATTTCAAAAACATTTTTATCATCTACTCCCAGGAAGCATTAATAGGTGCATGGTGTTGAGGACACAGAAAATAAGAGTTTCTCTATGATTTTCCAAATGAAGTAGTGTGCCTAATTCTGCCCCATTTTAAGAGGTGCGTTGAGGAATTGGTTCAGACAGCACGTCAAAGGACTGACTGTCATATCATTTGTGACATGATTATAAAGTAGTGTGATAGTTGTCTTTACATATTTTTAAAGATCTGTTCTATGCAAAAGTTATTAGAATTTTTGCCTGTTTATACAAAGTGAAAATTAAAGGGAAGGAAACTACCATAAAAATAAAAATATTATCAATACTAATTAATAATAAAATGGGCTTTCAGAATGTCATTGGAGTTTTGTTTAGGGAATAGATTTTAATAGTTCTCATCACAAATAACTTATAAATATGTGAGGTAATGCATATGTTAATTAGATTAATTGAGCTACTCTGTACTATGTATATATACTAAATATTTCATAAGTCAATATGATAAATACATACAATTTTTATTCACCAATTAAAAAATAAATTGTATAATATCTGTTCTAGACTTTTGAGAAGAGTCTTGTTTCTATGTATCTTCTGACTTTGAACTACCTAGATCACTGTGTGTGTGAAGGTCCCATCCGTCTGTTCTGTTCCTTTTTCTCAGCAACAGGAATGGCCCAATGTTTTGAGCAAATATAACCTTAACAAATGTTTTTGAGTATGTGACTATTGAATTTACATTGATGCACTTTAGCAATAAGCTAAGGCCAGTATATGCAATGCAGTAATAATCCAGATTTTTTACCTTTATTTGAATATGTGATTGTTGAAACAAAAAGAATATATATGTGGTTTTGCTACAAACTATGCAATTACTACAGGTTCTTGTGTATCTTCTCATCTGTTTAGCAGATACTATGTAAAAACCCATAGACATGTAGTCCCAGCACTTGGGAGGCAGAAATCAGGAGGATCACTACTAATGTGGGCTATGTAGTGAGACCCTGAGCAAAAAAAAAAAAAAAAAAAAAAAAAA
>NW_004524728.1:7046433-7113933 GCF_000260255.1 Octodon degus | reverse complement strand
TGTTCGGCACTAGCACAGAAACAGATGTTGCTCTACCGTGCAGGATAATTTACTGTACCTCCTGTGTAGCATGGACGTCCTCCCAGGGCCCAGCTGGTCTGTCAGTGGCACTGCCTGGTGTCTGCTCAACTATGACAACTACAAGTAGAGGCTGCAATTTTTTCATGTGTGTGCAGTTGTCATTCTTCTCAATGTATAGCTCTGCTTGCATTTATTCTGAGGGTGGCCAGAAAGCTGCTGGGTTTTGAGTCTGTATGTTGTACTGCAGAATGCCATAAGCTCAACTCTTCATTGTTGATAATAACGAACTCATTACTTTCGTCATCTAATGATTATCGGCATGATCGCTCAGAGCTAGAGCCAATCTCGTCTTGCACACATAACTGGTACTGGAAAGTAAAACAGATTTGTCACTTACGATCTGACTGCTGAGCCACACTTTGAGCTCCATTATTGTGATTAACTTCTGCATAAGATATGCTTGCCCAATTGTCATTTGTGATACTGTGGTGGGCACAAGCTGCCATGCTCCCCAAGAGCATGCAGGCCAATGGGATGTGACCATGTTATTCAGACTGTTTAATGCCTGGCCTGTCACAGCAGCCACCTCTCCCTATTTTGCTTTTGTATTTCTTCTTCCCACACCCCTACTGGACTTGTTGGGTGAACAGCTCTACTGCATATGTCAACTACCGTTTCATACCACAGGCTAAAATGATGCAATGATAATGTTGGTCCACCAGGGCCAGCAGCACTACGTGGGAAGCTGAGCCTTGCTTTTCACCATAGAAATGTTGGTTGTTGGTGTCCTGCCAACTGAAATCCATCGTGTCAGGTGCCTTGTGGCTATCTGCAGTAGAGTCCCTGTTCCAAAACCAAAGTTCTTTTCTGGCCTTATCACCAGCAAACCGATTTGACTCTGCCTGATTATAATAACGAAGGCAGTCCAAGAGAATATGCGCAGCCTCACTGTACGTCACATTGAATCACCACGCTGCCCACACAGAGCTGACCGCAGCCTCATTTCTTTAGACAAATGCATGCTTAAGGAAAAACACCCTGGGAGAAGGCACCCAAAGCAACTTCAGATTCCTACACAAGCTGTGTATAGACTTAAAATTTACTGAAATAACATTTTTATTTTTTTGTGGGATGTGAACTTTCACTAATGGCCCTGCCTTTAATAATCTAATAATTGAGCACTGGGCATGTCCGAATTTTCGTAAACTCTATGAAACTGAGCTCTTTGTGTGTGTGTGTGTGTGTGTGTGTGTGTGTGAGTGTGTGTGTGATTTTTAAATTTCAAGTCATAAACACAAGTTTATTATGTAAGAGGTACAGGGGGAAAAAAAAACTCCATTTGGAGCTTGTCTTCACATTGCTGATTAGAAAGAATCAAGCTTTGTATTCTAAGACCCATTCAGGCTGGTGGAAACATAGTCAGTTTTGATTACGAAGGGAGAGATGCAGACCTAGACAGGAGCTACACGCTGATATGCATGCTATCAGAATGATTTATGCAAATTATGCATATTATTCCCAAAGGAATTCCTCCTCAAACTGCCAGGATAAATTGCCGGAAATTAGCCATAAAATCTGTCGTGCTAGGAGCAAAAGGTGAAGGCCACTGGGAAAGCAAGGACATTCAGCTTCTGGAATCTTCTAGAATATGATGATAGCTGTTATTCTCCCTGGATACTGCAGAAAATATGGTTGTTTTCTAAACCCTATATAAGCATCTTTTCTTTTGAAATTTGTCGCATAAACGCTGACTCACATTTTATTTACAGCTAGCATAAAAGAAATTAAGTGCTAAGCTGTCTCAGAAAGCACTCCTACAATTACTTTACTATTAACTGCCTAAATGGTTATTAAATGGCTAAGCCTGCCTGATGGCTGGTGAAATAATCCACCAGAAGTAAGCTGTAAGTGGGATGTAATTTTACCTTCCAAGAAGTGTACCCTTAACACAGCATTTCTCTCTTGTTGATCGCTTTCTCTTATAAAAATCCTAATCAGTGGCTTTCTCTACCAAACACAGCACTGCTGCTTTCTGCCTTGCTCCCAAGCTGTGTTGGGATCAGGCTGCCCCATCCTTACCTTCCACCCACAGCCACCATGGACTCCTGCTTGGGGCTTAGTGGATGTGATAAGAAACGGTTTCCTTTGCAATTAAGGCTGCTGGTAATGAGCTTTAATGCCAAATTGAGAGTGCTTTTCAGAACCAGTCATATTTCCCTAAGGTACTATTTGTTTCCTTCAGAAAGCGTCATTTTAGAGACTCTTCGGCTGTGCTCATATTCAAGTGCTATTCGTTTTGTTGAAGAAGACTTTGTTCTGAGTTCTGAAACTGGTGACTGCTGTTTACGAAAGGGAGACATGGTAGCCATCTTTCCTCCAGCCATACACAGTGACCCTGAAGTCTTTGAAGCTCCAGAGGTAAATAAGCACCAATACAACTACTGTTCATTGCTAATTTTTAGACCTGGTCAGCACATTCTTCTTTATAATCACTCCTTCTTGCCACCTCATTTCAGAAAAGATTTGATAACATCTAGTCATCCATCCGATCCAAAAGTTTTCATGTTTCTGTCGATGTTTGACAGTACATCGCTTACATCACAGATGAGTAATCCCAAACCTTTTACACTGAGCTACATTCCCCACACTTTTGTGAGGCAGGGTAGCACTAAGTTGCTGAATTCCCAACACTGGACTTAAATTTTGGATCCTCCTACCTCAGCCTCTCAGGATGTTGAGATTGCAAGTGTGTGCCACCATGCTAGGCTGAAGTTTTCTTCTGTTTTAAAGTATTTTCTAAGAATCTATCTTGAAAGGTTTCTCATCTATAAATAGAAATACAATGATAAGTCTAAACACTATTTGAATCAAATGAAATGATTATTTTATCTTGACCAGACATACTTGCAGCACCAAATTTTATTTGGGATGTAGCCATTGACAGATGGCACAGAAAATAAGGAACTATTTTGCTAGACATTTTCAACGTGGAATTGAGTGATTCTCCCAAAGTCAAATACCATTGTTACTATAGTCAAGCCCAAGTACTTTTCACTAAAAGTATGTGCCCTTTCTTGATCAATTAGTATGCCATTATGAACTTCAGATTGTAAAGCTGCTGCTCATGGAGAAAACTCTGAGGGTAATTGTGTCATCTCTGTTTTTTTTTTTTTTTTTCTGAAGCTAGAGTTAATGAATATCAAAGACTGGAAATTAATCCAGCCTGGTTCATCCCTTAATACCACTTCAGAGACTCACCCCCTGCATGCAAATTGAGTGCAGTCGTGTTTTGCCATCCTTTCATGAGGTGATATGGCTGTAGCTGTCTTCATATGCACAATGCCTTCTTGGAAAAGGCAACTTCTGTGTGCTATTTGAGCACCTCATAGCTAGACCACTTTTAAGTCCAGTTTCTAAGTTAGGAGTTCTATCCGTAGGCTGGTTATGATATTGAATTTTGTAAATGAATGAAAGAACAGACCAGGTATAATAACATAAATTGCATTTATTTCATTACTAATAGAAAGTATTTTGCTAAGGTGGGATGAATGTGTATTTCTATGTTTTTCAGAAAAGAGACATATTATGAATGATGACAGCAAATACGACATGGAATCTTACTTAATAGAAGTGTACAGACTATAAATTTTATCTATATTTGTAAATATCAAAAACATATGCCACTCAAAGTAGACAATGGATAAGACAAATGAAGACAGTACCTGAAAATAACTGTTAAAATTTAAAAGTTTTATTTCTACTTACCATTTTATTGAAGTTCTGCATTCTATTTTCTATCTTTTCCAAAATTTGCTTTAATTATCTATAGAGAATACAAAATAGGAAAAAAAAAACATTAGAAATACTACAGAACTTCACTAAACAAAACAATAGGAGTTCAGTAATGCTTGCTATACTGCATGACATTATACATTCTATTTTCTTTTTTTTTTTTTTTTTTTTTTTTTTTGTGTGTGTGTGTGTGTGTGTGTGTGTGTGTGTGTGTGTGTTTTTTTGGCAGAACCAGGGATTGAACTCAGACCCTTGTGTTTGCCAGGGAAGCATGTATTCCACTGAGCCATCTCTCCGGCCCCTACATTCTATTTTCATTGTGATTGTTCTACTGTTCTTTAAGTTCACTAATTAGGTCATGATAGTGAAATCAACACTAAATCTACCAACAAATATTCAATGTTTGCCAAGGTGCCACTGTCTGTGTCACTAATTCCCATGCCTCACCAATCGTATGATCTTCATTTTTAATTTCAGGAGGTTAAAAACCAAAGATAAAAAGTGGAAGTATTTGAATTTATCTTTCACGTGAAATACAAAATAGCAGTTTCAAAACTTTGCATAAGTAAATCAGCCAATCTTAATAGTTAGAAAAGTGTGGATCATAGTAAACTGATAGAAGAATAAAAATTATAATACTTTGGTTACTTAGCATCATTACAGTGAATAACTTGAGCTGATGAACATTCTATTATTTACTAGATATAATACTAATACAGTTTATGCCTAGCTAATGTAAAAATTAATTAGCTAATCTTTTGCCATGGTATTGCTATCTTAAAATTAGTTGTGGAATCTGAGAACTCCTGGTACAGAATCAAAGAAACAGTTAAAAACACTTTTATGTAATTTGTCCAGGTATCATTATTTATTCTGTAAACATTTACTAAGTTTCTACCTATCACTTTCAGGCCTATCTGTTTATTCCTCAAATTGTTTGGGTTTTGAAAATATAAAATAGTGGTAAGTAGATGGTACAGATGCTCACATAACAGATAGAAAAACTACCATACATTTATAGAAAAGAGAAAAAGAAAATTCTGGGAAATCCCATCAGTGGCTGAGACCACCGGTGTAGAAATCAACAGAAACTCATATTCCCATCTAACAGCCATGTGTATTCTACAGTCTTGCACAAAAACCAGTCCATAAAAAAGGCAGCTGTTTGACCAAAAATAAGGTGGCTAACTGATTATAGGTATAGTTGTTCTTGGAGAACATAGAGAATAAAGTGCCCTAGTTGAATCTGTTTCCACCTAATACAGAAGGATATGATTTTAGAACATCTGAGCTTTTAGAAGAC
Source organism: Octodon degus (assembly GCF_000260255.1). Taxonomy (NCBI): domain Eukaryota; kingdom Metazoa; phylum Chordata; class Mammalia; order Rodentia; family Octodontidae; genus Octodon; species Octodon degus. The sequence goes on along the minus strand of NW_004524728.1, from coordinate 7,108,817 downwards.
TCTGAAGTATTGTATTCCAAAACAGGACATGCTCATGTTTTACACTTTAGAGCTTTTGCAGCCACATCTTTCTATTCTTGAAATATCTCTTCTTGTTTGTTCATCCTTGAAATAGTCCTCCTTACCTCTTCACCCAGGAAACTCCGAATTCTTCATAATAATCACTTGAGTCGCCTTATCTCAGGTTTTCCCTGATTCATTCCTAAGAATTTGTCTTTATCCACTCTGAGATATGCGCATACCCTTTGTATGGTGAACACCCTACTGTTTCAGTGGGCCTGACAGGAGCAGCTTCCTGCAAGTTGAATACAAAAATGGATACTAAGATGATTGAATACACTGAAAATATAAACACATTGCAGTTAAAATGTTAAATTAGCGCACATCATGTACATTCAGATATTACTATAATAGAACAAAAAAGTGGATTTTATATAAATATAGTAATGCTGTTAGAGATAATAAGAATTATGCAAAAAGACTCCCCAAAAGCTACTTAAATGAGAACACTGGAAACCAGAAAAACTCTTCAGGTTTTGCACACATTTAAACCTACTTTCTCAAGTCACTTTGATTTTTTTTAAGAACATAAAGAAACAGATGGGTAAAGTTTTCAATTTTTAAAATTTTATAACAATAAAGTTTAAAACAATATGGGATAAACAGCAGATGCTTTAATATCTAATCTGGCACATAAATTGCCAACATGAAACTTCCGTGTTATTATCTTTTTTCTGAATATTGATTTCTAAATTTATTGTAACATTAAGCATTCAGGCAGTTCTTGCCAATGTGGGAAAATATATTGGCAAGTGAAATTTACAGTGATAAGAGAGCAAAAGTATAAAAACATTCTTGACTCTTCTTTCTTCTTTTCATAAGTATATATGTTATTACTCAAGTCTAGATAACTTATTGTTTAGGTAGTAGTGGATAGATTTTTTAGTTTTTTGAGGGCTTCTTCAGGTTTACCTGTATTATCAGTGAAATCCAGATTAATTTTACCATTATTATTGGATTAATTTACAAACTGCAGCTTTTATGAACTCAAATATTTATCAAAGTAAGTATTCTAGATAAATGAGGATTTAAAATAATACTATTAAAGGAAATTACTCTCTGACATTAATTGTACTGGGATTGTGTAGGAAAATTGGATCATTTTTGATAGATTCACAGTCTATTCCTGATAGTTCTCACCATACCTGGAATGCTTGGCTCTGACCTACTTATTTGCACTTGACTTCACGTGGTTTATATCAAAGTTGTGTGCTATGCAGATCTAATGCTAATGAGCACCAACTACAGGAAATACGTGGTCATTTTCATGTGAGCCATGAGCATTAATTTAATCAATGGTTTAATTTACCATGGGCTGAATTAAGGTCACTCAGTCTCCTCTACAAAACTCAAGTGAGAGTTGAGCCATGACCTTTACCTGTGTGGCAAAATTAAGATGGAAATCCAAACACCTCGAATAACCAGGCTCATAATTTTCTGTAACAAGTAACATAATTTATTTATGAAAATGTACCAGAAGCACTCGCTACCCCAGATTTAACTCAAGGAGAGTTCACACTAATAGAAATTTTATAGAAGAAATTCTTTTCAATATCAAGAGAAGCAAATTGTGTTTTGTGATATGTTCTCTCTAGTGCCTTATTTGAATGTTATTATTTTGTATTTATATAATGTAAGTGTACACACTTAACCTTAAACTCATAATCTTCATCCATCTGTAGGAGCTTGTGAAGGGCTTAAGAGAAAAGAAAGTTATTTCCCCATTGTTAGGAAGCTCCTGTAGACCCTAGAAGTTAGTGTCAGCATCACTGTGGCCTTCTACACCAAATTCATATATGAAAGGTGAGAATCCATCTTAGGTGACAAATAAGACCTGGAAAACGGTGCAGCAGTGCTGGCTGCTGCTGGTAAAAGTCTGTCCTTCATGACACTGCTGTTCTGCTCAAGTGAGAGGAACAAAAGCAAATGCAAACTTTGTGGATAAAAACAAGGGAAAAGTAATGCTCAGTGAAGGTGATTATTTCAATATGGTTTGTTCCCTCTGAAACTCAATTTGATTGTCGTTTTGACTGTGTTGGGAGGCAGGGCCTTGATTGAGATGGTCATAGATCATTAGGAGGGATTAAGACCTTTCTCCTTTTCTTCTATGAGTTCTAACTCTTTTGGAACTGAATTACTACAAGAGTGATTTATTATAAAGTAAGGCTATTCTTCAAAATTTGCCTCTTCGTAATGCACCTGCTTGCTCTCACACTTTCCATCATGAGGTAAAGCAACACAAAGCCCTCTTTGTCACTGTACTCCTGGACCTCCAGAAACATAAGCTGAAATAGACCTCTTTGGTTTATAAATTTTCCAGTCTCTAGTATTCTGTGATAGCAACAGAAAGCCAAATGAGACTTAGGCGAGAGTATGAAAAGGAATGAGGACTCATATAAGTTTGAGGATTCTACTGGAGTATGGGGAAATAATTTTCTAGAAGCATTTAAGTTTTAGAACTTTATACATGATTTGTAAATATTGAAGCTTTATTTTCCAGAATTAGATTGAAAAGAGCTTCTAAGACAGGCATGGAGAATGAGCACATGAACTTTTAATGCTAATATTGTCTACTCTTCTTTACAGGAGTTTAGATTTGATCGTTTTATGGAAGATAGTAAGAAGAAAACTTCTTTTTACAAAAGAGGAAAAAAGCTGAAATTTTATTTAATACCTTTTGGAATTGGAGCGACCAAATGTCCAGGCCGATTTTTGGCAATTATGGAAATTAAGCTATTGTTGCTTGTATTATTAACATATTTTGACTTACAAATAATTGAAAACAAGTCTGTAAAACTAAATTACACTCGATTGTTTTTTGGCATTCAACATCCAAACTCTGATATTTTATTTAGGTACAAAGCAAAATTTTAGAGAAGTTAAGTGAGAAGAGAAGAAATCAATCAAAATGAATCTAAATATTTTAAACTCTTCTATTAGTTTTCTTTTTAATGTCTGTAAATGTGATTGCTATGTTCTTTTGTTTAAAGAGTTACAGTTGAAATTTTATCTAAGATAAGGTTCAGCATATACTTGGTCACAAAGCCTATCATAAAGTAAAACAGGATAGTGGCATAAAAATAGACATCAAATCAACTTCATGATGATAAATTCAAAAAGCTTTTGGGGGATTTTTACTTATTGTCATTTCACCTGTTATAATAAATGTACCTTCACAGCAAAAATAAAAATTGATACTGTGGGATTTTTAACAGTCACTCAAATTCTTCACTCATATATATATAAGTATACATATACATTTTTATGTACTTTTGGAAAATTGTGTTGGAAATAGACAGATTCTAATAAATTCCAAATTCTCAGAGAAGGAAATTAAATTTCCATGAAGTACACTGGATGAAAATGTTCCCTTAAAGTGTAATATCAATAATGTCAGTATTGCCAAAGTATGTTTGCATTAAATGAATTTTGCAGTAGATTGAACACTTCGAGTTCACTTCAATATTTAATCACCCATACATGCTCTGTATTTCTTTGTAAATTTTGGTTAAATAGAATGAACTTCTATTATATAACACCTCTCATGTTCAAGTTATATATTGATGAGATTTAATGTATAAAAAAGCACAAAACCTATTCTATATTCCTCCATTGCTCTTGATATTAGTATTAGGTTAATTACAGGAACAAATGTTGAAACCATTGGTTATAGCATTTGCCTTTGGTATAAAGTGTAAGGGTTATGCCAATACTGTCATTAACACTTTTCTAAATTCCCTTCCATTTATATAAATCTTAAACACCTGGATAACAGTATTTGTTCTAGAAATTGCACTATTTGAACTTTAATTTATGTGTATATTATTTTTCAGTTATCCCACTGTATAATGAAATTTCTTCTGTCAGTTTACCAAGGATTCACTTTTAATATGTGTTGTCATAATACATAAATAGGCAAGGTGAGTAATTAAGCCCAGTTGATTTGCTAGTTTTTTTTTTAAACAAATGGATTTTAAATTAGAGATCATGAAAAACTAGAAAGTAGTGGAAATCAACGTGGAGATTCTTTAAAAAGCTAGGTTGGATATCTCATTCAATCCAGCTATCCCTCTCCTGGGTATTATTCCAAAATAACTGAAAACCTCATATCACAGAGATATTTGTGCACCCATGTTTATAGCAGCACAATTTGTCATAGCTAAATCCTGGAAGCAACCCAGATGCCCATCAACTGAAGAATGGATAAAGAAGATGTGATGTTTTTACACAATGGAGTATTATTCAGCTACAAAACAAGATACATTTGAGTCTTCTGTTGATAAATGGATGCAACTAGAGAACATATGCTTAAGTGAAATACGTCAGACCCACATGTGCAAACATCAGATTGTCTCATTAGTGTGAGAACCTGAAAGAGAAGAATGGAATCTGAAGGGTACAATAGATATTAGGGAAAGGGAGTGAACTTATTCAAAAGGAAAGCGTTACTGAGTTGAGGAGAAGGACAGGAGAGGGTGTGGGGGAAAGAGATTTATCTATGTATATAAGTAGGATAGTTTGGACGACAGTATTGTGCATTTCTGCTAATCTGTGGAAAGGAACAGATAATAATTTGTTTTATCTCCTTTTTTAATTGTTTGTACTTTTTCCTCTTCTTAATTTTTTATACATTTATTTTTCCTTGTTCTTCCAATTTTACATGTATATATCTGGTAATATAAGTAACTGGTTGGAAGATGACACTGTATTACAACAAATACTGTGAAATTCATATTACACTTTTAAGTGAAATTCTGTATCACTTGTAATATTTTTCTGTTTTAATTCTAATTTGTACTCTTTAAAAAAATTAAAAAATAACATTTCAGGTAAATAAAATAGGAAAGAGGATCAGAAAGGGGGAAAAAAGAGTAAAAGGAGGGTAAGAAGATTTAAAATGATCATGATATATTAAGAATGTGTACTTCCACATTGTGTTAATTATATGCATTAATAATACATTGATTTTCAAAACAATATTAAAAATACTTATTGTAGTTGAATATCTTCTGGCCTTTATTTTGCCTGACTGAAGTACTTGCTTTGAATGCCCTGTCACTGAAGGTCTTCTTGTAACAATTCTAGTTTTGATGATTAAAATTTCTTTAATTTTAGCCTCATTATTTTTATTTTTTTAGATTTATAAGCACATAAGTTATAGTGTACACAATTATGTTAAAATTATGAACACAATATTATAATAATTAAATCAAGACATTATATCCATCACATCAAGTACTTTTTGTCATGAGAACAGGTGAAATGTATTCTCTGAGAAGTTTTGAAATATACAATACTGTACTGTCAACTACAATTACCATGCTGTGCTAGAGAGCTCACAATTTTAAAAAATAATAAAGTTACTCTTTTTAACTGTGATTGTATGTATTTTGACCATCATTTCCTTCTCTCCCTTTCCACACTTCAGCCTCTGTAGCTGCCATCTTATCTTCTGTTTTGATGTTTGTTTACTTTGGATGAATGAGATGATGTGGAGTTCATTTTTCTGTGTCTAGTTTTATTTTGTTTAGTTTCATGTTCTCTAATTATATCCATGTTCTTGCAAATTTCAGAATTAATGTCTTTCTAAAAGCTGGGTAGTATTCCATTGTATGTAACTGTCATGTTGTCTTTATGCATTCACCCATAAATGGGCATTTACATCATGTCCATAACTTAGCTTATGAATGGCACAGCAGTGAACACAAGAGTACAGATATCCTTCCACAAATTGACTTCAGGTCTGGTAAACACCAATCGTGAGATTAGTGAGTGTCCTCATTCTTTTATTTTCTTTTTTTATTTGAATTTTTTAGATCATTCTCTTCATTTATTACATGTTTGTAATATGATGATCCTTGTATCCCTTGTGGGTAGTTTGTACATGTGCACAACACATTTTAATTCATTTTCTCATCACTCTTCTCTTTCCTCCCCTGCCGCCTGCCCCAATCCTCCCCCTGCTCTCACTCATAAAAGATGGTTTTGCTGGGTGCACAAGTCTAGGTTCATAGATATGTCCTCCTATCTCTTTGAAGTTGCATCATGTTCTTAATGTTTCCATTCTTATTGAGCTACCTGTTGGCCAGCTTAATCATTTAGAATGTAGTCTGCTTCTTCTGTTTTGATATGCCCACTTTGTGTTCATTGTTCTTATTTTCTGTTGAATGCTTTCATGTCACATGCTACTTCTTAAATTTGAGAAAACATCTTTCAACTATGGAATATTCTTAGCCATTCTTTGTTTGAATATTAACTCTCTCAGATTCTACCTTATATCATCTCACTGTATTCTCCTTGTTGTGTGGCATTTTCTCTCCATACTTTTTATGTTTAACTTATATTCAAGGGAATATTTTAAAATTTGTCTCCTAAAAGAAAGACTGAAAGGACAACCAACATTTTGGCTCTAGGCTTTCAAGGTCAGTGAGGACTCAGGAAATAGGAGAACCTGTACTGTAACATCCTGTAACTCAGTTATGTCCCAAATTTTCTGATCAAGGAGATTATTGGGCCACAGAAGAAAGTTATCCAGGATGTAGAGTGTGCCAAAAGAGAGTCACCTGGAGAGAAAACAATCTTTCAGGCTTTCACAGAGAGCAAATTGGTCAAGCAATGGCCATGACTCATCCACATGGCTGAAACTGACAAAGGATCTATAAGCTATGGCACAGGGTTTCAGGTTAAATACAGAGGGGATTTAACTGACCTTGTCAGATACAAAAGTTACGTTTCTTGTTATATAGGTCTTGCTTTATCTTGGTCTTAACCATCCAGCAGAAAAGTAAAAAAACAAGGTATAAAAAGTAAAGCCATATTAATATGCTGAGCTGTAAAAGGCTCAAGTCAACAAATTTTTTTCCAAAATTTTATTGATAAACAGCAATGAGACAGTTTCAAATCAAATCGGAAGTACAGTTTCAACAAATAACACACTGCATATATTCTTCTTAGTGGTTAATTGCTGTACAAGATGCGGACTTGAGATCCTATTTGCAAACACCATTAGAACAAATCATTCTATTCATTAAGAGAATGCAACTATATATCTATCCTAACCACTTTGAATACACAGATACAAAATGGACATTCATCGGTATACCCTATTTTTTCTAAGTTCCATTATTGTATATTATAGGTGTGTAAACTCAGCAAAATATTCTAAAAGAGTCCAGTAGCCCATAATAGCATTGAGTCTTCTGTTTAAATGGCAATGTCAGAAATTATTGACCTGAGTCCCCCACAGCTCAACATAACAGCATGGCTTTACTTCCTATATTTCATCTTCATACTTTTCTACTGGATGGATAAGACCAAGGTAAAGCAGGACCTGTGCAATAAGAGTTGTAGCTTTTTGGTCTGAAAAGGTCAGTGAAATCCCCTCAGGATTTATCCTGAGATCCTGTACCTCAGATTGTAGAACCTTTGTCAGTGGAGCCATGTGGATGAGTCATGGCCATTGCTTGGCCAATGTGCTCTCTGTGAAAGCCTGAGAGAGTGTTTTCTCCCCATGTGACTCTCCTTAGGCACACTCTATGTCATCGATCACTTTCCTCTTTGGCACCATAATCTTGATCAGAAAATTTGGGACACTACCGAGGTACATGACATTACAGTACAAGTTCTCATATGTCCTGAGTCTTAATAAGTCAACAAATTCTGACCTTGCCAGTCATATAGATAATCCAATACTATTATGGACTACTGGACAATATTGGATTATTTTGCTGAATTAATGTACCTACAATATTTAAATGGCAACAGAATGCCAATCTTTGACAAAACTGAACAAAAAAGGGATTACAAATGAATGACCATTTTGCATCCGTATATTCAAAATAGGATCGATATAGAGCTACTTTCTCTTAATTCAGTAAGAAAGATTTGTACTAATAGTGTTTGGACAGGATATCATGTCTGCATCTTGTACTATGAATAACCACTACAAAAACAACAATATGCCATGCATTAATTATTGAAACTGTCCTAACCTGTTTTAAAACTGTCTCATTGCTATTTGTTTCTCCATAAAACTAATAAAAAATAAATAAATAAATAAATTTGTCTAGTTTCTATTAATAGAGTATTTTCCATCTACTCTTTAATACCTCCAATGAGTTTTTCTCTTCTCTTATATTTTAATTTCAGGCAAGTATGCTTGTATTCTTTAGTTCATGGTGTATAACATGGCCCAAACAAATCCCTTCTGACTTTATTCTATTTTATCCCTAACCCATAGTTGTTATGTACCTTTTTATCTATTGTTTTATAAAACATACATGATTATTTTGAGGGCATGTTTTTAATTTGCATAAATACATTACCCAGAAATCCCATCTCACTCAATTTTATTAAAACATAGGTTTTTAAATATTCAGCCATGTTGTTTCATATACATTTCCTCTTTTGATGTTAAAAGCAACATGGTCTTCAATAATGTGCACTCATTGTGTTTCATTGCTCTGCTCCCCAGGGAAGGACTCTGTCAGTGGAGAGAGGCCAGAGCAGGACTTTGAAACTTGCTTCAACCCCCTACTCTGGTGTCTAAGCACCTTCATCCTGGGGCTACTGTAAACCCCATCTTGAGATGCCCTTAACTTCCATACACATTTAGTCTATGGAAGTCTTCATTCTGAGATTTGCTAGATTTGCTATATTCTATTCTCAAATCCATCCAACTCTCTCTTTTGTGGGATATACCCTGATGATTTTGAGTCAGGGTACCAATCTGCCACATGTCACCCTTCCAGTTTTCAATTTACCAGGGCTTGCTAAGTTCAATAATTACCATCTTTCTTACATTTGATAATTCTCTTTTGCTCTTCATTTTTGTATCTTGTTTCATCAGACCTTTAACAAGAAAACATGCTGTGTATTCTGTAGCTATTATGTCCAATTCACTGGTATTTTGTGAGTCTGATTCGTGGTTGTTATTTTTCTTCCTTTAACTTTTTTTTTAGAATGCTTTGATCTTTGAAGTTCATGTTCTTTGTAATTATATCTCTAGAAGCCTTTTTAAGACCTAGGTATAAGGACTGGCCTGATAGCTCAGCAGGCTAATGTGCCTGCTTAGGCAGAGCTCAGAGGCCTGATTTCATCCCCTGCTTGCTGGGCCGCCCCTGCCCCCAGGGCACGCTGTGAAGGTGATTGGTGTCACATGCTTGTAATCTCAGCTCTTGGGAGGCTGAAAACAGGACGATTACTCTGAGTCTGATCTACGTGGTGAGACCCTGTAGACCCTGTATCTCCTCCTGTATTAAATGCATTTTAAAAAGACCCAGATATAAAGTTCATTTCTCCAGAGAGAATTTGTATTTGCTTTTGTCTGACTACTGATATTATCAAAGTTACAGCACATGAAGTTTTTCAGCTCAAGTATAAGAAAGGAAGAAAATTGGGGCTGGGGAGATGGCTCAGTGGAATCAGCGCTTCCCTGGAAAGTGCAAGGGCCTGAGTTCAATCTCCACTTCCACCACCACCCCCCTCCCCCCAAAAAGGGAGAAATAATCATTATGTAGTCATTCCTAAATCAGGTTGTCTCAGTTATCTTCTTATTGCTGGGACAAAATATCTGACACATGTTAAATGAGTTTATTTTATCTCAGAGTTGTCTAGAATTCTGTCCATAGTCATCTAGCAAAGCGGCATAGCAGAGGAGCATGGCAAATGAGCAGAAACTAATGGCAAGGCATGCAGGGAGCAGAGGGCCATCATGGGAGGAGGAGGGATGCATTTCTAGACCCTTCCTGTCTGTGCCCATAGTGACCCACCTCCCATACCTGGCTTCTTCTTGCCACACACACCTGTCAGCAGACTAATCTAGCATCAGGAAAAGCCCCTGAAGGAGTGTTTTGTTTTGTTTTGTTTTGTTTTTGACTACTACATGCTGCCTTAAGGGCCGGTCTTATGCAGCTTCTGGAGCTGGGAATCGAACCGCAGTCCTATGCACCTGACTGCATTAGGCCAAGAGGTGCTTTAAACAACTGAGCTCTCTGTAATCTAGTATCACACACCCATGATCCAGTCACCTCCCAAAAGCTCCACATAGGAGAGAATGAGCCTTAGGAGGGCTGTCTAGAGAGAAGTCATAACACAGGTAGAATGTTAGCTTTTTATGACTAGAAATAGAGGACACACTTGGTTGTTCCAGTCAGAGACAAAGCTGAGGCAGGCAAATATTGTAACTCTCTAGTGTGGCTCTGTGGAACAAAGTTTCTGTCAAGGCTCTGCAAGTTCATTGCACATGTGCACACACCCACTTGTTCCCAGCTTGGGCCTTAGATTTATCTCCTGCTTATCACTAGGACGTCTATTCTACCATACTGCCTGAAGCAGAAGCCTCTTTCTTTTTAAATTCAACTGTGTAGTACTGTTTTGTAATGTTATAGCCAGAGGGGGGCAAAAAAGGCATAGGAAAAGCTGAATTGTTAAATTTATTCTAATATATATATATATATATATATATATATATATATATATATATATATGAATTTAAATAGAAAATAAGCGTGAAACGTTTGAGAAAATATTACACAAAGAGAACCAGGGAGATAGCACAGCAGCATAGGTGTCTGCCTGGCAAGCACAAGGCCCTGAGTTCAATCCCCCTTACCAAAAAAATAAAATAAAATAAAAAGATTACATGGAGAAATGGACAGTACAAGAAACACAAAATGAAAGCTTCATGACAAAGTTGAATCCAATAACCAATGTGTTTGTGATCAGAAGGAAAACCATGATGAATTAAGTACAAAAAGATGTGGATTCTACCCATGACATAACTGGCCTGCTATTATCAATATGTCACTTCATGTCTCAGTATTTCATCAGGCTCATTTGTAAAATAAAAATAATAAGGCCTTTTGATATCTGTTATGATTAAGTAACAAAAACAGTTACATATGTGAACTTATCCTGGAAAATACAATGCAGCATACAATTGCAGAACTTAAAGAGATATTGAAATAGTTATATAACTTTTAAAATTATTCTTCTGTACTTTAAAGGAATTAATTTCAGACTCAGTATTAATATATTCAATCAAGCATTGATTGAGCCTGTATTCTAGATATGATACAATGCATTGAGTTATTCTTTAATTTATTGGGGGAAAAACACCTATACAACTAATTTACTGTGAACATAATTTTAAGTAATAAGTTTATCTCTTTAAATTCCAGTTCAACACTATTTCTAATTAATCATCCATCAGACATTTCAAAGTAGTGTTCTGTAATGACAAATTGCCATGTTTAAATGCATATACGGCACTTATATGTTAATATAACAAAAACAACCAAAACCAAACAGCCACTGAAGCTCCAGAATTTTAAAACACTGTTCTACCTATTGTGGGAATCTTTGTATTAGTACAAGACAAATACATCCATCATGTGGAATTGTTACATGTACATACTGCATTTTGGTCCCTTTTACTTCCCGTTGTCCACTTTCTCCCAACGCCACAGATCTCCTTCCCATCTCCTCAAAGTCTGTCTTTCTATCACCTGTTTTACTGTTTAAATTATTTATACTGTGGGTTTCTCATATAAGGGAAATCATGTGGCATTGAACCTTTTGTATCTGATTTGTTTCACTTAGAATTTTGGTTTCAAAGTACATCTATTTTCTGACAGGACTCAAATTTATCCTACTTTATGGCTGAGTAGTACTTCATTTTATATATTTTTTTCATTATCCATTTATCTGTTGATGGATATCCAGGTTGTTTCTGAAATTTAGTTATTGTGAATTCTGCTGCTGTAAACATGGGCTTGCATGTATCCCTGTAAGGAGATGTCATTAACTATCTCGGGAACGCACAGAAGAGGCACAACTGGGTTAAAAGAAATCTCTATTTTTTAGTTTTCTTAGGATCTCCATATTAATTTTGATAGTAGTTATACTTTCCTATATTTCTACTAACAATGTAGAAGACTTCTTTTTCCTTATCACATATTTAGCATTTGTTGGATTTTGAGTTTTTAATGTTAGCCTTTTTTTTTAGTAAGTTCAAATCTCAGTGTTGTTTTGATTTACATTTCTCTAATGACCAAACATTTCAAACACTTTCTCATTCATCCATCATTAATTTGTCTTTTCTATGAGAGATTTCACTTTAGTCGTTCATTTTTATTTCGGAGAGATCTATTTTTTAGCTCATTATATATTCTGAATATTAGTCCTCTGTCTCAGAAGTTAGCAAAAAGAGAAGAAAATTCCTATTCTCTACATTATTTCTCTATTGATTATTTCCTTTGCTTTGCAAAAGCTTTTCACTGAGATAAAATCCAATTTGTTGATTTTTGGTATTATTTCTTGTGTAATTAAGGTCCTGTTCATTAAGTCTTTGCCAATTCCTATGCCTTAGCGATTTTATCTTCCAGTAGACTAAATGTTTCTGTTTTTATATTTAGGTCTTTGATCTTTTATTTGATTTTAGTACAGGCAGTAGATATGGGTCTAGAGTCATTGTTCTGTTTGTAGATAACCATTTTACCCAGCTCTATTTGTTAAGAAGCTATTTTTTTCTCATATTCCATTTTTTAAAATTTGTACAGATTAACTTGAATCTTGAGTTAAAGGATATACTAAATAACCAAGGCATTTTTTCATATCAATGATTAATAATATTTTTGATTAGTTTGTGGAAGCTAAATACATATACTAATGGAATTTTTGAAAGCCATTATCGCTAAATAAGGCATGTTGATAAACAAACTATATGGAACTCTTAACTGCCTTATTTTTGCATTTCTGGAAATTTTTATTACATCTTCTCCAGTGTATCAAGTTTTGAATCACGTAGTGAAGGAAAAATAGTTTCCATGCTCAAAATTTACACTGCTACTTGTGCATATTTTATCAGAGAAAATAGAGAAACATTTCTGTTGAACATCTCCTAATTTATAATTGGAATCTTAGAACATTTGAAAACGAAACACAAATTTTAGCCAGATCTAGATTTTAGTATAAGAGAATGGCACTAACCATATAAACAGGAATCTCAGACCTTTGTAGTGTGTGTTTTGTTAACCAGTGAAATTTACCGATGTTGCAAAGTAGTATTTACTTGTGCTGTTATTAGATGTTCATTATCAGATTCTCAATGGGATTGCCAGTCTTACAGAAGATACTCAATTAGGAAAAGGATTATATGCCACGATGATATTCGCTGTAGCATTATTTCAAATTATAATAAGCAGTCTTATAAAATTGTACAGTACTTGTCTAAAGCAACTCTCACTTATTCTCCTTTGTGGCATTTATCTAACTAGTCATTAAAGCTTGAGCTTTTTAGTTTAAATATGTATTTTGTTAATACTGCTTTGTAGAGTAAGTTAAATTCGGTTCATGAAAAACACAAATGTACAATTTTAAATAGGTGATAATTACCAATATTAAATAGGGGATAATTTGTCAGTGATATCTCATTAAATTTTTTAGAGAAAAAAGTGTTGTAAATTATAAAACACTATTGTTTTCACATATTTGTTTACTATTATCTTTGGATTTTTCTTTTAAAATTACATACTTATGGGTCTGTGATTAAGCAACTTATTTTTAAAATGTGTCAAATAAGAAATGCAACTAGTTTGAAAATATAATATTTAATGTCCTTTTATTTAAAACAAAATTCAGTAAATCAACTTTGAAAGCACAAATGTAGGATGCTTCCTTATTGCCCTGCTAGCAATAAATTGGGTGGCAGAAGATTTGATTACAAATAGAAATTACTTGGAAAATGATTTTGTTGCCTGAATACTCACACTTCCCAATCCCCCCCTCCTATACATAGATTGTTATTTTTATAGCCTCTCTCTAAAAGTATGAATTATTATATTCAGAATATTTTCCAGTATACTTTAACTTAGTTTGTTTATGTGCAAAGTAACAATAGACCCAAGAAATATCACTAATTTTATATATTGTAAGGCCTCCAGTCTGACTGGGCTACAATTCCTCCACTGTTCTTCTGTGAAGAAAGAGACACATGAGAATCTCAGGAAATGGAACGGAGAAAAATTCACTAGACGTGGACTTCAGTGCAGCTTTCTTCGGTTTGCCATAGACAGTGAATAAGGCTGAGTCATTTTTGTAGTATTCTGTTTATTTATAAAACTGAAATGCAAATTGTAAACAAAGCATGTAATGCAGAATTCTGTTGATAAAGATGAAATGTGACTCTTTTAGTAACTACATACAAAATTTAACTGAGATGAGTAGCTTTTCTAAAAGTACTTGATGACTGCCATTTTATAGGAACTGTCCTTGGACTCTGTCCGAAGTGGATCAGGTGTTCCCCGGAGCAGGTAACAGAAGCTGAGCACAACTGGAAGATGTTTCTGTTTGTAGTAGTCAGTTCACCATTATTTATATACCAACTAGGATAAAATGCCCTTTAAAGATATTCTGTGAAATAACTATCTTTGCTTACTAAGATGTTTACTGAGTAAATAAAAACTTGCAGACGTTTCTGGAATTAGCCATGATCTTGTAAGTAATTTTCATTATCTAGTTAGGATAGAGATGGATAAAAATACTTTATGTTTATGCTGGATTTTTAAAGAATATTTAATAGTTTTATGTTAATTATTTGAAAGTGTATTTTATGTTCTCGATTTCTAAGGATATCAATTTTTATAAGAAAAGGCATGATTTGTTGCAAGCTACACGAAAATAACTGCTTAGAGATGGAATCACGAAGCATTTTATGTCCCTTACAACAATTTGTACTTCTAGGAGAAACTAGAGCAGTGGAAATAATAGGTAAGGGTATTACTACCAAGTGATTCACCATTGAGCCAGATTATAAAAAATGACCAGTTGGAGATTTTTATTTGCTGACCAAAAAAAAAAAAAAAACCAAAAAACAAAACTTACTTCTAGATAACTCTTATTTCTAAGAACTAAGAACTAGCCATTGTACTTAACATAAAATGTACGTCATTGTTACCTAATCAGTTACTCAAACATTAATAAAAGATTTGTCTTTTTTTAATTATTTCAGTGAAATGTACCTTGAATCCATATTCTAAGAACTAACAAGTATATTTGAAGTTTTATAAGTACAATTGTTTCATAAAGTGGTATATTTTAAAAAGTAGTTTATATCCCTAATACTATCTGTGTAATAATTCCTTAATTTTGTACAGTTAGTTTTTCATTTGAAAAAAAAAACAACTTTATTTTGAACTAAATTACTAAAAGTCGTAAAAATACAATTGATTTTAAATAATGTAGTAGGTCAGACCAAACAAGTCTTGCCAAAAATTTAAACTAAGGAAAGGGTCCTAGGACTTACCATTGAAGCTAACTCACTAATCCTTGACTTTTAGCAGTGATCAGTCATATCTATTCCACAGATCAATATACTATAAGTAACAATTGAGCAACTGAGTTAATTTGAGTACTGTGTAACCCATATCCTGCATGTTTATGCTTTAATGAAAATAATTTGCTGAATTGTGCAGAGATTAATTTGTTAAATAATTTTTAAAATTTTCACTCTCTTGAGAAACCTATACTTTAAATATATGCTTCTCCAAAATAAAATTAAATAAGGTATAAAGACCCAGGTAATAACTGACCCCAATTCCTGATACATTAGCCATTTAAGAGAAGGATGTCCTCTCCTATTTCACCATGTTTCCTCTTTCTATAACAGCCTGGCGAGGTACATCATTTCTTTTCATGGAAATCCCACATGAAAGGCACAGGTTCAGACTGACATAGGAAGTTTGACTAAAACGCTGACTAGAGACTACATGGCAGATGTGGTAGTACTTACTTGAACAGATAATGCATGATTTAATGTAATAACCAGGTAGGTATATATTCTCAAGCTTTCCCATAATAAGATATTATTTGTCTTCTCTTTTTGAAGAGTATATTAAGATGTTTAACAGAAAATTCCGAATCCTAGAATAAGATGGATGAAAGATTAGGCAACAAAACATTTTTATGTTTAAATCTAATTTCTCCTCTCTAAGTACCTCTATTAACATAGCAGACTTTAGTTGTGAACGTCCTTCTAGTAAAATATAAAATATTTAATATTGAGAAACATTTGTAAATAATAGAACCTTTAAATTTCCCTAAACTTTATTATAAAACTTATAAGGAGAAATAATAATTGCTTTGTACAGCCACTGATACATTTTAACATTTGATGAAGATGTTAATTTATGGTTGGTTAGCAGTTTATGGCTGTCATTAGTTTTTCAGTTTGGCCTACATTAGAAATCTATTTTTCTTTTTTATTTTAATCTGAGACAATTATATAAAGATATGGTTATGTTTTATCTAAAATGTATCATTCTACTATAGCATTTCAAATTATTCACAGATCATAGTTCTTATATGTGCATATATGAATTTAAAAATACAGCAATAAAATGCTTGAAACAGATCATAAATTTGCTTCGTATTTTATTGCATCTCTGAATCAGGTTGAGAAGACAAGGGCAACTATGGTCTTTGAGAAAGAATTTAACTCTTTCTTCAACTGGAGACACATTCCACAGTGTGCATTATTAAGGCCAGTGTCCTCATCACACCCTGGTGTCTTGTGCGTTAGGCCCATCCACCAGTCCACCATCTATTGGTGGGGGCAAAATGCCAGCTGAGAAATCCTGTATCCCTTTGCAGTCCAATCTCTCTTCCTTTTTCTCCCTCTCTGCTTCTCCCTCTCCCCTTTCTCCCCTCTCTCCCTCCTGCTCTCTCTCTCCATCCCTCCCTCTCTCTCTTCCTCTCTGCTCAATTTTCCTCCTTTCTCCCTCTCCCTCCCTCTTTTCCCCTCTTCCTCCTCTCTTCCTCTTCCTCTCTCTGTCTCTTTCTCCTCTCCCTCCCTCTACCCACCACCATTGTTTTGCACTGTGTCAAAAGTCTCCTGGATCAATTTAAGATTAGTAATTTAGGAAAAGTGATGAATTTTAACTTAAACCTCTAGAAATGCAAGCAAAGAATTCCCCTGCCAAAATGAGAAAAAGATTTCTTTAGAGTTTAAATAGAGGCATTTCTTCAGAATTCCTGGGCTTGGCTATGTACTGCCTGGGAGCCTTGTAGTGTGACACCCCCACCCCCACCCCACCGCAGGGTGATGCACAAAGGAGAAATCCTAAAGACATTCTTAAAAGAAAGTTCAAGGTGCAGTCCTTCAGGTTTGTTTTCCATCACAAGATCCTAGAAGGTTAAAGGTCAATAGTGCCTGTAGAGAAAAGCTTGAAGAGCTAGTCTGTGGGAGTTCTGGGAAAAGGGGTGCTCAGCACTCCCAGTGTCTCAGGCAGAGTAAGAATAGCAGGTGGGCAAGGTGCTGGTAGGTCTTGTCTTCAGTTTGTCTGCAGCTTCAGGCTGGCCTCTCCTTTCTGCCTTCCACCTTGTATGTGCCTCTTATACATACTTCCCCAGGACCAGGTCAGAAACAGAACCCTTGTCACCCAGCCTAGAACTCTGATTCTGGTGACCACATCAAAGGACAGCAAGAGCCAGAGATCTGCTGGGGTAAAAAGGACTCTCGTCCTGAAAGTTGTTTCTACTTTGAAACCGAAGTTGCTGTCTCCTAGTTTTCCCACCTAATGTGCTTAGGGTTTGATTTAAAAGGCTGAGCTTAAATCAACCTGCAGCTCATTGGCTTGGCAAATCCAGGGGCATTCCAGTTATAAATGCCAGAGCAGGGCACACCAGAGACAAGCTCAATTATTTTGCCAACACAACAAAACAAAATGTTTGTTAATGTGAAGTTGCTTGGCACGTGAATAATTTAGTATGACCTGCATTTTAATTAAAATAAAGCTTATTTATGTTTCTGATGTTAGATTTTGCAATTTAATTTTATATAGTTCAGATGGTAATGGACACCACACACACACACACACACACACACACACACACACACACACACACATAAAGGAATCACATTCTCTTTAAGGGTTTGACCGGGAAGCCTCTCAGGACCAGGACTCGTTTGTTACCTTGAGCTTGCAGGAGCACTCTCGGATCTCCACTTGCTCTGCCAGGCAAAACCGACACAATGTGCTGCCAGCTGGGAAGTGAACTCTCATCATTATTTTTCAAAGTCTAGGAAGTGTATTATCCCTTTTCCTAGTGGCAATTAGTTACCATAGCATCTAATACGTAAATGTGCCCAGAGCACACCATTAACAGTTAAACGGAGGATTCAATTTAACACATGATTATATCTTTCATAAGTCATTACATTGGAAAAGTCAATGCCACTCATTCTGGAGCAGTTGAGAGTTTGGGGTCATGTAGCAATGGTTCGGTTTGGCTTCAGAGATGGAAAGTGAGAGGAAAAGGGAATTTGGTTTGTCTCTGTCCTCCCTGGTGGATTGCTGGCTGTGAGGGTGAGTAGGAGGAAACTCTAGAGGGAGAAGAATGTCAGTGCAATGCAGAGACTTGGAGGAGATTTGCATTTGCACAGACTCACCACCAAGAGAGGGAGGGAGGGAGGGATATCAGAGCATTTTGGAGGTGGTCACTCAGTACTGTAGTAATAGACAGAAAGCTAAAAGCTTCTGCTAATTCCCAGAGTTAAGTTGAAGAAAGGACCAAACTGGAACTAAAAGGTCAAGTGCAACTGTAAGTAGAAGTTTCCGAAGCAATCTGAGTGAGCAATAGGTCAACTCTAATGGGTGCACCTGGGAGCAGTGCCCCAAAAGGCCCCGAGATCAGTGAGGCTTCTGGCTAGCCTTCATACTTACTGAAGCAGGGCTCTGGGATGTCTGGCGAGGCCAAGGGCACTGGACAGAGACGACCCAAGTGCTCAGTCACCCTTTCTTACTCGGGTGCTCCAGGATGGGCAGACTTCTGGGACCACTTGTGTTTGGACCAGCTCTCTTTGAGCAGGCAGAACCTCAGAAGAAAAGTTGCCCTGAGCAGAGCTAGCTTCTCAGGAAGGGGAAAGAGTTGTCTTTTGCAGCACTGGTTTCTTGCTCCAAAAACTGCTGTTGAAGAACTTTTAGAAAGGCTGGGTTAGGGCAGAGAGAGCCATATAAATAAATCCAAGGATCTCTCTTCTGCTCTTTCAAATGTCTCAGGGTTATTGTTCCATCCATAGGATGACTAAGTCTTGGATCTGGAAAGAAGGCTGACTTGTCTGAAATTAATAAAATGAAAATAAATATCATTAACCCTGCTACATTTGATAGTGACATTTCAGCTTATCCTTACACACCTTTCTGTCCCTACTTTCACCTACTTCCATCTCTTCAGGACTAAGACCTGGAGGCCTACTGAGTAAAGGGTAGAGGAGGCATCTTTTTCCTGAAGTTTACATGTGTTATTCTTTTTAATTTTAAATAATAGTTGAACAGCACAGAGGCTGTGGAGGAAGTATTTTGAAGAGGTTTTCTTAACAATGAGAAATACTAAGCTGTAAGTCTTGCAGTAAATGTGTCCCCTACAATGTTAATATGCAAAAGAGAGAGAGAAAAAAAGGACTGGTGGTGGCTGTGGTTAATTCCTAATCAGAATGATGGACAGCAGGGCCAGAACAATACAAACTAATGGCTGTGTTGCTGATCACTTTACCCCTTGATTAAAGACACCCAATTATGGCTCAGAACAGTGTCGTAATTATGTTTCTTAATCACATCCAGGAGGTTTAATTGCCTTAACGATGTGTTTCATTAAATGAATTTAGGTATTATAGTCGACAGTTTTCATACACAGTTGTTTTCAAATTAACATAATATTAGACATCGTCATGGAAATTGTTTTAATAATCATAATTAGACGCACCCAGGCTTTGTCTGGTAAATGCTGAGAGACAGGTCTCCTGTGCCTGGGGGCTGCCCTGGTCTCTTCCCTCTCTCTACCCCCATTCCCAGACTGGGAGGGCTCCAGCTTCAAGACCCTTTGCTGTTATGTTTTCTGAAAAGTTACAGGTTCTGATTAATCTTCTTTGATGGCAAGTGGAGCAGAAAATATCCTCCCCTACCCCCCACTAAGTTTGATGGCATTTAGGGATATCTTTATGAGCTGAGGCTACACAGACAAAAACCTGTTTAGCACACTGGGTACAGACCAGACAGTGTAACTTCCTTATCACTATATCAACACTGTGGTCAGCACCACCACAGTTCCACCATAATACAGACCACACATTCTACAACAGAAGGCAATATAAATGTCCAAGTAAAAGCATGTATGTCATTCTTTAGTAGAAGCCGTGCCCAACCCAATTCAAATATCTGAAAATTTCAATGACAAGCAACTTATTGCAAGCTCTGCTATTGTGTACAATGGTATAATTCAACCAACTTGATTCTTCTATCACAGAAAGTGATTTAATTAAATCAGTGCTCAGAGAATCCAATCCATCTCTTCTTCCTGGCCTTCAGTCATTTGGAGGAAGGAATTTCCTTAAGAACTTTAAGTAAACTCTATCCACTTCGGTGGCCCCTTGAATAGACATCAACATCACACAAATGGAAAAGAATTTCAGGGACATCATGGCCTTCTAAGTTCATGCCCATGGCCCCAAACTCTGGAATTCTTCTGGGTCCTATCACTGACCCTGATCATCACTCTTTCATGGTAAGGCTCAGCTGCTGTCCTTTTAGCAAGCAAATAAGAGAACTCTGGCTACTCCTAGTTATGCACCCCTGAAAGACTTTAGTTCCACCTTCTCTGACACTCTTCCTTTTTGTTACCTTTCAAGAAAAGAGTAACACAGAAAAGAGATTATTCCTTCCACAAAGCACAGCATGATAAAATGTTTGATCAAAATACTTTAATAAAGATTCTTTCTGACATAGATACACATACAAATGGTCTTACATAGCTGTCATTGTCTGATTGACCTATTTAATATATATTTATATATATATATGTATATATCATTCTTTTATACATCCAAAGCCCACCACCAGAACCACCAGAACTCCCAACTCACCATCCAATCTGACAAACTGAAGTCATATTATCTGCAAGGAGTGGAAAATAGCAGGACTCCCTTAAAAAAAAAAGTTTTCTTGATTTTCATAGAATGGAAAGGCAGGCAAATAGCCATGCAAACTAAAACTGAAAGCTCACTTTGGGTAAATAGCTTCTTGCTCTCCTTTACTTTTATTTTATTCCTTTTTATTTTTTTTTTTAGAAAAATAACAAAGGATTTCACACCATAGGCAAATCAAACCAGTCTTTAAACTTAAATAATTCTCCACAGTTAAAATAACTTATGTAGTACATATATTTTAAAAGTAATTAAATTAGACCTTTTAAAAATGCACAGCACACCCTGGAAAAAAATATTTGCTAAGCATGTTCTTACTTACATAGGAGCTATTGCTGTGATGTTTTTTTTTTCCTTTTGGAATGCAAATAAGTCCCCTTTCAAAAAAGAGATCAATTAATTCATCAATTAAGAATACAGCTTTCCTGTAATTTTTGGACTAAAGCAATTTATTAAAGCTCAATTTAAATACAGGGATGATGCAACTGAAAATATCCAGGTGACCTTTCATAAACCTAAGCAGCTCAGATACATTAATATTCCTCTTCATACTTGTTGGCAAATAAACCTTTAAACACTTGGCACACAGTATAAGTTAATCTATAAAACAGAATTTTAGAGGCATTAAAAAAAATCTGCACATAAGACCCATGACCTTAACACATGATAAATACTGTTGATATGGAAGGGTCATTGAAGAATAACAAATAAATACCATGAATTGTTAATACATCATTGCAGGGTTGAAAGTAACAAGGTGCACATAAATATCTTTAAATGCAATTCTTTCAGCCACAGTTTTTCATATCACTCTCGCCAAAACTTTGAGCCTGTTCACAGAATTAAAGTTCAGAGACAATAAAAAATACAAGTCTTTCATAGCAACATGTCTACCCCACCCCGCACTGAAATCAGTCTACATTTCAAGTTAGCTCCTGGCTCAGAATCAAAATTTATGTTCAAGTGCCCTTTCTGATTTGTCTGAATGAATATTCCGTCCCACCTGCCTGCCAACCCTGGACTCCTTCTCTCCTTTCTGCACTAACCAAGTTCACAATTATTAGTACGATTAGTGTTTTGCTATGCAATATTCTCCACCTTAATAACCAAGCACTACTCTCAACTTTTCTTTTCACCTTTAAAGAAAACTCGGCTTCCTCGCCGCCATCAATGCTGCCACCAAAGTTGCCACTTTTCTGAGAAAAAAACCAGACACCCATACTCCATCCCAACTCCACCTCCCTCCTCCCTCCCTCCCCACCCAAAGACGGAGATTCTGGGGATGTCAAGGCTAACAGTCCCGTTTGTCTCTGACACTTCTCAGTCTTGCCTCTGCTTATGCTTGCTCTGCAAGTGCTTCACAACTCCGAGAGAATCAAAATAAAAGGGGTGGGAGCAGCTTTTTGCTTTTCTTTAGCTTTTGGGTCGGTCTTGTGTGTTTAAGGCTTCTCCGTGCACTGTTTGCAGAGGCTGGAAGAGACGCTGTTGAACAGGGCGCACTTCTCCGGGCAGGAGGCGGCGGGGGGCAGCCCAGCGCTGAACGGGTAGCCGGCCGCCTGCTCGTAGGCGCCGAGCGCCGGGTGCAGGGCAGCGGCTGCGGCCGCGGCCGCCGCCGAGCTGGGCAGGGAGGCTGCGGAGATGGCCTGGCCCTGGTTGAGGTAGGCGACGAGGCGTCGCATCTCCTCCAGGGCCTGTGCTTGCATAAGGATGTAGTTCTTGGCGAGCAGCAGTGTGGCGATCTTGGAGAGCTTCCGCACGGAGGGGCTGTGCGCGTAGGGGATGACCGCGCGCAGCTCGTCTAGCGCGTCGTTTAGGTCGTGCATCCGCCGGCGCTCCCGAGCGTTGATGTTGAGCCGCAGCGCCTTCTGCTCTTTGGATTTCTTGCTGCTGCCCCCGCCGCCGCCGCTACCTCCGCCGCTAGCCCCGCCGCCGCCTCCGCCGCCCGGGCCCCCCGGGGGAGCGCCGGCGCCGCCGTGGAGGTGGGCGTTGGAGCAGCCCTCGGCCGCTTTGGCACCGCCGCCCCCCGCGCCCGGGGAGGCCCTGGGGTCGGCGCTCCCGGCTCGCAGAACCAGCTCGCAGCGGCCGTCGCTGTCGTCGTCGGGGCTCTGCTCGCCGCCGCTGCTCTCGGCCACCGAGGCTCGGCTCGCGCTCTCGCCGTACTTGAGGCACAGGGCTGCCCCGGCCGGAAGGCTGCTCAGGCTGGGGTCGCCCCCGACGCCGGCCGAGCCCACGAGCAGCCCCGGGACGCTCACCCCGCCGCCGCCTCCCGCGCTGCCACCTCCACCTCCACCTCCAGGCGGCGGCAGCAGCAGCCCTGCCCCCTCGGGGTCAGCCGGCTCGAAGCAGCCCAGGGGCGACGAGGAGGACGACGCCGGGCGTTCCCGAGGCGGCGGCGGCGCCAGGGTCAAGTCCATGCCCGGGGGCGTGGAGCGGAAAGCCGCCTCCAGGCGCTTGCTGGTGGAGGCGCTCAGGCTCTTGTGCAGGAAGAGGTCGTCTTCGCCCGCGGCCGCCGCGCCTAGGTGCAGCCCGCGCTCCATGGTCCGGTGCCGGCGCGGTCCGGGCCCGCCGCACCCGCACCCGCCGCCGCCTCCCGGCCTCGGGACTCAGGCGGCCTGGCAGTCGCACGCGAGCCTGGCTCCGGGGCTGGGGCGCGCGTGGCCCCGCTGCTGCCAGCAGCCCGCTCCCCTTCTTTCTTTTTCTTTTTCACCTTCCCCCGCGCTCGCCGCCTCCTCTTCTTCTTCTTCCTCGTCTCCAGCCGACGGTGCCGGCTGCTGGGGCTCACCATGGGCCGCGGCCCCGCATGGTGGGAGGGTGGGCGCAGAGGGAGTGCAGCCGCTGCCGCTCTGAGCCCTGCCCCGCGCCTCCTCTCCGCACCGTTTATCTTGCTTGGATTCACCTTCAGGAGATTTCCGGACCCATCAACCAGCCGCTGCCACAGACGGGGGAGTCTTTTACATCATTATCTCTGAGTAGGTTATTATGAAGAAGACTCGCCTGTTGGGACAGCGCTTTCTACCCAATCAGGTTAACGTTTTAATTAATAGGATTAAAACGGTAACAAACAATCGCAGGCGCTATCTGGCCGCGAGTCTGAATAGTTTCATTTCCCAGGTCTGAAGACAGGCAGCAGCTAGAGCTTTATAAAAGGCGCCTGCTCCATTATTCTGCCTGCCATCTGTATACACAGCTTAGCGCATATGTTTGCAAGGCGCTGGGTCCTGTTAGTAACCCAACAACTGCCTTTAGCTTGACATGTGTGGCGACTTTCACTCATCAATGAGCACACTAAAAGCCCTACTTAGAGCCGAGGATGTTCTTTGCTCCTTCAGCAAATTGTAGATCGGCTGCGAAACCTGGGAGTCCCGTGAAAAGCAGACGCCCCCACCCACTGCACCCCACCCCCACTGCCCTTCCCTACGCTGCTGTCTCAGCTTGTGCTAAATTACCCTCCCAGGCGAGAATTACACTCTACCCCTGCATATAGGATGAAGAGGATCTGATTTTGGAGGAGAGACTGTCGGGGGAAGGTGGTGTTCAAGCTGTCTTACCCAAAATTCACTGTAGATTTTCAGCTAGTAAGATAGCAAAACCCTCATCCTCCCAGCATGCTGCCCTCCCCCTCTGCCCATTTCCTATCCGGATGAAAAAGAAAAAGAAAAAAACAAATGATAAAACAAGATGAAGATCAAAGTGATTATGCTTTTGGCTTATTAAAAGTAATTAGAGGAAGGGGTGGGGTGCTTTTGCAGTGCACTTTTGTAGAGCTGCTAAAACATAAAGTACACAATTTCCTAAACAGGGAGAAACTGGTTTCTCCAACTTTCAACAATAAAATGCAGGTGCATCAGAAGAGCCCACACCAGAAGTCAAATCTTTTCACACCCCAAGTGGGGGCATGTGTAGTATAAGCAGAAAAAGCAACTGTCACAGCCAGATAACCCTACGGGGACACAGGATTTACCTGGCTTGTACCTGGAGGGCTAGATAAGTGAAGAACTGCAAGAACAAGTGCCCCTGTCTGAATGGGAAATGGTACATGCGGTCCTCTGGCTCCTGACTTTGGTCTTTTTGGTATTTAGCAGCTGATTTTCATCCTTTTGACCTATTGTCTTATGAAAACAGTATTTCCCGACACCTCCGACAATTCTTTCTTGTGTGGCAGAATTACTGAAGGTTGTGTAGTTTTTGGTTTCTCTGGTTTCATTAAAAACCTTTTAATTGTGGGTTTCAGAGTTGGCCCCAGGTGTTGGACTCTTTTCATTACATTTTCCTCTAATGTGATGAAATTCTAATTCTCTCCTTACCATATGGTTAAATTTCCCCACTGAGAATTAGTTGAAAAAGGAGAAATAATCTATTAATCTCTGTAATAGATTCACAAATGAGCTTCTCTACAGAACCTGTTTTTGAATGGTAATATCTGAGCAGTTGAATGCCTTATCTAAAAAGGAAGATTGAGAGCCACACCAAACTATACGCATTTTCACCTGGAAGGGA
Organism: Octodon degus; assembly: GCF_000260255.1. Taxonomy (NCBI): domain Eukaryota; kingdom Metazoa; phylum Chordata; class Mammalia; order Rodentia; family Octodontidae; genus Octodon; species Octodon degus. The sequence continues at coordinate 7,083,283 of NW_004524728.1, read as the reverse complement.
TGAAAAGGGGCCCAGGCTATCTTGCCAAAACAATTGCCTGACATCCAGTCTCCAGGGCACCAAGACGCTAAGCAGTCCTGGTGCATAACCTAGACTCCTGCCCTTCTGTTGTATTGGATCCCAGAACAAATGGGCTGTAGACAGCTCCCTTGCTGGGAGCCCAGGCAGGTGCATCTGAAGATGCATCTCTCTGGAGATATGAAGACTACTAGACCTGTGGGGTGTCCCCTAAATCTCTGCTAGCCTGGCTCCTTCCCTCCCTGGTGCTAGTAGCTGTTAACCTCTCCCTTTAGGAAACTAAAGACGGGCTAGTATTATTGTTTTCCAATTAGCAGTTTTGTTTTCACTGGGAAAATAAATGAAGGTTCTCTATAAATATAGGTGAGTCCTGTGTGCCTGATGATGCCAACAAAGCAAAGTCTTGGAGCTAAAGGAGGATGAAGTCTAGCACTGCTGTGGCTCTGGGCAGGATGACTATGAATCCCCTGCCCCTGATGCTTGACTTAATTCTCCATTCAGCTTGCCTTCTGCGTAGGCTGGAACATTCCTCAAGACTCCTGAACTCTTACAGTGGGCACTTGAAGGGCATAGGATTTGCCACACTTGGGTCTGGTGGAAGCCCAGGTTTAGGGTTGGGTGCTCTGAGAGGTGGGGTGGGGATGGGGATGCCAGAGGGGGGCTGAAGGGTTAGGGTGGTAGAACAGGGGTGACACCAGAGGTTGCCCATCCCAGGTAGACAGCAGACCTTCACAGGATGTTGTTTTTGCTTTTACCCAGACAATTCAGTCCTGAGGGCAGCTTTCCTCCGTTCTCAGGCCCACCTCTGCGACCTCTTTGCACCCCCACCCTCCCCCTTTTCACAACAATCCATACCTCTGGAACAAACTTTCATTCAATTTTATTTCACTCAGTAGGAGCCAAACATTACATTCTTTTGCGAGTCCAGAAAATCCTCCCTGTCTCCCCGGAGGAGGTGACTGCTACAAGTTTTACTTTTAAAAAAACACCAGAGAATTTATAGAAGCTCTAAACCTGGTTATAGAAGCTCTTCAACAGTTAGGGAATGGTCTTTGAGATTTGTGCATTCATAAACTTTTGCTGATTGCTTCTGCAAAGTAGTCAGACACCTAACGCTGTGTTTATTTCACAGGGCAATGAAAACACATCTGCCCCGGTGTTGTCAGGTTCAAGCGTCCCCAACCCTAAGTCACGGCCTTAGCTTGCATTTCCTTCTTGGGTGGGCTGCTTAGGTTAGATCCCAGGGCAGGGCTGGCCTGAGCTGCGCCCTGAGGGCGCCCAGACGCTGGAGCTCCGCGAATTTGTGCACCGGAACTTTGTTCAGCCAATAGAGAAAGGGCCCGAGGCGCCGGGTGTAACAGGCAAATTGAAAAAGGTAGCGAAAGGAAAGTCAAACAAACAGCCTCCTTTTTGCTCGGGTGGTATGAGGGTGGGAAACCACTGAAGGCCAATAGATGACCCACAGATGACCCGTTAGAGCTGTACCTCAGGAAGGAAATCGTGGCACGGCAGCTTCCGAGAAGGGTACTAAAAGTCTCCGAAGTAGTTGATGGACAGAAGACACAGGGGCTGTCCTCCACCAGCCCTGCCCACCTGAAGTCCTCTAGGGTAGCTCGTGCCACTGGGGGGAACACCCAGTCCTGTGCCCCTGGTGTTGCGCTGGTGACTCAGTGAGGCCCCTTAAACAGCACATCAGGAAAGAAACTATTTGCAACGGAACTTTGGTGCACTCGCTCCAGAGCACGCTGCCTAAAAATAAAAAAAGATTTGTTATTGCCAGAGGGAACACACCTATGGGTTTGAAACGACTTTAAAATATTCAGCAAGCAGCCACTGCCTTGAAATTGGAACACTGTTTCAGACCAAAGACGTGTTAAGGTTATATTTAATTTTCTTAGATACTATACAAATATTTGCTTAAATTTTGAAATAAAAGACCAAATAAAATCATAAAGGAGCACAATCTACTGTTGAAGCGCAAAGGTAAAAGTACCTCTGTTATTTGTATAGCTCTGATAAAGTAATTATCTGCTTCTCTACATTAAACAGTTAAAAGTCTGGGTTTCTGTAACTGTGTTTTCTGAGAGGAAGAACTGCGTTTGGGTGCTTTCAATCTGTGTGTATGAGAACATTTTAAAAATAAAAACAAAGTTTGATAAAAATAAGGTCAATTCTAACTTGGGCGCTCTTCTGAAATGCGAATTTCTTTTGAGCCATAGGATCCGCCCCCGAGCCCTCCTACTCTCCAGCCCCAGCGCTTGAGTCTATAGCAAAGTTCAAACCTGGGCGTCCGCTGGGGGACTTCTCTGAGAAACAGCCAACTAACTGTAGGCGCTGCGGTCTCAGTGGCCTCTAGCCGGTCGTCCAGCGCACAGGAGCTGGCGCGCCCGCAGGGCCGCAGGCACAGAGCTCCGGATCTCCCTCCAGCCCTAGCCTAGAGCACCTAGACCTTAGAGGGGCGCTGGCCTCCTCCACCCTGCGTTGTCTGGTGACTGCCGGGCCACCTTAAAATCTGAGCAGTCAGGGAGGCTGGCTGTAGGGTTCACTGTCCTACTCTCCTGACAAGTTAGGAGGCCGAGATCTACTCTGTGGCAGAAGTGTGCCAGCCCCTTTAAACCCCAAGGTTAAGCTTTTTGGCGCCAGTATTTTCTTAGCTTCTTCTGAAGTCCTACGGAGTTTTCCGCAGAGACGCGGCGTCCACGCGTGTCGGGGGACTGGCTGGGCCGAGGAGCAGGGCAGCGAAGAAGAAGCCGAGGCCAGCACACCTGCAGGAGCTGGGGCGGTCCTGGCGGTGCACCCGAGCTCAGCCTCCGGGTGTCTGCCCTTCCCAGGATCTCCACCCTGAAAAAGTGGGAATTTATTGGAAGTTTTTGTAGGAAATTTTTCCTAATCATTTTAAAGAAAGGAAGTCGAATCTCACTACTGTTTGCCGACAAGTTTGCCAATGTTGCGGAGGCGCAAAAGACAAACTCTTAACCCCTGATAAGGAACCTTCTCAGTTGTGCGCAAAATATTTCCAGAGCCCACCACGAAGGGCTCACCTGTCTCCTTCCTTATTTTTTCCTACTCTTGGTTATTTTTAAGGCCAGGTGTCACTGCTGAAATCTCTGGCAACGTTATGACATATGCGGGTAAAGACAGTGAAAAAGAAAGAGTTCGTGGATAATCCACGCCGGTCTTCAGTGTGGGGTCATACTCTTAGGGGCTGATAGAACGTAGTTGAGTTACACTTTTACTCCTCAGAGAATGTTATCTATATGAGTCTTAAAAATTTCTTTAAAAATTGAAATTTAAAATTAATCGAATAGAGAATTGAACATATTTAACGCTCTCCGAATGTGCAAAAACGTGGGGGGAAAAATCCTAAAAAGTCAGAGTTGGATGTTGGAAGTTTAACTCAGTGATTTAAAACCCACAGCGCCATCTACTGACAATGAAGAGTATATCGAGGTGGATGATAATACTTAAAAATACTGAACATGAAATAATGTATTCATGTGAGAGACCCAGTTTTACACCTCGAAAGTTATTTAATGATAGGTTGACTACGGTTAGAACATTATCTAGACGTTTATGATCATTACAAGTTGTCACACAATGCTGAAAGCGAATTTTGTAAATAGACACTTGTGTATTTACCCACAGATTTTATCTATTTAGATACAATATAGTTATTATGCTGCGTACTTACGATAAAATACATTCTTTAATTTATAATAGACTGTTAATCTGATGGAATAAGTGAAGGCAAGGTTAACTTCCAAATAGATATTTGGACTATTCATTTATACAGAAGATAATTGTAACATTTCGGCTTTCAAGAATTGGCCAATGAAAAGCCAGCATTCAATCAATGTTCAAACACCCTAATCATTCAAACATTTTCTTTGTATATGGATATTTTAATGGAAAGAAGGTTCTCTGTTATTTTTATGATATTTACCATGTGCATCAGAAAAGAGAACAATGTGAAATGACCCACTGACCCATAACTGCTGCTGCTTCTTTACTGCCTTTAGTAAATAGTCGGAGCTTCTTTTTCTCACTGACTCCTCATTTTCTTAACAATTTATTGATCATTTATCTTTACAGAGTAAAGAATTTAGGTTTTTGGCTCCTTAAATGTGGTCTGAGGACAAGTAATTTGTCAAAAACTTAGTTGCATATAACAAAGCCATAGACAATGTTTCGATGAATTAAATGTTTCTAAAGTTTTGAGTATTTTTTACAGCTTTTACCCTTTCATAAATAAAAAGAAAGTGCAGTAGAACTTACAGGATTTTGGTTGTAACTCAGTGACAGGACATTAGTTTAGCATGTGCAAAAGAAAAATAGAAACAATGCAAATAAAAAATACAATCCCCCACTATGACCAAGGGCTTGAAATACAAGTAAAAGTAGACATGATTTTTTGGTGTACAAAATATTATGAATATCCTTCAAAAATATTGTAGCTCAAACAGACAAATGTAAATGTCATTACAGTTGAAAGATTAATTTTATTTGATAATTAAAGTGAAGATCTATTAAGCCAAATATTTAGACTCATTTACTCTGTCAATGGAAGAGTTCCTGCTTGAAAGAAATTTGATTATATATAGGAGAAACCAGATAAACAGATGGCTAGTTAGAGAGCTTGTCACAATTAAAATTTGAAATTTAGCATGGATAAATTTGACACCTTCTCAAATATTTTTGATGAGGTCATTTGATCTATTCTAGCAAAGCAGTATTACTGCATATAATCCTTTACACTTACGCTTAAGAAACGTTCAACTTGGCTTTTCTGTTATTGTATTTGGCAGAAAACTACCGATTGAATTGTCTACTTTGGGAAAAAGCACACGCACAAGTTGGTGCTATATTTACACAATAGTGTGAAATTATTGTAAAAAGAAAGTCAGCAGCTGCAAAGAATCGTGACAGCAATGTCATAGTACACAAATAACATTGTTTAAAGCGAGGTTCTTTTCTGTCCTTGCAGGACACCATCTGACACTGTTGTTGGATGGCAAACCCAGTACTCTCCCATGTGGATGGTGGATGTTAGGATGTGTGTGGCGTGGAGCCAGGAAAGCTAAGATCACAACTAACTAAAAAAAGTCTTGGGCTACAGGTGCTTCTGTGAACAAATAAACAAAAAAGCCATTCCACTGTTATGATAGATGCAAGTTTTTCAGAAAGATTATCTTGTAAACCATAGAATAAAACAGTTTTACTACCTTTGGCTGCTTCCAGTAGTTTCAAGAATGGGCAGGGGTGGAGAAGGAGGGGGGAGGCACAGAGGGAGGGAAGGAGGACATCAGAAAGAAGTGAAGCACTGGAAAAGTAAAAGATTTGAAGGCCGTGAATGCATTTAGTGTGTGTAGAGCATGTGGAAAGTACTTGTCTCATAAACATACAGTCTGCTCTTCTTTTTAGAAAAGTTTGTGAATTACTTTTTTACATATGTCAAACTTGATTGCATTGCTCTGTAATTGTTTAACAAAGTCTGAGTAGGAGTAGAAGAAATAGCAAATCTGCAACAGAGTAACTGTAATATTTGTCCATTTCCTTTATCTTACTTAGTTTCAGAAGAAAAATGAGCCTCTTAGTCATGTACATATATTCTAACTATCCCAGGGTGCTAACTGCAATTAGAAAGAATTTTGTATAAAATAGGATGACATGTGAATTTAATGTTAATGCTATCAGCCTCTCTAGTTTTCTTAAAGCAGTTCAGTCACACCTTGTTATCATTGTAGGTTAATATTTGGTTAGTGTTTTTGTAATACAACTTAGAGGTATTGACAAGTTTTAGAGAGTCTTTCACTGTTTGGACAATGTGTATGACTCATGGGAGCAAGAGTCATAGTTGTTTTGACGTTCTACACTCAAGGAATAGGCCCATGACTCCTTCTCTCTCCTGTTACAAATACCTGTATTGCTCTTTTGAGGAATGTTTGCTTCCTTTTTGCTATCTTAAACTCAATGAATTTGTCTCTATTTTGTTACAAAATAGTCACTCTAGTGTAATTTGATGGGTGTAACTGGTATCTGGATAGAGAGACACCTGTGGAGTTAGCCCAAAGCAGGTAGTTAACTTGGGTATCCCATGTTTCTATCCTTTACAATAGGGGCCAGCCAGATAGCTCAGTGATCTAAAGCGCCTGCTTAGCCATGCTTAGACAGGCTCAGAGGACCACAGTTCAATCCCCGGCAACACATGCTACGCCAACCCCGCCCTCAGGGCAGGCTGAGCTGGCAAAAAAACCCTCACTGCTATCCTTTACAATAACCTCCTATTCCAAGGCATCCAGGTGTGGGGAGTGTGCTTTTCAGTTTAGTGACACTTTGTAAATTAATGATAATATTATTTTTTTCCTTTTTCTACATCATCAATATAAAAGGTTTGTTGTTATTATTACTATTATTATTTATTTATTTATTTATTTATTTAGTACAGGACCTACAGGGTCTCACTACACAGATCAGACTCATAGTGATCCTCCTGTTTTCAGCCTCCCAAGAGCTAGGATTACAAGCATGCAATACTGGGTGCGCACCCAATCTCAATCATTCTCAGTGTGCCCCAGCTGGGGATCAAATCCTGGTCCCTACATCTGCCTAAGTAGGCACTTTTAATCCGCTGATCTATGTGGCCAGCTCTAAGTCTGTGAATTTAAATCTGTTATTAATCTTACTGTGATAATTACATCTTTCTTCTAGTGGTTCAATATATCAATGCCGTTATTATTTCTACTGTTGATGGTACATCAGACAGTTTTCAATTCAATGGATAGTGTGTAGTTCAAGAAAGCCAATTTGAATTAATCTCTTAATGAAAGGTTTATGGAGACAATGTATGTCCTATGTATAAATTTATCACACATCTTGCCTGCCCTAATTTACTAATTTAGTTACTTTTATCTGGAAAGTTTATTAGATGTGTTTCACTTTTAAATAGCAGCTATCACTTGCCCGAGGAGTCACTATTCTGTAAAAACTTGAAGGTAATTTCAACTGAAATTTTATTTATTGTTGGAATTAAACTTAAATTTAATTATTAGAGTTAAATTTAAATCTCTTAAACTAATGGAACTATAACACTATCTAGGAATAGTTTTTATAGACCCTTTGTAGAATTACTTTTCTCAGCAAGAGTATATCCAAGGGATTTCAAATGTTGATACATTTAAGATTGTAAAAAGCCACTGAAATTCTTGTTCTGTGAAGAAAAAAGAAATCAATAAAGTCATAACACAAATGGCAGACTGGGAGGAATTATAACACATCAAGCACAAATAGTTTTTTGAAAACTAGAAGTTATCTACTGGAAAAATAGAGAAAATTTAATTAGAAGATATATAAATGTTCAAAATGATTTAAAATATTGAAGACCATCAATAAAAAGAAAAAAACAAACTAATACATTTAAAAATAGATCAAATTTTATTTTTATTTTATTTTATTTTTTGTGTTTTAGAAAAGGGTCTACAGGGTGTTCATGGTCTCACTACTAGATTGGACTCATAGTGATCCTCTTGCTTACAGCCTCCCAAGAGCTGAGATTACAGGCATGCACCACCACGCCCAGTCCCAATTGCCAACTCAGTGAGCCCCAGGGGCAGGACTGGCAAGACAGGCCTGGGGATCAAACCTCTGGCCCCTGTACCTGCTTGCAGGCACTTTAATCCACTGACCTATTTGGCCAGTCCTAGATCAAATTTTAAAAATGACAAATTCATAAGAAAATGTTGTAGTAAAAATTGGTACAAAAAATTGAGGAAGAAAGATGTTTGAAGTCCAATATCTAAGAATCCATCTTATAGAAAAAATGACTTCAGGATGTATAATTAGATATCAAAGAATTTTTTTTCTTTTTCTTTTTCTTTCTTTCTTTCTTTTTTTTTTTTTCAGTACTGAGGATTGAACTCAGGACCTGGTACTTGCCAGGCAAGTGCTTATTATGTTGAGCTATCTCCCCAGCTTAGATATCATAGAATTTTCTTACAGGGCAGCAGATACAACAAGCAAATAGTCATAAATTATTTTGCCTCCAATTTATAAAATAATATGCTGCTATAAATATAAATTGTTATAGATAAATCTTTATAAAAAATGACCTTGAAAGACACTTCTAATGCATAATTAAGTTGGAAAAGCAAAATGGCAAACGTAATATGGTCATGTTTAGTATTTAAATAAAATACAAGTCCCTTCACGGCATTCTGATGGTCTGTGCAGGACATGGTGGGTCCCTGAGCACAAAACTTCAGATTTGTTTGGAACTTAAGCCCATCCATGATGAGCTGTGCTGACAGGAATTAAAAATCTGCATCCCGTCTTTGTGGCTCTAGTGGAGCCTGAACCAGCTTCCTGCTGCTGGAGTGAGAATCGGTGATGAGCACAACCAAGGCCAGCAAACCTGAGCTCAGGAAGGAGGCACATCTGGTAGCGGTAATTCAACATCATAGGTCAGTTGGGAGAAAAGTGGTGCTTTTCTTTATTTGAATGTAATATGGGGTTGATCATAAATAATAGAGGCCAGATGAAAGGTTCTGCCATCGTAGGCACAGTTGTAAATCAAAGAAACAAACCCATTAACAATTGTCTTCCCCCATTTTATTTATTTCATTATTTTGATGGGCGGATACTAATGGGGAAACAGTCTGAACCCTTAGTGAACAGCTAACCTGTTTCCTTCTGGGAATGGAGATGGAAGGTCACTGGTGAAATGTTTTATAAATTTCTTTAAATAACACAAATGGAGAGATTATGGATGGAATATATCTACCGTATCTTAATGCACTTTTTTCAATGAACAATTGAAAAAACTAACAATTAAAAAAAATCTTAAGTTTTTTGTTAACATCATGTGATCTAAAAATTGAACTGGGGATTTAGCTCAGTGGACTTGCTTCGCATGTGCAAGACTAGGGTTCAATTTCCATATTTTCAATAGATCTTTTGTTCCACTGTTCATTTTTTTCTCCATTTAAAAATATTTAAAGTAGTTTTTCTGATTCTAAATACTAGATCAGCAAAAGTTTACCCTAAAATTTCATCACCTTAAATGATTTCATGTTGTTTTGTTAAAGAATGTGCATAAAATATAATGATTTTTTATAGTTTAATTGCAGATATGTCATTATTTATTAAATTTCTGGAGAAAATTTATGCCATTAAAGTCACAATGAATCATTGCTGAATTTAAGTAAAGAATAAGTGCATCCACATTAAGCCACTTTGTGTTCATATTTTAATATAACCACAAAACTTCTATTTTAAATAGCAAAAGCAATATAGATTTTGAGGGAGCAAGAATTTTTTTTCTTTCACAAAATAATGTTGGGGTAGGATTTTTCTCTTCTGATCGCCTTACATGTGTTTGTATTTTAATTTGTCCACATCTCCTGGCTCCGAAGTGAAAAAACAATGGTTTTTGCCTTCGAGGTTACTAACATTCTCAGTTTAATCTTTCAGGGACTGTTATGTGCCAGTTACACTCAGATGTCTGATTGTCAGCTTTATATCGCAGAAAGCATTCCCTGCAATTCAGGTACAGTAAAGTGTCTAGCTTCCAGATAGCCTCTGTGTACTATATAACTTTTATAGTCATTATAAAAAATAATTTATTGAAAAAACTTAAACCTTTTCCAACTCAAGTGACTTTTGATTTAAAAGTCCATAATCCTGCTTATGATAATCAGTTATGGTAGTTTTTTTTTTCCTGAATTAAGTTTGCTGTCTAGATTACAAAGTTTAGAAAATAAGAAAGTAACACATCATTTCCCAAGAAAACAAAATCGATGCTCCATTTTTTAAACCATTATTTGCTTTAGATCCACATTTAATACAGGGCCTAGAGAAATTTCCTATTCCTTGTGTCATATTTTTCCTCTTTTATATATTTTCACTTTATTTGAACTGCAACATAGCCAAGACTACAATATATTAAGCCTCACTAAACTATGATTATTTATTAAAATACTTTGTTGGGTAAAATTATGAGAAGCAACTTAAGCTATTAACAGTAACATTAGACTTTCAGAATGACAATGAACTATTAAAAGAATTTTAGGAGGTTATTTAAAGGTGATGGCACAGGCAACAAATCTCTGTGAACACTTAACTGCAAAGGCTCTAAAGATATAAACTCTCTATATCCTGTGATCTGAATTTGCAGGCACTGTGCTGACAGTGTTATTTCCTATGCACACGGAGGTAGCTGACAAGATCAATGTGTCCTGTGCAACCTTAGTCACTACGGTCAGGAACTGCATCTCTTTCTTGAAAGGTGCACTTCTCTACCTGTGAGTTGCTTTGTTACCTAGACTTTGGGCATTAAAATGAAATCACTGCTTTCTCAAATGCAAATGCAAATAACACTAAGCTATTTTTATATTTGCCAACTGAGCTATTCTGACTCGGACTGTGGTCAAAGCAATTAAGTCATCTTTCATCTGTGGGTAGTTTGATGTGCCAAGATCCAGAAATATCGTTTGTTATCATGCTACCATTTAAAAGAAAGCAATTTGCATACTACTTCAGCTCAGAGCAGCTCTTTACCTCTTTACTGTTTTCTGGGCTTTGATTCTATTCTATTCCCTATATTTTCTACTGAAGCAATCTGACTCTATCACTTCTCTTCTTTAAATACATTGTCGTATTTTTTAAGTGTTGAAAGATATCATGATACAGAAATAGACACATTGAAAATAATAAAGAGAAAGTCTATTCTCCTTTAATGAGTAAACATTCTGTAGATTCTGATACTAGTCAAGGTATAAAGACATTTCTTAGCAATAGCAGTTTTAAAGTCAGTCTCTACTGTCTACTTGAAAGTGTAGCAGAATACAAGAAATAGAACTTAAGGAAAGAGCTGAAAAGATCTCAGATTTGTTCATTAAGTTTATAAGTTGTCTTAATGATTGTGTGGGAAGAAAAGAATATTACCTATTAAAAGGATCTTCAAAGGAGGAAAAATATTGACTTACGTGTGACAATATGAATATGTCTCCTAACACAGGCAACAGTTTTGAGTCAAGGGTGGGTTGGGAAGTAAAAGAAAAAGAAGTATGTTCCAATAAGAATTTCTTCAGCCGATCTTTGAAGAGTAACAGTTCTGTGAGGTGAAACTGCCTCAGAGCCTGTTATCAGCATAAAATGTGAAGCTTCATCTTTGTAAAAGTAAGCATGGAGTTCAGAACTCAGCCGAGGAGCAGAATCAGGAAAGCTCTTGCCTCTGCGAAGCATGTCAGAGTAATTTTACAACCTAAATTAAGGTAAGTGGTGATAAAATCATTTAAATGTTCCTGCAATGTGTCTATCTGGGATAACTTGATTCAGTTGGGTGCCGCACAGTTTAACTCAAATTGATTGGAGAGAATGCAGTAAGTGTTCAATGGTCATTTATGAAGCTATGTTTATTTACATTTTAATTCTAATGCTATTCCTTCTGGAAAGAGAGGACTCATTAATTTTCTTCTTGACTGCAGTTCCTTTTTAATAATAAAAGTTTTTAAATGAAACCTATTAACCACTGGAAGCCCCAGATGCTGTGGAAGAGAGATGGGGTCCTGTTACCTATATGAATCTGTTATATGAAGTCAGTAACACCCTAGATGGTGCCACTTGCAGCCAGAGACAATATAGATATGAATCTGTAGTCAAAGTACTACTTACATGAACATACACAGAGTAATGGCTAATTCACTAATTATTCAGTAGCAGCAACTATTATATTAAATGTGAAATCAATTACTCACTAGTAACTAAAAACACCAATTTTTACTTATTTGTAACTTCAAGAGAAGACATTTTTATTTTAGCAGATTCCATTTCTATTGCCCCTATAGTTAGAGTTTACCTTAGAAAAGAGAGAAAAGAATCACAGACTGCTGAAGTTGTAAGTTTATCAGGAGACATTATTAGAAAATTAATAATCAAGTAGACATAAACTTCTTAAAATCTCTGTTTAATGTAAAAGTTGCTTTTTGTTATTTTTCTATTTTTTCAAATGTATAACAATTTTAATACTTCATGTCTTTTTTATTAAAGAATTTTGTGTCTGACAAATACCTTCATACATATTAACTTTTTCTTGGTTACTGATTGTTATTTTTAACAAATATATAAATATATATATTTCAAATGACATATTCATAGTATTTAGGTTTTATCTTATTATTATGAGATCTTAATTCAATAATTATGAATATTTGCTTTGTTTCAGATCTTAAAGAAAAAGAACTATATTTAAATTCATATTCAGTGAGTGCTATACAGGAACACAGATTCCTCCATTGCCTGTCCCTTCATCTTCCAGAAAAGCAGAAATTATTAAGGGATATTCACCTTCAGAAAGAGACTCGAACATGATGCTTAGGAGAGGGGGTGGAGAAGAAAAAATGGACCCTCAGTTTCTTAGCTTATAAAATGATGACAGTGATATTCTATCTGTGAAATGAGAGTTATTGACTTTAGGAGAATAGCAAAATTGTTTTGGGATTGCAAAATTGTTACTACTGATTATTATCCAGAATTATTATTCATACTATTCCTCTATAGGGGATTCCAGCATTTCTGAATGGCTGGCTAGTATACGGTTACTAAATCCCCCAGATTGCTTCACCTCTCTTTGAACCGCTACCTCTGGCCTACAGATGGCTGCATAACTTTAAAATGTCTTACATCTAAATAGTTTTTTTCTATTGGCTAACATAGTTTTTAACTGCAACAAGAAGAATAAAATCTGAGTAAGATTTTTCTTGCCCATAGAGAAAATAGGTATTTTCCTAACTCATTAGGTATATTAAGATGATTTTTATGCCTTATAGTAAAATTTGACCCCTAAGTATCTTTTACTCCTTTATGTGATATTTGATTATTCCATTGCATTCTTTCTAGCGCTCTTTACTTTAAGAGCCTACCTATCCCATTCTAGTGTATTTTAGGCCATCTGCTTCTTTACAAAGAAAAAAAACCCTAAAATAAATCTAATCTTATATTCCATTTTTTCAGAAGTACCAAGATATCCGCATAATTCAAAGGAAGTTGTTTTCAAAGATTTAAAAACAAGAAAAAAAATATTGTTTTTCAAACACATATTTTCTTTGACATGAATCCTGGAAATAAAATAAGAATTTAAAAATGCCACTGTGAATAGTTTTTTATATTGGCTGACATGGGGAAATCATAGGTATTGAGCACAGCTAGTGAGAACATTGATTAATACCACTTAGATGGTAATTAAAGCACATCATATAGGAAGTTTCGAAGAATGGTTTTGTTTTCTTTTAACATTCCTGAACTCAAGATATTTAATAATAATTGATGTTATAAGGATATTTGCAGTAAGAATAGGTTTTAAAAATAATTAATATTATTAGAAACATGAATTAATTTTGTTTAAAAACCCACATCATATGATAATGATGATTATTGCCTTGTATCCACCACTATTATCCTGCTTTTTTTTCTGCAGATATGCTAGAATGCCTAGAATCCCTCTTTTGAAGTTTTAAACAACACCACTGTAAAACTGAAATCATCAGAAGGAATAAGAGATCGAGAAGTAAGGAAGAAAATAAAATTGGTGATTTGGAGAAAAATTGGCATTTGAATGAAAAAGGCATACTTTCTGTTCCAAGTAGAACCAATTGGGTATGGAGAAAAGAGATATCCAATTAAGGATAATTGATGTTTCTGAATTTGAGGATCCAGAAAAATAAGACAGAAAATTAATAGAAAGACATCAATTATTTTTTTTTCTTGAAATAAAGTCAGAATCAAAACTTCAGAGTAAATAAGCTGTTATATTCCAGGTAAGATTAACATAAAATGAGTAATACTGATTCATATTATATACTACCAAACTTGAGATTAAAAAAAAGATTGAGGTATTTGAGCAGAAATTAGATGTAATATATACACAGGAAGATCAGGCTCTTAAAATTCTTTACAGTAATTCCCATATACGGTTGTATAAAATCAACCTAGTTCAGGAAAAAAGTAAATGCAAAGAATATCATGGCAACCAAAGCTGTCAATTAAGTGTGAAGACATGTGGCAGTCGTCCCCAAACAGAAGCAACCTGAGCATATTCAGTCCTGCATATACGATCAACAATATTTGATACAGGATCTCAGCGCTGAGATTACAGGTATGTAGCACTCTGCCCCATTCGGGGCAGGCATGGCGCACCCGGAGTCCTGGCGCCATCATGGCGTTCAGTACTGTGGATGGAACTCAGGATCCTGAGCTTGCCAGGCAGGCGCTTGTGCCGCCAAGCTATCTCCCCAGCCCAACTTTCTTTTAAATAGGGGCTCTTCTACCTAGAGTATAACATTAATGGCATGCTTATCCATTCATGGATAATGCACTGCTTCTCTAATAAGCCTTCTAGAAGGTGGAAATTCTCTCAGCCATAATTTGAGCCACTACATTTTTTCTTCATGATTCTGATTAATTTTGATGATAGAAAAATTTTATGTAGAATTAAAATATTTTTATTTTACTAAGTATAAACAAAATCAAATAACTTTTAAATATACATAAAATAATCCTAACTTGTAGTTATGTGTGTCTCTACTTCTCATTTATATAAACTCTGTAAGTAGTTATAGTTATCTATGATTAATTAAAATAATTTCTACGTAATTGGATTTCAAGCCATTTCTGCATTTTTTTACCTAAATTTCATCAGCAGTCAGGTCATTTTCATAAAGCAATCAATTGCTTAAATCTTATCTTTTTATGCACTCTGCTACTGAGTTACACCTTCTGCCCTAAATAACAAAGCAAAAGCTAACATTTTAATTTTAGCTCATGTTATTTTCTTTTACTGCAATTTGTGATATTGGAGCTTTGTTGATCATATATGCAGAGGAGAACATCTTAAATATTTTGTTATTTTAGGGCACTGTGAAAGCTTGTACTATTTGACATGCTGAGTACATAGCACAGAGATAGCATTCAAATTAAATATTACACCAGATGCACCCACACCATACGTGTAGTTTGCAAATGTTGCTTATTGTGCATTATGCATATTATGATTCCCTTTGATACTAAAAAACTGTGAACTTTTGCTAGAATATGCAATATTTTGATTCCAAACTTTTAACTCCATGTTGTTAAAATTGTATATGTAAGCGCCTGATTTTTGAGAGGCAGGTTTTCAAGCTTCCCCAGGGGAGTCTGAAAAAGGGGTTAATTTAACTTAAGCAAAATTTTAATTTGCATGAACATGGAAATGGAATTTTAAAATTCAATGCAGGTTCTAGGAAAAACAAAGTCTTTTTGAAATATTTGATAGGTGTAAATTTACAACAATATATTGTTTCAAACTTTTGAGTGTATCTACTTAAAATATTAGGATATGGCCCAAAACAATATGTTATCCATATTAACCAACAGTGGGATAAGCTCTCTTATAGCCAGCATGTGCAAAACTTTCAGATAAGCCCTGCTATTGCTGTACTGTATGCGATCTATACTATTACTTTTGGGTCTGTTATTTCTTGATTGAGTTACTGTGTTTTCCTTTAGAATGGTTTTCATTCTTTCATATCATTTTATTTGTAATATTTCCATTTTACCCTGCTGTACTGTTAAAATAGGCATATAGAGATTAAATTTAATCCTTCCCTCACTTATTGGGGATGTCTGGGATACTAGACTGCGCTGTGCATATGTGGTACGATGGTGAAAAGAATGGTGCTCTCTGAAAGGTGACAGTACAGGGAGCAGTAAATAGAAATAATATATGAATTCTGGTTCATTTGTCTCTAAAACAAGTGTTCTTTCATTGCCCAAAGCAGCAGTAGTTTTAAAGCATAAATGAAACTTAGAGTTAATTTAGAGATACATAAATTTCTTTAAAAATGTGAATTGAATTCATTACCTCAATTTTGGTATCTTTCTTCCTACCGCTTTCAGCTTTTCTTGGATTTTCATTCTGATATGATGGTACATTATTGATATTTATTTCTGGACAGTATCTAGACATTATTCCTATTTCGTTCTCTTTTTTGCTGAGTCGATGTGCATGTTTTCTAGGTTCGTTGCAAGCTCCACGTGTGCTAGTGGCGCTCCCTCCAGCTTTTCTCCATTTTGCTGCCGTCCAAGGTACTCTGCCTGTTTACAGTCTCCCACAAGCTGAGATTACAGGCATGAGCCACTATGCCCAGGCTCAACTGCGGTCAGTGCACTCCAGGGGCAGGACCAGCATGGGAGGCCAGGGGATCAAACCCCTGGCTCCTATGCCTGCTTGCAGGTGCTTTAATCTGCTGAGGTATTTGGCTGGCCCAAGGAAAGTCTTTCAACAGACTCAGCTTCACAGGGAGCTCTCCCAAAATTTTACACCACCATCCTTCTGTGACATTTAGGCATTTCCAGTAACATTTAAGTATTTACTACTTACTTCAACCCTAAAACCAAAGAAAGCAAAACAAAACAATACTGCCTTCATCCCAATGGATTCTGTAACTACCCTTCTATGTCTTTCTTTTTGTTGCTGTTGTTTTTGAAAAACATATTTTAGATTTCTTTTCTCTGTTTCTGTTTTCACTCATTCTGCTATCCTTTGTACCAACACTAATTGCAAATTGCTTTCACTGTAGACAGTTATGATATCCTTGTTCCCAAGTAATCCATGGCAACAAAACTTATTTGACTTCTGTTGGTATTTAAGAATAAACATTTGTCTAACTCTTCTCTCCAGCTTTTTGACCAACTTGGTGTGTTTCTCTCTTACTTCTCCACTTTGCATATATATTCTTCCGACTACAACTTTTTTTCTGTTCCTGCCCCTTCACTCCATTCTTTGCATAACTTTAAATACCTGTTTTTTATATTATAAATAGTGTTTAGGGTAAAAATACTGTAAATTAAACATATGTTATCACACTAATGTTAATAAATTGCTAGAAATGTTATAAACAATTCTAAAACATCAGTGGTTTAACAAATAAACTGTATTTCTCATTTATGCCTGGTCCAATGGAGGTGATGCAAGATGGACAACTCTCCAGAGTTTTTCTTCACATGAGGACTCCAAGGCTCAGACTCTGTCCACTCTTTTGATGCCATCATTTTTACCAAATAGACTCTAAATTTGGCCAGACTGTGGGAAGAAAAATGATTAAAATAAAAGCATAACTGCTGATTATGTACATTGGCCTGAAGTGACATATGTCATCTCTGTTCACAATTCCATCAGCCAGAGAAGCTGTTGGTCCCCTTTAGAGGCAACATGGAAGGAAATGATTGTTCTGGACATCAGGGCCCCCAATTACAACTTTAAACTGTAGAAAGGGAACACAGATCTTCAGTGTTAGCCAGCCATGAATTATTACATTTTTCAACTTTTCTATGACTTCAACAATTCTCAGTAATGATGGCATTTATTCTCCCTAAGGGTAATTAAGTGCTCTTTTGTGTCTCAGCAATGATTATCATTAACGTTCATGTTATTGGCGATGCTGATGCATTTAATGTTATAATTAGGTACCAGGGAATGCAGCAGATTGTCTAAGGAGAGACCTTGTCTCTATCTTCTCTCAAGTAAAACCGCTTTCTAGTGTCTCTCTGCCTCATTGATTCACCATCTTTTTTAAAATCTCATCTGAAAACATGCCCTTCTCCCTGGACTATGCTTCTTAATTTATTCCTTCCTCTGCTTTTTATTATTTAACTTTGTATTGTTTAATTAAATCAGGCTACATTATTGTGTATTGAAGATGCTATTCAGGGGAAGTTTTTATACAAGAGTTGGTATATTTATTTCATATGATTTTCCAAACACTTTATAGTATTAATTGCTAAACTACTACAACATTCCAGAGAGGTAAATTAATTATATAGATTTTTATATGCAACCCATGTCAATGAAGGAAAAAAGTAGTCTATATCTATGTTAAATTTCTTCCCTTTGGTCCAATGGCAATGCAAGTTTATAATGATAGAAATACTAGCAATTATTTTTGAGATGTTTCAATGACATCATGATAAATATCGTTCCAGTATTAAAACCCCTAGTTTTATATGTTGGAATCTTCACAATATCCCAGTTAGGAGTTGTGCAGGACTGGGTCTTATGGATCATCACCGGCAGCCTCAGTTTCTTTGTACACTTTGGAGTTTTCAATTAATATATTCTTAATATTGTACGGATAAATTCAAAGGTGTATTTTATTTCTACCCTTTGCTCTCTATGTCTAGTGTTTCAGCTACCAGGGGTCTAGTTTTCCAGCTGAGCTCTGAGGAAGCATACTCACTGGATGTGGGATGGGAGAGGTGCTAAGAAGCACAGAGACGAGAGCAGAACTTTATGCTTGGAAATTCAATCCCAGTTGTTCCATCTTTGTTTAATGCTCAGCCTGTAATACCAGAATTTATTGTAACTCTGAATTAGCTGCCAAAAACTTACTATGCACAGTTTTGTGTGGAAGACCTCTTTGATCATAATGATGGTTTCAGTGGAATTTAAACTAAGTTTTACTATTGGTAAGAATACGTACTGGTTTTGAAATGTGGCCAGCTAGCATTTAAAGCTATGCAGTAAGCAGCTTCTGAATCACAGGATACTTGTTTTGAGTGTCTTAAAGAAATTTTGGTGGAGTTTACTAATGAATAAAAATGTTTCTAATGAAACAAAAAAAATGAAGACTGTTTTTGACACTTTCTCTCAATTTTTTTCCTAATAATGATTCTATCCCATTTAGAAAGTTTCTATTCTGATCTGTTCAATAATTTTTTCTTGTCCTCTTAAACTCAGTGGTGATGGTATAACTTCAGGCCAGCTAGGATGACTCTAAATATGCCAGTATCTTCTAAGATGCTTTAGGGGACTGGCCAGAAGTACACACCCATTGTGAAGGACTCCCCTCATATACCTGGTCTTTCTTTTTGTCCTTCCTTCCTCCCTCCCACCCTCTCTACCTTCCTCCCTCCCTTCCTTCCTTCTTTTCTTCCTTATTCCCTCCCCTCTTTCTCACTAAGTGCTGGAAACTACTATTGTACTTTCTGCTTCCATGAAGTTTTTGACTACTTTTGACACTGTAGATTGCTAGAATCACATTGTCTTTCTTTGATCATCTGATTTCACTTAGCACAATGTCCCCATTGTTCATCAGTATTGTAGAGCATAATACGATCTTTGTATTGTGCTTGAATAATATTTATATATAAATAAAATTATTTGCATAACCATTTTCTTTATTAATTCCTCTGTCAGTGGACCTTTAGAATTTATTCACCTCTTGTGAATAATGCTGCAAAATAGACATGTGGGTAGAAATGTCTTTTTGAAACCTTGATTTCAATTCTTTTGGGTAATTGGCCCACAAGTGGGATTATTGTATCATATATAATAGTGTTATTATTTATTGGAAGGAAAATTCCACACATTTTCTTTTCTATATCAATGTTATCATTTTGCATTTGCACCAACAGAACACAAGAACTGTGACTTTTACATTTTCACCGCTAGTAGTCAAATTGTTTATCTAAGAAAAAAAATTGCTATCTTATGGGTGCAAAATGAAGACCTGAGATTTTGATTGTATTTACCTTGTTATTTATCACGTTGTGCATTCCTTCACATACATACCTGTTGGGCAATTGATTTTTTTCCATAATTTCCAATTCATATTTTGTCCCAGTTTTAATTTAACTGGGTAGGTTAGGTATTCACTATGGAGTTGAAGGAATTTTTTAATATATTTTAATTATCTAACTCATCAGGTATATGGTTTGCAAGTATTTTCTTTTCCTACAGATTGAATTTTTTTCTCTGTTGATTATTTTCTTTGCAGTGCATAAAACTTTTACTTTGATACAATCCAACTTATCTAAGTTGGTGTTCTGGTTTGTGTCTAGTTATCTCCTCAAAGCCTCCTGCAATCATGGGGCAGCTTCTGCAGTTGTGATTGGTTCTTGATTGAATGCTGGGATTCTGGGTGTGAGTGCCCTGGGGCAGATACTCTGCATTGTAATGTGAGGAGGAGAGAAAGGCTAGCTAGCTTCCTGAGCTGCTGCCACTTCCTTTGCTCTTGCTCTTTGCTGCCTCCATGAGAGGCTGCTCTCTGCCATGTGCCAATCTGCCTTGGAATCATCTGAGTGTGGACTGAAACCTCCACTCTGGACTAAATAAATCTTTCATTCCTTCATTTTGGGTGTTGGGTATTTGTCCCTGCAATGAGAGAAGAGTAACTAAGACAGATTGTCTTTGTTTCCTATTCTTTCAGGGTCCTGTCCAAAAACCAATGCTAATACAAATGTCAATAGTCTCCCCCTACATTTTCTTCTGTGTTATTTACAGTTTTGGATATTACATTTAAATCTTTCATCTGTTTTGTTTTAATTTGATTCAATTTGTGTATAAGTCAGTCATTCAATTTCATTCTTTTGCTTATGGATACACATTTTTCTTAACATCATTTGGTGGTGTCTCCCACTGTTCTATATTCTTGGCACACTTGTTAAAGATCAGTTCACTGTATATATGTGTGTGTATTTCTGGGTCCTCTATTCTTTTCATTATTATATATGTCTGTTTTTATGCCAGTGATTTACATTAATTTAGATTTTTATGTTTTAAAATCAAGAAATTAGAGGCGTCTCAGTTTTGTTCTTTGTCAAGATGGTTTGGGCTATTCTAAGTCCTTTATATTTCCATAGGAATTGTAGAATTTTTTTAAAAAAAATCTGTAAAAATGCCACTGCAACTTTGACAAAAATTACATATAAACTGTAATTACTTTGAATAGCAATAGCATTTTAGCAGTAGTAAGTCTTCCAGTCTATTAACATAGGATGGTCTTGCATTTATTTGTGGCTTCTTTATTTTCAGCAATATTTTGCATTTTTCAGTGTATAGTCTTTTGCCACTTTAAGTTTATGCACAGGTTTTTTTATGTTATGTGGGATAATTTTTTAAACTTCTTTTTAGGTTATTTATTATTAGTAAGAAAAACTAAAAGTGATTTTGGCTGGAAAGCTAGCTAAAGTGGCATAAGCACCTGCCTCACCTCACGGTCCTGAGTTAATTTTGTATTCTTGTTTTGAAATTCTGCACTATATGTATTGCTGCATATTGCTCTGTTTCAGTCTTTGTTTTTGTTATTTATTTTTCTTTTGTTTTTACTCTTTAAAGAAAAATTTTAAAAGCCTGATTTTCATTAGCCCATTAGCTTATTTATTGTATATATTTGTGTGTGTATGTGTATGTGTATGTGTGTATGTTTAATCTTTATAGTTTTCTAAATCTAAGATCATGTCATGTGAGAACTGAAATAATTGTAATTTTTCCTTTTTATTTGGATGGTTTTTATTTCATTTTTCTTATCTAATTGCTCTGTCTAGGATTTCTAGCACTATACTGAGAATAAGTATACTTCCTTGTTTCATCCTTAAATTTAAGGGAAAATCTTTCACTCATTTCTTATTGAGGATGATTTTAGCAATAGATTTTTTTTGGCAGAACCAGTGATTGAACTCAGGCCCTTGCGCTTGCCAGGGAAGTGCTTATTCTACTGAGCCATAGCAATGGATTTTCTTATATGGTTTTTACTATGTTGAGATAATTTCCTTCTACTTTTAGTTTGTTAAGTATTTTTTTAATTGTAAAAGAATTTTGTCATTTTTTCTAATGCTTTCTCTGTATCTGATGGGGTAATTTTGTTTTATCCTTCATCATGTTAATGTGATATACCACACGGATTTTTTCATAGATTTCTACCTAGAGATAAATCTTACTTTATCATGTGAGAGTGAGATGATATATCACTTTGTCTTTGACATGCCATTGTTTTTGCTAACGTTTTGTGGAATTATTCTGCATCACAGATACTACAGATATTTCTTTATTTGTAATATTCTTTCTAGTTTTGGTGTTAGGATTTTACTGGCATCATAGAATTAATTTGAAAGTATTTTCTGCTCTTTAGGTTTTCTTTTTGGAAAGACTTCATGTTTGATATTAACTCCTTAACTGTTTCTCAATAGTCTTCAACATAGCTATCCAGTGCTGGACTTTCCTTTCTTGAGAGGTTTTGATTATTGATTTAATCTCCCTAGTTATAAGTTTATTCATATATTCAATTTTTTCAAAATTTTTAAATGAATTATTTGGTACAGGGTCTCACCGTGCACTTCAGACTCATAGTAATCCTTCTGTCACAGCTTCCTCAGCTCTGGGGCTGAAGGAGTATGCCACCATCCTCAGTCTTTGTGGTTGGCTAGGCGTGCCAGGGATAGGGCCAGCAGAGCATGTGGTACGGGGATCAAACATGAATCCTTGTGCTTGCCTAAGCAGGTGCTTCTACAGCTGAGGTATGTCTGTGGCCCCAGATATTCAATTTCTTCATGATCAAGTATAAATAGTATATATTTTTCCAGGAACTTACTCATTTTTTCTGAGTAGTATTTGTACAATTACCACTTTATTTATTTATTTTTTTGGCGGAACCAGGGATTGAACTCAGGCCCTTGCGCTTCCAGGAAAGAGCTTATTCCACTAAACCATCTCCCTGGCCCCCCATTACCACTTTTTAGCTCTGATTTTATTTGAATCTTTTTTATTAGTCTCCTTAAAGAACTTTCATATAGTAGAAGTACGTAGAAATGCTCAAACAGGTCTTGTAAAACAAAAGGTAAAACCAAGAACTAAACTCAAGTCTAATTAAGCCTGAAGAGCTAACTTTAGCTGCAGGGGACTCAGGTCAACAATTTCTGACATTGCCAGACAAGCGGAAGACCCGATACTATTATGGGCTACTGGAATCTTTTAGAATATTTTGCTGAGTTAACACACCTATAATTTTCAAACTACGGAACTTAACAAAAAAAGGATATACAGATGAATGTCCATTTTGTATCTGTGTATTCAAAGTGGCTAGGATAGATATATAGTTACATTCTCTTAATGAATAGAGTGATTTGTTCTAATGGTGTTTGTAAATAGGATATCATGTCCACATCTTGTACAGCAATTAACCACTAGGAAGAATGTATGCAGTGTGTTAATTATTGAAACTGTCCTATCAATTTGATTTGAAACTGTCTCATTGTTATTTGTTTATCAATAAAATTATGGGAAAAAATTTACTGAGACTATATGTAGAGAAGAATGAGGTAAATCAGAATGAAGTAGATAGTACTTTTGGAAAGTTGCAACATTCTTTTGTATAAATGATCTAGTTTCTGCTACACTTCAATAGCAAGGAAAGGAAATAAAAAGGTAGGATTTCCTTCAGTGTAAGAGGCACGTAATTCAAAGTAGTATGCACAGATTTTAGATGATCATTTGAATTTTGCATTATGAAAAGGCATCTTTTAGTCACCTAAGGAAATTCAATTTTGTGAGATGTACACAACCAAAGAGTTGTTAATGTTTCTTGATATTTGAATGTAATGTGGATTTGTGAGAAAACTAGAGACACACAGTGAATGTTGAAAAGGTAATGTGGTATAAAATTGGTTTAAAGTATTCTATCTTATTATTTTTGACTATATATAGTATTTTTATTTTTATTATATTATATTATTATTTTAAAAATACATTAGCAAAGAAATCTGGTAAAACAGAATTGAGAATGAATTCAACAGAGGTATAAATGTTTGGTAACCATAGACTTGGGTTGGCCTATGTGTTGTTTTCTCAATTTTTATGTATGGTTGAAGTTTTTCATATATATAAAAAATAATATGTAATGAGTATTTCTATTACTTGTGCTGGTTGGTAAGAACTTTTAATAGTTGTTGGGCCAGGGAGACGGCTCAGTGGAATAAGCACTTCCCTGGCAAGTGCAAGGGCCTGAGTTCAATCCTTTGTTACACCAAAACAAAATCAAAAACAAAAATAGAAGGCTGGTGAGATAGCTCAGCACACTAAGCATCTGCTTAGGAAAACTCAGTGTTCAATCCCCAACACCACAAGCTGCACCCTCCCTGCCCCCAGGTATGCTGAGCTGGCCACTGAGACTGGGCGTAGTGGCGTACACCTGTAATCCTAGCACTGGGGGCTGAAAACAGGCGGATCATTATGACTCCAAGCTGTGCAGTGAGACCCTGTACTGAAAAATAAAATAATATATTTAAAAATAATAGATAATAAAAGAGAATTGAAAAATATAGAAAAATATAAGGAAGGATGCAATCATACCGAAGCTGAACATTTTTATATTGAAAAATAAATACAAACAAATTGAAAACATACTTGGACACTTTGCAACATATAGATAGAAAAATATTCTTCATTATCACATTTTGAAATGGGAAAAACAGCAAGTAGGAAAGGTTAGGATAAAAATGGCAGCATAAGCTCTGTTTTATTAAAAAAAAAGTTGTCAAAGAGAGAAATAAGATACTATTATTTATCTATGAGAAGGGTAATTTTCTATAAAAGATTGTTCTAAAAGAAAGTCAGAACAATTCTAGGATTTTTCATAATTATTGCCTCAAAATTTGTATTCCTCAGAGAGGTCATATTTTTAAGTACTTTCAACCCCCAGAATTTTAGCTTTAAAAACATTTTTGCTAATTTGTTGGATGAAACAGGATGTTTTATCATTATTTTAATGTGTATTTCCTTGATTATTATACCTTTCTGTATTTTTTTAATGTTTACAGACTGGTTCGTGTTATCTTTTATATAGTACTTTTTCATTTTATTTATCTTTTCCTACTGGACTTCTCACTTTTTAAAATTTGTTTGTAGGTGACTTTCAGTACTTTAAATCTATTTCTGTGCATATATTTTTTCAGTACCTTAATTCTATTCCTGTGCGTATATTTTTCATGGATTTTCTATATTTCTTTAAGTCTTTTATCACAGTGAACTTTTGATATGCACATAAATTCAAATTCTGTATGACCACATTGAACAATATTTCTTTAAAAATGGCTTCTGCTTTTAGTATAATCCTTACAAAGGCCTTCGGCGTACATGATTACATAAATCACCATTCTTACTTCCTTTCAATGTTTCATAGTTTTACTTTTATGTTTAAATCCGTAATTCATTTTGAACTTTATTTTGGTGCTGTATTATATATGAGCTGCTCCAGTGTCACACAAATGATTGGTAATTTGTTCCAGCACCATTTAATTAATAATGCATCATTTCCTATGTGATTGGGGGTTCCAACTTTATCAGAAAAAAACGTTACTTTTAATATAGTGCTTATACTCAGTGCTTGATAACCTATAAAATATATTTCATCTTTCTTTTCTACCCTACGTTTCTTCTCATAGTTTTTCTTTCTTTTGGATTATAGATTTTGATTGTTTATTCCTGAAAGTTCTAAGAACAATATACCGATAGTTCACTTAGCCAAGACACCATTTTTCTTAAAGTCTAAGTGAACTACTTGAGATAAAAAGGGAATCACTTATTTTTTGCATATTGTATCAAGGCTGTGAAAATTATGCAATTCTAATGATTTTGTCACACACAGTACCAGAAAAAAACATTTGAACTTTGGATGGAATTAGAGATGTTAAAACAGTTTGGACCCACTTAAGTTTGAATGCTATTTACACTTTTAATAATGATGTCCCTGTGGACGAGGCAGTGGGATGAGACTACTTGTCTTATATTTCTTTAACATAATTTATGCTACTCATGTTTTCTTTCCTTTGTTGTGAGACATGTATGGCTGAACCCTCATTGGGTGTAACTATTTTTGAAGGAAGAAACTATGTGGACTATCTGAGAAAGACAGATGAATCATATATATCATGTACTTATAGAGAAGTTTGGAGATGACTCTTTGCTCTCAGCCCCAAAGAGAAATGGTAAGTAAAAACACTAAGAATACACAATTATGTAGCAGTATGATTTCTCCTGGGATGCATAATTTGTCCAGGATAGAGTTACATCTGTTCTTGAGGAGTCTGCTTTCCAGGTACCCGAGGGCCTTTTAGTTTTCTGATCTATGTGAGGGAAGTTTCCATCACCCATCTTTTTTACTTAAGGAAGAAAGTTCACAAGGATAATTCATTCCATGTCACTGGAACTGGAAGACAGGGGTTGACTCTGGAAGATGCTTTCTCAGCTGAAACTAAATGATGCTTTATGTGTCATCCCTAAACAGAAATTAGAAAGATATATATATATATATATATATATATATATATATATATATCCTTCATATACATATATGTGAAAGCACATTAAATATGTGATAAAGTAAGTGGTTTTTTTAACTGATTATGTTACTGAAGTTCAAGCATTTTTTTCTTACTAGTCTTTGTCAACTATAAATTAAGATAGAAGAAGTTGGATGATGGGCAGCCAAAGAACTACAGAATGCTTCATGGATCACATTTTTAAGGGTTATTAAACACAATTTGTTTTTGTCAGATTCCAATTTATCTGTATTTTAGCAAATCCTAGGAATGTGAGTTCTGACATCTTGTACATCCCTATTAATTATTCATGCTGGAGCTTCTGTACTTGCTTGACCTTAAAGACTATGTACTGTTTACTCTGGTGAGAACTGAACAGAATGCACTGCCCATTTTGAATGATCACAACTTCCTCCTTTCTCTTCTTTTCTTATTTGAGATAAATTAAATATCTGGAATTCACCTCATTCTCTCCTTTGGCAGAACTATGATGATAATAAATGGAAGCAGGCTCAAGGGTTAACAGTCAGGTAATGAAAGATTTTAAAATTATAAAGATTTTAAAATTCAATGCTATATCCCTGAGGAATTTTATTGTCTGAAATAAACACTGTACACACCTGAGTTGTGCAATGATGCCTTTTAAATCCTCAATTATGTCTGAAAGTTCTTCTAATATACAAAAAATAATGTCACTTTCTTTATGGTCTATCATTGATGTCATTGACACTATAGCTTTTCTCTGTAATGGAGTTGGATGAGGGGGTGGTTAAGCTTAAAATTTCCAAGAAAATATAGCTCAGTTACTTGAGTTTCAAATAGACCTTTCAGGTAAAAATTTAGTCAACTCAGAGATGTACTTCTTTTCAGGAGCAGTTCTTCTTTCTTAAATATTCCCTCCCCCTTCCTCCTCTCCCTTCCTCCATGTGGGTATCTGTGCACTAACTTTGCAGGCAAGATGAGAGCAGGTGTCTTTCACCTGTATGCTTATTTTATGAACAATGATTATGTGCCTTTGAAATGCACTCATTGTGGGCTGAGGAGATAGCTCAGCATAATAAGTGCCTGCCTGGCAAATGCAAGGTCTCAAGTTTGATCCTCAGCATTACAAAACTAAACAAATCTCTCATTGTTTGGTGCCAGTGGATGCTCAGCACTAATGTGTGATGTGGTCTGATCATATCCTGCTCCCACCAGGAATTAAAGCTGTTATCCTTGGCATTGCTTGGCCTTTAAACTATGGTATTAGCATGGCCCTGTCCGACTTGACATTCTTTGCTCAACTGCCCCACCTTCATTCTCTCAAAATGCTTCACACCACCATACTGCATCTACTCCCTGGCCCTGGCTCTCACCAGTATGGAGCTTTGGGAGTCCCCAGGTGATGTATACAGGTTGCATAGAGCCAGGCCACACAGTCTTGCTACTCACAAATACTGTAGGGAGCTACACTACATGTTGAACTGAATGCTTCTTGACGAATCTTTCAACTTGCCCCTGCTGTCTGAGGAATCTGGGAAGCTACTACATTTTCCCAAAGCCATTTGGTCATCTTGTAGTTATACTACCAGCCCCACAGAATTAAGGGTGGTACTGGTGACCAATTTTTTGTGTTTTTTGCCTTTCCCTTCATTCTCCTACCATGATTGTGGCTTTAAACTGCTGCTTGGGCTGGTGAGATGGCTCAGTGGTCTAAAGCACCTACTTAGAACAAGCTTAGCAAAGCACAGGGGACCGTGGTTCAATTTCCCAGCACCACATGTCAGCCAGCCCCGCCCCCTGGTGGGTTGAGCTGGCCCCCCCCAAATAAATAAATAAACTTAATTAATTAAAAATAAATAAATAAATAAACTGCTGCTGATGCTAATACTTAGACACTTTTATCACTATAACTCTTACAATCTTCTAGATGCTGTTCTATAAACTTAATTGGTTAGTCTTCATAACAATGTGGGGGAAAGTTCTATTATTAATCTGGTTTTATGGATTAGGAAATCATTCATAAAAGGCCAAATAACTTGCCCAAGATCTCATCACTAATAAGTAATAGAGGCAGAATTTGAATCCAGACAGTCTGGCTCCAGAGTCTGAGTTTTCCTGCTCTTATTTTGACTATGTTTCCTATCTTCTCAGCTTTCTTATTTCATCTACTCCTTCTTACAATGAACTTCTGGGATTATCATGCCTGCCTGGTTTTGCTACAAAGAAGATGCTGAGGGCAAACTGGTATACCAGGATTTGATAGTGGAAATGAAGTTCCAAGGAAGCAGGAGTAGGGAGCACAAACAGGAGTGTTAGTGAGCTCAACAACAAGCAAGTTTCTTGTCTCCACAGATACCTTTAAGGAAGACAGATCAAGGGAGTGTGTACCCAACCATCTGTCTGAGGGAAAGGAAGGGAGAAGTGTCTATCTGTTCACTGGTTTCCATTTTTCCCATGGATCATATTTGTCCCTGTGGACTTCCACACTGTTATGAAGACTAAATGATTATGAAGACTAAATGCATTTGCATGAGTACAAAAAATACTTGGTGCCTATTGACTCCCTTACTTTAAGCTCAAGCCCTGGAGAGCAGGACTATGGAAGGATCAAGATGCACTGAGCCTGTAGGTTGGCAACCACAGTAAAGGCAGAAGGCAACTGGCTATAGGAGACAGCTGGGACACAACTCTGGGCAGACAGTGAGCCCCATGGCTTAACTGAAGCAAGTGCATGGACCTGGGGTGGTGTGACCCATCTGCAGCACTCTATTCTCCCTTAGCTATGATAAATGTCATCATGGAAAGGAAGCAAGAAGGAAACAATATTTCCAAAAAGAAGCTGTCTTTTAAAGATATTAAAACTAATCCACAAGGAAAATACAACAGAGACAAATCAAACACACCAGGACCCATGCCAGAGGGCCCAGTGAACTTGCACAGGCTTCATCTAGTTGGTCTTTGCATAGTGGTAGCAATTCAGTGCCTACTTCACGTCCTCCAAGTGTTCTACGTGTCAGTTCTGGCCCAGCTGCTCCCAGGCAGCTCCCAAGCTATTTCCTCTTGGCAGAGTTTATTTCCTTTCCTGAAATTTATCTTTCCTGTGATAGTTGACACTGGTAATGTTAATTCTCTCTAGGGTAACCTTTTTCTACATGTCAGAGAAAGGCTGGCTCTATAAATTCAAGGAGATAGTCACATAATCATTTGACAACCTCAGCTTTTTAAAATCTTGTTTCATTGACCTTAAGGACTGTGAAGACAGCCATAGGACAACACAATGTCAATCCTGTTATATTTTTAAATGTCTGTTTATTCACACTTCTAAAAAATCCCAAAGTCCAGATTAACCTTGCATTCTGTTATATTCATAGCAATGATTGGCTTTAATAAAAATTTAGAAAACAGGTTTCCATTATCAATATTATTATAAAAATTGGATTTTGATATGTTCATAAATTAAGGAAAACAGACACTAGATATTCTGTTTTCTTATAGAACAGGGAGACTATGGGCCTAATCAATGACTTACAAAAGCAGTAAACACATTCTTGTAATAGAGTTCAGTAAAGCAGTAAACCACTATTACAAATGAGTTGATTAACCTACTTTTTAAGTTAAGGTAGAGAATGTTAAGCATACAGATGTTCCATTCTCCTGTTTCCTGTAGTTCATTTTTCTACAGATAATAAAACTACAATCCTCACCTTTGTAGTTGCCATCCTGTGAATGCTCACGTCCTTATTTGTCCCTAAAGAGAAATTATTTCTACCAAATAGTTACAAAGTATAAAAGGTCGCCAATTCAAGTTTTACTTGAGAATGTCTATTTCCACTTTCACTATCATTTTGCTCTCCCATAATTATCCATTATCACTTAGAATATGTACTTTGTATTACTGAAATAAATTCACCTTTCTTTGATTAGATCTTGATATCTTCTATCATACATCACTGTGTATGATAAACAAAGAGAACAATGGAAGCAGAATCAATTGATAATGACATCCCTAAAACTTAGTCACACTACAGAGCCCAACAATTCTGAATTATTTTTTTTTGTATCTGTACATTATATATCTTTTATTTATTTTTTTTCAAAATTTTATTGATAAACAGCAATGAGACAGTTTCAAATCAAATCGGAAGTACAGCTTCAACAAATAACACACTGCATATATTCTCTGAATTATTTTTTAAACCCGAACTATCAGAGTGTTTATGATGCTTCAATTTGAAAAGTTTGTTGCCGTCTCTGAAAATTTCCCCAAGTTTCAGGAAACAGAGGCAATGGTGATTGTGTCCTTAGACTCTAAGGGCCTGACAGCAGCACAATACAACCACATTCCAAGGCTCAGGAAGGTGTGTCCCAGTGCTCCTTTTAAAACTGTCCTGAGGGACTGGGGAGATAGCTCAGTGGAGATAGCTCAAACAAGGTCCTGAGTTTGATCCCTGGTACCACACACACACACACACACACACACACACACACACACACGAAAACTGTTCTGAGATGGAAGTGTAGTTCAATGGTAGAGTGCTTGCCTAGCATGCACAAGGTCCTGAGTTTGATCTCCAACATTGGTAAAACAAAGAAAAACTGTTTTTAAGGAATTCATATTTTAAACTTTTTGGAGTTCATACTTTATACTTTTTGGATAATTTAAGTATGTCGTATGAAATTTTGAAGACAAAGTCTTTTTTTTTTTTTTTTTGGTACCAAGGACCGAACTCAAGGATTCCTGTTCTTCCATTGAGCCAAATCCCCAGCCATGAAAGACACAAAGTGTTGAATTGGTGTTAGTCTACTAAGTATATTGGCACTTTTGCTTGTACCATTCATATAAACATTAAGGCAACTGTGATTACATGAAATATCATACACAAATTTTTAATACAAACATAGGAATAATTTTCTTATTCCAAGATACTGTTATATGCATATAGCCATTGTTGACAACTTTACTGAAGACTTTCCAAAACACAATTCTGCCTTTTATAATCCAGTACAATTGAAAGTTTTAATACCTTCTTTATCCATGGGCTGTGTGTTTCCTCCTCTTAAGTTTTAAGTAGATTATTGCCACAGGCCCTGAATTAGCAATATTTGTAGAGTTTTTACTTATCTTTTCTTTACATTGGAAATCGTTCTCTTTTTTCAATGTCAGGTTTCCTTTTCAAATCCTTTTAGCCATAAAATTTTAGTTTTGCTTAAAAATCCAGTTGCCTCAGTAATTAAGAAACTTGAATTGGCTCGCCCAAAGTAAGACA
Organism: Octodon degus; assembly: GCF_000260255.1. Taxonomy (NCBI): domain Eukaryota; kingdom Metazoa; phylum Chordata; class Mammalia; order Rodentia; family Octodontidae; genus Octodon; species Octodon degus. The sequence continues at coordinate 7,051,898 of NW_004524728.1, read as the reverse complement.
TGAGAAATGTTTTATATCTGCATTGTATGTTGATGTGTAGCTGAAATAGCTGTTGGAAGGCTTAGAGATTTTGACTTTAAGCTAGGTGCTTAAGACTCACACAGATTGTGCCAGGCAGTAGTAAGAGGTGTACAGTGAGTCTTTCTGTTACTCACAAAGTCTCATAGTGGTCTTTTGCAAACATGAAAGTGACTTTCTTACAATACTCTGGTGATTGGAGTTTGAAATCCTATGCCAATAAGAATATTTGTCAAAATTAAGATGATTTGATGCTTGAAAGATGATAAAATCATTCAGATTTTATTTAAAGGAAGAGCAAAACAATATAAACTGATTCATTCTAAGTATATGGAATGAAGGAATGGGTAACATCCATAACAAGATCACCATGTCAATATCCTCTTTGCAATATTTTCTTGCAGCTATTCTGGGCCTATCACCACTCAATATCAAGGAAAAAGGATATACTAACTCTGAGCTTAAGTTTCTATTCTTAAGATACTTTTAAAGTGAAATTTGAAGAAATAAGGCAAGTGGAAATAGCCTAAGCGCAGAAAGGCTGATTTAGTTGCCCGAAGACTCATGTGTCCAGAGGTCAGAGATATCAGTTTTTCATTGAGTAATTTCAAGAATTTTCATTGTTCTTTCACCCAACAGGCCATATCCAACTCAGGCTAAGAGAATCAGAGAGGTATCAGAAATCATCGAGTTACACATGTAGGCCCCATTTCTTGAAACTTAAGAGGAAAATATAAGTAAAGATGATAGTGGTGAAGGTGGGTCTTGGAAACCTACATTCCCAAAATGTTGATGACTGAAAATTACTAAATAAAAAAGCCACAAAGTAAAGAATTTAAAGCCATTGTGGTATAGTATTTTGGAGATATTAATTAGTATCACTCCAGGTCATTTGTCTTCTTTCTCCCTCTTCCATTCTTGCTTTAGGGAACAGATAGGGAAGACAACAAGCAATGGCCCACATCTCTGGCCTTGTCCTGGACCTTTACATCTTCCCAGAGCCTTTTCATGAATTGAGTGATTTAAAAAACACATCAGATAAGGTGAGGACATGAAGTTTTGTTTCACAACAAACTGAAAATGATCTTGGGCTCAGAGAGAAGAGAGACAAGGGGCATTGGTGAGAGAGTTTATGTTTTGAGTTCTAGATAGAAGACCTTTTAGACTTTGGGACAAAAATCCAGAGGTTGGGTTTTCTGGTAGATCTTAAGAAGATCTCAGTCAAGTACTTTCTGAAGGAAGGGTTTCTAGGAGAGATCCATAAAGAAATGGGCATGATAGGACAAAAAAGTACAAAGCGACACCACAGATGAGCTCTCAGGAGAAACTTCAGAACCCTGACCCTGCAAAGGAAGACTGAAGGGTAAGCTGTGCCTCTGAGCTGGCTCAGCCTGAGCCAGCAATCTTTCTTCTCTGACCTGCACACATATTTGGCTTTGGACAGGGGACTTCCTTCCATAGGTGTAACCCCAAAAGGTATATCAGCCTCAGATGTCCCTGAAAAGCCTCCAAAAGGGTCACAGATGCTAGTTGTTAGGAACAGGGCACTGTATGTGAATGGAGAGGGTGTGACTTGTACAGAAATGGCAAAAATGGGACTGATCAAAGTTGTAAATAGACCACTGAAGGTACCTTTCGACACATGAAATGAGTAGTATTACAGTAACAAATATTTGATATGCAGTAGATGCACATCTGCAGCTCTATCCTGTTCATTCTTCTTCTTGCTACATTGTCTTTTTTTGACCTCCATTTCAACCCCAAGAGATACAGAAAGCACAAATTGTGCTACTGATTTTAGTTATATGGATTTGAAGAGCAATAACCTCAACCAGCTTACTTGGACATTGCCAACCTCTCTTTAACCCAAACCCAGCTTTCTTTCTCTAGTCCATAGCAAGCATCTACAGAACATTTCTGTAATCTGATACACATCCAGAATCTAGGAGGCATAATGGAAATTCTAAATTGTGGCTCCTGTCAGAATTCTTTGGCACCTACATTTGAACCTCTGAATCAAAACCTAATCATAAAGCAGTGGTTTTCCATTTTTAATGAGCTTCTCAGAGGATACTTATCCACTCAGGGAAAAGCAATTGAGAATTGTGACATGTCAGCATGATTTGAGAAAGAGCCAAAGTTCGAGTATGTCGAGTCTATTAGTAAGTTAGCGTAGTAGTGTATTAGGTAGTGTATTAGTAAGTTAGGGTAGTGTGTATTAGTAAGTTCTGGGTATATCTGTGCATTATACAAACTGAGCTGGGAAGATACACTGCCTCTAATGTGAGTGGCAATAACAAATAAGCTTGTAGCCTTGACAGAATAAAAAGAGAAACAAGGAAGTTGTCTTAGTAATTTTTCTCGATGCTGAGACTACCCAAAACCTAAAGCTAAAGAAGGAAAGGTTCACTGTAGCTTACAGGTGTAGAAGTTTCAGCTCATTGTTGGCTGGGTCCAAGGCAGGGTGACATGGTGGAGGGAGATCAGAGAAAAGAAATAAACAGTCCATGGCAGGCAGAAGACAACAAGGTAGTGAGGTAGTGAATAAGAAGCAACAGCAGCCTGCCTTCTTTCTATCCCTTTCTATCCACCCGGGCTACCTGCCCTTTGGGTGGTGTCACCCACACTCAGGGTGGGGCTTCCCATTATCCATAGTCAGAAAAATCAGTGGACTAATTCACTAATCACACCCTTTTAATCCCAGCCTCCCCTACTTCAGATACAGCCAGCTCAGAGAAGCCCCACCTTTGACAGCATGAATGTTTAGGAGGACATATAGACATGAGCCATAACAGAAGTCTTCCCTTTATTCCTCAGAGAAGAATTGGTTTTCACTGTTCCCTCCAGGTATCATCTCCAAAATTCTTGTAGAATCTTCGGTCTTCCAATACAGACCCTTCAGCTTTCTCACACACACTCAAGCAAGACTCTCCTGTGAGCTCAGGCTCTTGAACCTGAGTACAGCCTCTAGCCTCCGGTGCACAGATGGTCATTTTGTGTTCTTCCATCTATGATATTGCAGATGGACTTTGCAACTCTTACACTTTTGATACTGTAAGACTACCTAGCACTTTGTATAATCATGAACATTTTCATATTAAAGTTGTTCTTCCAGTGAACTATAATATAGAAAGGTAGAGTGGCCAGTCCAGATAAAGAAGGCCACTGTTAAAGAGCATGGTTTTACATTTTAGGCAGGCCGGAGTTCAAGTCCTTGTTCCGCCATTTGCCATCTGTGTGAGTTTAAGTTGCTAACATTCCTTCACTTTTGCTATCTGAAAAAAACGAGACAATGTTGTGCTGAGAATTCAGCCTGGTAACAAAGCACTAACCCCAGGGCTACAGATAAAGTAAATTCCTAATAAGCCTATATATCATAATTTTGTTATTAATCCTTATACTCTTCTTTTAATTACTTAATGTTGGTCATCCTTTATCTAATATTATGGCTTTTTTTCCCTTTTTTCCATACTGAATGTCAACGTGGGCCACTTTTCAGGACCTGAAAATGATTCAGCAAGGCAAACCTTTTGGTTAATGTTGTTTACTGAAGTGGGATTTGAGTGGTGGCAATTTAGACACATAGCTGGCAGATGGTGGATGGCCTTGGGAGGCTATACCATTTGCTTAGAATACAGAGTTTGAAATCTCACTTTACCAGTCATTTCAGAAATGAGTCTCACTTAGAATTTCACTGAAGCAAATGAGCCTGTAGTTAAAATCTTGGTGAAATAACTACTAGTTTAGCATTTATTTACAGCCTGGAAACGCAGCAGGTACAATCCTAGCAGACATATAATCTTAAAAGCAAATTTTGCAGTTTCCTTAGAGCTCTTGTTTTTTGTGTGTTCCCTTAGAGCTCTTATTTTTTGTGCATTTAGAAAGATACATTTGAAAACCAGCTCCTGCTCAGCTCTCTGCTCTATGTCAAAAATTCAAAAAATGTGGAAAGAATTTTTCTTTCTAATATGTAAAGCAAACAAGAGAAATAAAAAGAACAGGAGGGAGCCAGCTGCTAGAAAGACAACCAAATGGATCAGCTTTCAAAAAGGTGAGAAGTCACAGCATGAGTGAAATGAGAGGAAGGACAGTCTTCAGGCTTTCAGACCTTTCACCAACTACCTAAGAGGAAGGAAACTCTGTTGACAATTGAGGGACAATGATGTCAGGACCGAAATAAGAAATAATGGATCATCTTTGCATAGTTAAAGCACAAGAGTAAAGCTCACAGAGAAGGTGCTTTTATCAATCATAGGTGACTGACAGGATAATCTTAGAATGGCGGGGTTGGACTGCAAGGGGTACTGAGGGCAGACACTTTCAGGGAGTTTCCTTTGCCCAACCAGTGAAGTAAGTGGCCACAAGAATGCCCGTCTCCACATTGCCATCCCATAATACCAGCTGGAAGCAATAGCCTTCCCAGTACTCCCAGGAGATATAAGCACTCACCTATAGATGTGATAAGTTGAGGACACAGCTAATGAAAAGCAACAGAACCTTCACTGTTCCTTGCCTTTGTGCCTGGATCTTTGCATAAGACATGCCAGCTCATCATCTGGAAGATATACAGCTAATTTCTAATACCATAGAGTATAATCCTAACTTTGCAAAGCTATAACTGAGAAGAAAAATCTCACCTCTCCTCCCAACAAGTCTGCTTCGAGTCTATTATCTGGATCTCTAATTGTACCGCCTTACAGCAAGAAACCCTTTTTATTGCAAGTAAGTTAATGAGGCACTATAATGACAGAGGAGACAAAGAAGAAAGACCAATGTGTCTCTGTTGAGAGTAGCATGGTGTAACCTCAAGGCACCAGAAGCAGGGACCTCTCTTGTGACTGAGCTCAGCCAATAGGCTGCATTTGCACTGAAGCAGCAAGAAGTTCCAACAGTCTAGCTGTTCATGCCCATCACCTGTTTGTTTGCTTATTTATGGCACCCTGACCAGGTCCCTGATCTGTACCTAATGCAGTGGTGAGAGACAGAACACTGGAAATGGAATAAATGCAGGCTGATGTGATTTGGAACGCATCACAAAAGGGGAAAGGTCGGGCAAACTGGTAAGTACAAAGTAGCATATCAATGTTGCAATGACTTAAATCATGTTCTTAAAGATCACAAAAGAAATATAAGGAAGAAAGCTTCTAATTCAAACATCTTAATCTCTTACAATTATTTAACAATTATTTCAGCAATGACTTAGTCTTTTATAGCTAGAGAAATGTTTGTGTCAGATATGTTTCCCATGAATTATTATTTTTTTGCTTTGTAATTAGTATATTAAGACATTCATACATTTTAACAATTGCTTAAATTCTGATACCCAGAATAAACATGTGAACATAGAACTTTTTTAAACATACAAGTGAAGCTATTCATCATAATTTGCTATACTATTACCATTAAATTGCAGTTACTTTGATGCATTAAGTCAAATGGGTTAAAGT
>NW_004524728.1:7032074-7046228 GCF_000260255.1 Octodon degus | reverse complement strand
TATGTCCTTTCTGCACAGCAGAAAGGACTGCAATCCTAGAAATGCAGGCCCTTAAGAAGCAGCATTATGATAAACCCCTTCTTTAGAAAGGCATCATTTCAATTACTGTTATCAGGGGCTGAATTATATTCTATGCCACCTTCAAGTAATAGTTGGGGCAGTAGAATGCAGAGGCATCACAATGTGCCCCACTTAATACAAATAACTATAGACAGACCAACACGTCCACAAACTGTTTCCTTTTTGTGATTGTCAGTTAAATACAGTTTTAATCCATAGCTTAACAAATGGAGGGTCATGCCCTCAATTCAACACATATATCTAGCATTTCAGTCTGAGCTTGTCCATGATTGCAACCGAAATCAATTGTAAGGCATGGCCTCACAGACGTCAGGGTTAGGTACTTTTTACAGGCATGAAACATCATCTTGCACACTGAAGTCATCATACATACAGGACAAAGTTGAAGCTTTTGCATTTGTGTTTATTTTTTCATTTAACTTTTAATACTCTACTATAATTGAATATTGAAATAAAAACAATAGTGAGTAGTGAGAATATGTTGATTCTAGTCCTTCGCACACTCACTACTGCACACAACCTGCCAGCAGTGAGCATTATTCACTGGCCCCATTAAGAGGTCTCACACTGAACATCACCTTCGGGATGATGTTTGTCATCCTCACAGGCTTCTCCTTTATAATGACACTGTCTTTCCTGATTTGGACCAAAGTCCACCAGTTCTACCTGATCCATTTCATCAGTCTCTTCTACTTCCTTCCTCTCAGGTAAGATTTTTTCCAGCAATGAGAGTTTGTCAGGAGAGAGAAAGCCATTTTCAGGAAAGTTTACCTTAAATTCAATGATTAAATGACCCTTTTCATATGGTCTATGATAAACTGGCATGCCTTCATGTAGCACACACTTGATGGCTCCATGCTAGATATTTGACCTGGATGAGAGGTGATGACTATCGTGTGGTTGTCAAGAGTGGATATTGGCTTTTAGAAGCCACACAGTGCTTCAACTAACTGTGTATCCATACACATGAAAAGATCTCATCGACTAAAAACAGCATGGTCCTTCTGATCTAACACAATGATGATATCTCCTGGCTCCAGCCCTGGATCTTGGTCTCCTTCACCATGGAATGTTATCTTCCAGCCATCTTTCATACCTTTGTCAATATGAATTTCTAGAATCTTCTTTTCTCTAACTATCTTCCTTCCATTGCAGCTCTTACATCTGTCTTTAGGGCTGATGCATTCTCCATGGCCCTGGTACCCCATGCACACAGACTGAATTTGCTGAACCATTCCAAGTCCTATCTGATGAATTCTTATTTACATTTCAGTACCTTAGCAGTTTAGAAAGCACTTCACAGCTCCTTTTTTACCACCTCAGCCTTCACATTTGTCACAAATCACATTCTTTTGTAGAACTAGTTTCCTTGTGGCACCATTATATAAATCTTCTAAGGTAACTGAGAGCTGATGCACCAGCTTTTCACCTCTCCTTTCTCTCTGCATCCTTCCTCTTCTCCAAAAAGCATATCAAAGATATTCATGGGGGAGCCAAAACTGCAGCCTGCTCTACCCTCCTTAATTGCCTATTATTCTCCTTTGTCATACAATTCCCTTTTTTGGGGGGCATCAGAGAGAACTTCATAAGCTTAAGAAATCTGCTTAAACTTTTCGCCTTTTTTTGGATTCTTATCAGGATGGTACTTCAAATCCAGTTTCCTATAAGCCTGTTTTAGTTTTTCTTGGGTAGCAGTGGGTTTGACCCCTAAAACATGGTAATAAGTTGCTTCCTTCACCATTTTCTACAGGTGGTTAGCGGGCTAGGCTGCAGCTTGGTAGGCAGGAAGGAGCAGGTAGCCATGCACAGGTCGAACAGCTACCGCTCCTCCATGTCTCAGCACGTTCTGGAAAGTTCTCATTAATTATTTTTTATCATTGTGCTATTTTTTGGTGAGTATGTACTGGAATAACAAGGACCCAAATTCTGTTATACACCTTGCAGTCTCACTCTCCCAGTCCTAGGTCAGGTCCACTCCATTTGATTTCTGCTTTTCCCAAATATCAGATAAATAGAAATATATGATATGTAGTTTTCTGTCTTTTGTACCTTTCACATAGTGAAATAACAGTTATTCATCTATGTTGCTGAATGTATTTTTAATCTGTTCTTCTTATGACAGAGTTGAGTAGTATTTTATACTACTTATTACTAATAATTTGTTTATCCATTCACCAGTCACTGAAATATTCGATCTGCTTGTCAATTTTGGAGAAACCATCCAAGATCATTGCAAAATATCTCTTCACGTATGAACAGTAATAACTGCACTATTGAGCACAGTTTTATATGTTTATGATTCATATATTTTCTTTCATCAAGCATAGCGAACAACTTCAGCTATTTGGAAAATGTACTTGTTTTATTATATTTTGTTTCAAAAATTTGGTACAGTTTATATGTAGATGTTCCTCCAAACCCTTATGGGCTCATAGGTGGGACTTATGGGGGAGTCACTGGGTCATGGCTGTGTGATAGTGGATCACAGGTGTGATACTGTAATGTTCATTTCACTGATGATATTCTAGCTGGGGGTGATATCAGGAGACAAGGCCTAGTGGGAAGAGGTAGATCATGTGGGGAGGGTTTGGAGGGAGGGTCACAGGTGTACATATTCTTCCTCTGTCCTTAACAGTGCTCTGTTACGTCCCGCTGTCCATGCACAGACTGTTGCCTTCCTGCTGTGTCACCCTGCCTTGGAGTCAGCTGACTAGGGACTGAAACCTCTACAAATGTCAGCAGGAATAAACCTCTCTCTTAACTTATGGGTGTTGGTATCTTCGTCCCAGCAGCAAAAAGTAATTAAGATGGTTCTTTGAATATTCTGGACACAAATTGTTTATCAGATGTTATTTTGCAAATACTTTCTTTGGAATTGTTACTTGATTTTTTTAATGTTATTTGAATTATTTCAAAAATGTTCTTAAAAGTTCAATTTATGTTTTTGCTTTCATGAGTTATTTTTGTGTCTTTTAAAGAAGTAATTATTTACCTAATCTCACAGAGACTTTCTTTTATGTAATTGTTCTACTTATTTATGTTATGCTTTGTATCTGAATTGCATTCTGTGCCCAAATGTATTTATTTTTTCCTCCTCTTACAAGTGTATCTATTTTTTTGTTTTTATTTCTTTCTTAGAAATAATTTAACCTAGTCTTGTAGCTTTAGCCTAATCTAACTGACAAAATTAGAAAATATTATGATTTTGTGAATTATGCAGACTTTTCATACCATAAGAATGGGAGTAGCATTCTCTTGGATCCTTCTACATGAGAAATATTTTAAAATCTGAGAAAGTCCTTATGATTTTAATAACCACTTCCAAATCTGGAAATTACTGCATATATAAAACTACATGTACGAGATAGCGTGCACTAGTTAGCTTCTCATCACTGAGACACAGTACTGCAGACCCTCACTTAAAGTAGGAGAGGTTTGTTGTGGATCACTTTGTAGAGGTCTCCATCTACAGTCAGCTGGTGCCAGGGCAGAGCAGTGAGGCAGAGGGACATGGCAGAAGAGAAGCAGCTCATGACATGGCAGGCAGGAAGCAGACAGTGAAAAAGAAAGAAGAAGGAATACATCTACACCCCACAGCATGCCCACAGGGACCCATCCTTCTACCCAGGCCTCACCTCCCAACAGCTAAAATAGCATCAAATGTCGTGATCCAATGCAACAACCCTTGTCAAATTCCTATTGTTTTGTTTAGTGAAATATGGTATTGTTTCTAATTTTCTTTTAACATTTTGAATTCTCTTTAAAAAATAAAAAAGTAACATGCTCACAGAAAATATATCAACAGTGGAATGAAAGTCTATTGTCACACACCCATAATCCAGAAACACATAGGCATGATCCAAGTAACCTCCCAAAAGCTCCAACTATGAGCTCATGCAACTTTGGAGTGACCCCTAGATATAAACCATAATAAAACTCTTGAAACACAATATGATAAAACAATGGTTAAATGGTTAAAATATATATGGGAAGGGTCTACAGGGTGTTCAGGGTCTCACTTCTAGATAAGACTTTTAGTGATCTGCCTGTTTACAGCCTCCCAAGGGCTAGGATTGCAGGCACATTCCACCACACCCAATCTCAATCACCATCTCAGTGTGCCCCGGGGGCAGGGCTGACACAGCAGGCTCTGGAATTAGACCCCTGGCCCCTGCACCTGCTTGCAGGTGTTTTAATCCACTGGCCCTTATTAAAGTTTTCTATACTGGATGAAAAAAAATGAATCACAAACATATAAAACCGTACTCAAAAATAACAGTTACTAGCTTTCTTACACAAAGATACAAAGACATATATTCCAAAGAATTTGGAAGTTTTAGCCAAAATTGACAGCACTTCAAATATTTAGACATGTGACCTCTGTTATCTCAAGACCTTACTTTGGCCCAGGAAGGAGGGACCAAAACCTTGTTGGGTCTTTCCCTTTCTTGTATCAGTATAATCTCTAAAATAAATTTTGCCAAGAGTAATTTATCAGTCTAACCTGATAATAATAGTACTTTGTTTTGTTTGAAGGTTGCTGGGCTTGGCTGGGGAGATTCAACAGAATAATTCTGATGAAACTTGGTGCTTTTCACTTAGTCTTGTTGTTTAGGCTCAGCTACACTTGTTTGAAAAAGCAAATTGTATGCATCTCTTCCTGATTCTTCTTTCAGGGACAACTTGTCCATAGCTGAAATTCGTTGTTATAAATTGATTATGGTTTGTGTCTACATGTTCTCCAAAGCCTCATGTGGTCATAGAGCTTTTTCAGCGGTTGCTGAATCTGGCCTGTGTGATGCTGGGATTAGGGGTCTATGATTAGTAAATCAGTCCACTGATTGGTTTGACCTAGTTCTGATAGTTCTGGCTAAGATTAAGGGTGGGAGTGCTATCCTCCCTTTAGGGTAGGTAACCTACACATGGTATAAGGGACAGAAAGGATCTTTCCCCTACTTGTTGCTTTGCTATCTACTGTCCTTCACAAATCTTTCCTCTGTGAAGCTGTGTGCTGTGCCACTCTGTATTCGAGCCAGCCCACAATGGACTGAACCTTCTAAAGACCGTGAGCCAATTAAAGCCTTCTCCCTTTAACACTCTTATGTATTTTGTCTTAGTAAGGAGAAAAGTAATTAACAAACTGGTAATGTTTCTGCCCTGCCCATCAGCAACTTCTGCAAATCAGTGCTCCTTTTTCTAAAAATCTCCAGAAAGCACACTGTTAAATATTTAGCAGTATACCACTGCCCAAAATCTCTTTGCAGAGGGGGTGCAACTCTCCCATAGTATAGACTGGGTGGTTCTATTGGGGCTAATGAGCCTCTTGAACCTATTCTCTGGCTACAAGTGTAGGCAGAGAGCCACATTCTTTCTTGCTTTAATATCTGCACAGCCATGGGTAGATATTTCAAGATAGACCAATCATAGCCCTTACTAGGATTATTGCTGACATGGTTGAGGAAGAAACACCTTTTCCTTTTAAGAGTTTGGATGCTAAGGTCCCTAAATATCTAGAACTGTTAAAGATCATGTGGATCATAATGAAGAGAAAATCTTGAAAATGAGGCTATCGTAGAAGAAAATAAATCTTAAAGAAAGAGAAAAGATGATAGGAACATGACTATCATCTTAATAACAGGATAGAACTCTTTTTGCCTCATTAACTTAAGCCAACAGATGCTTTTTATTGCTTTAGTTATTTTAAGTTCAGTTTTTGTTACATGCGACCACATAAATCTGATTTATATAATTGTATAAAGAACACACACACATTCCAAAAACAGATAATACTTTTCAGAAAATAACAAAAAGGAGACTTTTGAAAAAGGCAGTGTGGAACATTTCATAGTTATATAAGGCAATATGAATTATACTTTTCACATCCTTTTAATTTCAGATTATGCCTAGGATCTTGCCCAAAAGACCTAAAAATCTTTAGATATTACACACAAGACAGACATTTGGAAATTTACATACTTTTCTTCCTTCTTCCTCTGTATTTCTCAGGCCAATTCAAAATATCCATTAGACTTTGGAGCTAGAAATAATGTAAAAATAATATTCTATCTATAAGTGGAACTTTGCAAAAATAGGGAGGTGTTATAATGAAACATGTACAATGCTCAATGCCTGTTTTTCTTGGAAAAAAGTGTTCAAAGAAACACAAAGCCAACAATAACCCACTGATTTACTATTAGCAAGTTTTAATAAAATTTGGTTTCCAAAGGTGGACATAGGTTGGGGAAATAAACTTTCCCCTATAGAGCTTTTCAGGGGTCAAACTTGGGACCTTGAGCATGCCAGTCAGGTGCTTACTCCACTAAGCTGTCCCCTGGCCCTCACTTTGTAAATATCCTTAGTTTGCAGAAGAGTAGGGAATGGAGATGGCATAGGAAGAAAGCTGGTGGAGGAAAAGAGGCTGGCTTTACATTCCCTTTTACTCTTGTTGTTTTTTGTCTTCTGCTGCCTTGAACTGTTGGCCCTGTGCCACGCCATCTGACCTAGGAGGAAGCTGAGTATGAACTGAAACCACCATAACTGTGAGCTAAATCTTTCTTTCCTTAATTTTAGGTATTGGGTACTTTGTTTCAGCAATGAGAGAAAAGTAACAAAGACAGTATGTTAAATACTTAGAAAATTAGGGGAAAATTTATATAAATAATATTCTTTGTAACTTCGGTTATAGAATAGAAAGGATGGTGTGAAATCTAAACTACTAATAATAAATGAATGGTTAAGTAAATTAGAACCTAGCAACATAAACTTTTTTTTTTCAGAAACTATCTTTTTGAGAATTTGAAAGTCTTGGTACAATCTTTAAGAAAAAACTCAATGCAAAACTGGTTCATGTGATCTCCCATGGAAATGCGTGTGTACATCATGACCCGTCTCAGCACAAACCAAGAACATTTCAATTCCTTTGTGCTTTCATGTCTGCCAAGACTTTCCCCAGCACCTCACCTGGTGAATTCTTATTTTTTCTCTCAAAATTCAGCTCTAATGCTATGCTTTTTGTGGACTTTTTCAGGGAAAGTTGGTACCTAAGTACAACAAATCATTCTCTCTTGAATAATAAAGCACATTTCAACTTAATAATTTGCATTAGCCTTTCTTCCATGAGTGTATTACTCTCCATATCACTACCACCTTTGGAATGAGTACTTAAGGTGGGGATATTTTCCGTTCTCCATTTGTGTTGCTGAAAGGACCACTCTGGGTCTGGGCAGCAAGGAACAAGGAGGAAGTCCTATTTTCCATCAATAACAGAGCTCAGTGACTTTGTGTTACTCAGTAGGATTTTCATAGATGGATATCTTTTTTAAACAACCATTCTAATGTGGAATTCAATATTTCAAAATTGTGAGATGTTAATACATATTTGAAAATATGGATTAATGCCATTTTTAATGTGTCAGCTCTTGGGTACCTTCCATAAATAAAATCAGCCTAGCTTAAAAAATATATACCATTGTCTCTATAAACCACAAGAAACCCATGGAAATAACTGCTGCTAACACAGACTGCAGCAGGGGTGCTGCTGTCTCAGGCAATATGAAATGATAGCACGGTGTGACAAGTGAAGAGAAGAGGAATTCTTACCCTCCCTTAGTTGTCTACTAAACAAATGGCCAGTGCTACTGGTGCGGTCCTTGCTTCTGGTCTCCCTAAGTGGTCTTCTCATCAAGAACCTCTTTGTGCCCAAGCTGTCCTATTTTCAGTTATTATGCTCTGCTCTTTTTCTTCCTCCTCCTAAGACTATTGTTTTGTCAGTTAATTATTAATGACACCAAAGCTTATTTTTAAGACCAAGAAGTATTCCTAAAGGACTGGTAGTTTTCAAATAAATTTGTTTTGACTTTTATTTTTGGAAAGATTACTTAGCATAATTAAGGACCAGCTAGAAAACCTTCAAAGAAATATTGTGACAATAGTAAAATAACACTTAACACAGAGTCTGTAATGCTTCTATAAAATTGTTCCTGTGAAGTTGAATATGTGTATCCCAAAGTAAGTCACAATATCTGGTAATCATTATTAGCCTTATAGGTATTGTTATCCCTTGGTAATTCTGAAGAAGTACTAGTTCTCCTTACATTGTATTCATGGAAGTGGCATCAGAAGGGAGAACCTTTACATTAGGCTTTGTGTAGACAGAGATTCAGGAACTGGCCAACATGGGATCTGAGTTGATCCTTAGAAATTAACTGGGATGGTCTCTCCACTGCACCTCTGAGGAAATGAACGTTATCTGGAGTATCTTATAGTCTTGCTCTTGGCTAGAAAATACATTTTCCTCATGTCTCTGACTCATATATGTGTAGGAATGGTGTTAGTCTGCAAATGTTAAGTAATAAATTGTCAGATTAAGTGACAATGTTTGTACACAACATGAAATAAATCAAAGGGAGACTTGGCATATCAGGACTTGTATTCCTACAGCCCTTTATTTTTACTCCCAATATTGCTTCTCAAATACTATCTGCTTTCTTCTTATTTATTCTCATTGAGATAGTATCCATTATTTGTGCACTCTACAAATACCTACTGTACAATTGCAAGGGGCCTAACATATTTACTGATACTGTGTTCTCAACTATTAAAAGACTGGATAACTTGTGACTGGTGTTAAACAAACATTTTTACTGTATTTAACTATATACATGTGGAAAAGAGAGTAGATGTTACTGAAACATGAAAATCCAATTTATAGAAGAAGATGAGATTAAATTTTTATTTCAACCACAACTTTGACATTAACTTTTAAAAAATCAAGTGCTTAAAATCTTGGGGTTTCAGTTTCCTTTTGTATTGATTGCCAATTGTCACTATCTTTAAATTCAGAATCTAACATATCTTGTTTGGTTGGTAAGCTCTTTGTCTTATATTCCTGAGTATGTAGAAGTACCTGACTATTGTCTATTGTACAATGGCTTGCTACAGGAATAAATTTACACAAGTACTGTTCTGTGAAGCCCCTGTCATTAAATGGAAGCAAGAAAATACTCTTAATTTGTTGTCAGAGGTGTTGATTTAATATGAATTGCAGAAGAGAAATCATGTAATACATCACACACTAAATTAAGTGAATGTTCAACATGTTGTCTATATAAGACTGACTTGTCTTATAGAGCCCAAATAGTGGTGACTATATCAATGGGAACCAAACAATACCTTTCACAATAGCACCACAGAAAATGAAATACCTTGGAATTAATCTAACTAAAGAAGTCAAAGATCTTTCCACGGAAAATTACAGTAGTCTGAAATAAGAAATCATAGAGGATTTAAGAAAATGGAAAGATATTCCCTGCTCCTGGATAGGAAGAACCAACATAGTGAAGATGGCCATGCTCCCAAAATTTTTGTACAGATTTAATGCAATCTCTATCAAACTACCACCAACTTACATCCCATTCCTAGAGAAATTGTTCCTAAAATATATTTGGAACCAGAAAAGACCTAGAATAGCAAAGTAAATCCTGGGAAAAAAGACAAGGCAGGAGGCATTACAATTCCTGACTTGAAATTATACTATAAGGCTACTATAATAAAATCAGCATTGTACTGGCAACAAAATAGACCTGAGGATGAATGGAATAGATTAGAAGATGCAGAGGCATCTACGAACATACTCAGCCACCTGATCTTCAACAAAGGGGCCAAACACACTTATTGGAAGAAAGATAGTTTCTTTAACAAATGGTGCTAGAAAAACTGGCTCTCTACAGGCTGGAAACTAAAACTTGACCCAGGTTTATCACCATGCACTAAGCTAAAGTAAAAATAGATTAAAGATGTAAACATTAAAACAGAAACACTAAATTTCCTAGAAGAGAAAGTAGGAGGAACTCTTGAATACATAGTGGTAGGCAAAGAGTTCATGAGCAAAAATCAAATTGCACGGGAAACACTTGAAAGAATTAATAACTGGGACCAACTCTTTTTGAGAAGTTTTTGCAAGTCAAAAGAAATTACCAACAAAGTGAAAAGACAACCCACAAAGTTTGAAAAAATCTTGACTAATAAGCACTCAGACAAAGCTCTGCTCTCTAGAATTTATAAAGAACTAAAATACATTAAGGACCCTACATTTAAAGACCCAGTCCAGAAATGGGCATCCAAGATGAACACACACTTCTCAGAGGACAAAATTAAAGAAGCAAATAAATATATGAAAAAATGCTCCACATAACTAGTCGTCCATCAAAGGCAAATTAAAACAACACTGATATACCATCTCACCCCAGAAAGAATGGTTATCATAAACAAAGCAACCTACAACAAATGTTGGAGAGGCTGTGGGGAAAAGGGAATGGTTCTCCACTACTGGTGGGAATGTAGACTGGTGAAGCCATTATGGAAATCAGTGTGGAGACTCCTTAAGAAATTAGGACTGGGAATCTCATTCAATCCAGCTATCCCATACTGAGAATTTTCCCAGAGGAACTGAGAATGTTGTATCATAGTGATATATATGTACCTATGTTTATTGCAGCACAATTTGTGATAGCCAAAGCTTGGAAACAACCAAGATGCTCATCACATGAGGAATGGTTGAAAAAGATGTGGTATTTTTATACAAAGAAGTATTACTCAGCTATAAAGAATGATAAACTTGAAGCATTTATATTTAAGTGGTTGCCACTTGAAGATATACTCATAAGTGAAATAAACCAGACCCACATCTGTAAATGTCATATAGTCTCCCCAGTATAAGAAATCAAAAGAATAAATAAAAATAGAAGGTAACAGAATTAAAAGGAAAGTGAGAAATTGAGGATTGGACAATGAGGAGAAGACAAGGAGAAAAGCTGTGAAACAGGAGAGGGACAAAGCCATTATTTATATGCACAAGATGGGCAAGGCAATGATCCTGAGAAACATCAGCAGGTTTTTGAAACTAGCTGTTAATTGGTAGGATTCTCACCCTAACTAACTATACATGCTGATACCTGTGAACCAAGCAACTACACTGAAGATGGCAATGTGTAATAGAAGGGTCACACTTTGAATGCCTGTCATTCTGGTCTTCTAAATACGTACTTCTTGTCATGACATACCAATTATTACCATACTGTCTCACAAGTAAAAGTTTTTTTTTTAATGGGTAATAAATGAAAAAAAAGGCATAAGAAAAAGAAAACAAATGTCACAGGTCTGTCTAGCTACAATGCTGTATATGGTTTGATTTCTAAATTTCTATGTAAAAATATGTAATTGTTTATTCATATTTTTAAAATATTTTTTTTTAATTTTTTTCTCCATATTCTGTAGGGACTTAATGTTTAACATATCAATACTTGATGGAAAATACCTGTTCCATGTTAGGCCTAAGATGTTTGATATTCAGACAGTTAGTGAAGTTAAATCAACTGCATAAGATGTAAGGTAATAATAAGTTTCTCTTCTGGAAGGTTAACAACCTAAGTTTGAAGAACAAAAATTAGAGAAATAGAAGGGCTACAAGGACAGCCAGCATTTTGACTCTAGCCTTTCAAGGTCAGTGAAGACTGAGGACATAGGAGAACCTATACTATAACATCATGTAACTCAGTTGTGTCCCAGATTTTCTGATCAAGGAGATTATGGAGCCACAGAGCAACGTGATTGATGACATAGAGTGTGCCTAAGGAGAGTCATCTGGAGGGAAAACATTCTGTCAGGCTTTTGCACAGATCAAATTCATCAAGCAATGGCCATGACTCATCCACATGGCTGATACTGGCAAAGGATCTGCAACCTGCCATACAGGGTTACAGGATAGATCGTGAGGGGACTTGACTGACCTTAGAAGATACAAAAGTCGTGTTTCTTGTTATGGAGGTCTTGATTTATCTTTATCTTTAACCATCTAGCAGAAAAGTATAAAAATGAAGTATATAAAGTAAAGCCATGTTGATATACTGAGCTGTGAAAGACTCAAATCAACAACTTCTGTGGATAACCCACTAATATTGTGGACTGCTGGACTGTGTTCGATTGTTTTAATGAGCTCACACAACTATATAATTTTGATGCTGAAGGAATACCCATTTCTGATAGGACTAAACAAAGAAAGGGGATACAAAGGAAGGATCATTTGCATGTGTATATACAGAATGGTTAGGATAGCTATGCAACTACTTTCCTTTAATTCATTGAGAAGAAAGCTTTGTACTAATAGTGTTTGAACAGGATATTTCTGTCTGCATCTTGTACTACAGATAACCACTAAGAAGATAACAATGTACAATGTATTAATTATTGAAACTGTCCTATTAATCAGTTTTGAAACTATCTCATTGATATTTGTTTCTCAATAAAAGAAAAGAAAAGAAAAGAAAAGAAAAGAAAAGAAAAAGAAAAAATATATTAATGGGTACCACATGTCCCAGCTCTCTGGTTGATTTTAGAAAACCTCCAGAGTTCCCACTTTTTTCACTGAACTTCAACTTAAAATGCTGGTTTCATATTTTTCTCTTCATTTTTAATAAACATAAAAGTTGTATACATTAAATAATTTAACTAAGTTGAAAGTTCTGAGAAAAAAATTTAATAGCAGTAGAAAGTAATAATCACTCTTTGAAAACAGGGGTGAAACCAATAAATGTTCATAAGCAACAAAAAGCATACCTGTTAAGGAGGTTTGAGTCATGAAAACTTTACTTATTTTGTTATTATCCTTCTTACATATTATCTTTCTAATCAGATTTGTGTTCTGCATGAGAAAAATGTTGGATACAGTGGTAGATACTGTGCCACACTATACTTAGTAAATGCTTATGTCCTTCAGTAAATGCTTAATCCTTCAGTAAATGCTTATGTCCCAGGGCTGGTGAGATAGCTCAGCAGACTAAGCACCTGCTTAGGTAGGCGCAGGACCGGGGTTTGATCCCTGGCATCACATACAGTGATGGCCCCACCCCTAGGTGTGCTGAACTGGGCATGGTTGTGCACACCTCTAACCCCAGCACTGGGAGGCATGAAACCAGAAGGATCACTATGAGTCCAAGCTGCATAGTGAGACCCTGCACAAAATACATAAAAAGAAAAAATGCTCACATCCCACCCTTTTCCTGACTCCTTCATGGAACACTATAGTTTCTTACTCCATTGCTTTTGACTTTGATTGTAAGTTGCTTTTCTTTTGATGCTTAGTAACCATTTAACAACCATAAACAACCATAATGGTATATCACCTAATTGCTTGGCTAAAGCATGATTCTAACATAGTTTCATTGAAGCTAGTAGAACACATGAGACTCCAGTGTCAGAAACAAAGAACTTTATTGCTCACAGTAATAATATTAAGTAGAGTATCTGTATTTGCTTATGTTGTTTCCTTCAAGCCAGTTCAAACTGGAATATATAAAGAGGGTCACGTGATACCTGGACTCATAGTTGGATTACAGGAGAGAAACTCTGAACTATGGAAACTCAAATCTTTCATGATGGGATTCCAACATATCTTGACTTTTATTCAGGAGGCAGAACTTATATCTGTCTTCCAAAGCTGCTGGCCACATTATTATATTTTATTTTCTTAAATAAGAAACATTTATTTCTCATACTTCTAGAGGCTCACAAGTCTAAGACCTAGGAGTAGGTAGATTCAGTGCCTGCTGGGAACTCATTTTCTTATTCATAGGTGACTGTCTTCTTTCTGTGTTCCCATACTGAAAAAAAAGAAGCAAGGATACTCACTTACATTGCTTTTATAAGGACAACAATTCCCTTTTTGTACTTATGACCTAAGCATCTGCCAAGGTCCTTACCTGCTGAGGAAATACTATTACACTGGGATTGGCATGGCAGCATATTACTCTGGGACGGGGGGATCATAATCATTCAGTCCATAACAACATGTAAACATCCAAATTGTAGCTATACACTTAAATGGTCAATTCCAAAGAAACTTTGCAGGCTAAATCATTCGTACGTCATATGTGTTCTTAGAGAAGCCCTTTCTGTGTGCCTTAAATGTGAGCTAGAGAGGGTAAGGTGTCTGAAGAAGTATGTATGGATTTCTTTGATTAGATACAAATTCATTAATCCCAGGGATGCAAGGATGGTTCAACATATGCAAATATATAA
>NW_004524728.1:7026693-7031534 GCF_000260255.1 Octodon degus | reverse complement strand
ATGGGAGAAGTATATACATATTTGGCAAAACCAGAGATTGAACTCAGGCCCTTAAGTGTGCCAGGCAAGTGCTTATTCTACTGAGCCATCTCCCTGGCCTCTAAACTATTATTATTTTCAGATAACATGATACTCTACTTGGAAGACACAAAAAAAACTCCCCCAAGAAGCTGTTAGACTTAATATACGAATTCAGTAGCATAGCATGATACAAAGTCAATACCCTAAAGTCCATATTACTTTGAAAATATATCTTGAAACAAAAGTAGTCAGTGCCTCTGCCTAAAAAGTGTACAAGAGTGTAAATGATCCACCGAACACCATCTTTCACCTTTGTCAGAACATTGGCCATGTGCCTGCTGCTATCAGTGCTAACCCAAATCAGTTTCTCCCCTGATAATGAACTCTAGAGCTAAATTCATCCCGAATTAACTGAATCTTGGTAGCATGAAAATACATAAATGTAGAATGAATGAATGAATGACTCCTTAATGCTGAACTTGGGAGTGGATTTTCTTGTTTTAATAACATTGTGATAACAATAACTGATTTGTATGTCAATTAATAATGGAAATGAGGTAATGCCATATCAATACCTCCAACTTTGGTTTTAGTTTTGAGAAAAGACAGTAAATAATGAGGAAACATACAGGGATAAAAGTAGTGATTTATATTTTTAAATTACAAAATATTTGATAAAACTCTTGTCTATGTTAACCAAGAAGAGAGAAAATATAACTAAAAAGCATTTGGTGAGGTGTTCTATAAATCATGGGCAGATATGTACTAATTCTGAGTGATAAAATGGTACAGAAAAAACATGAGTTTAATAAAAACTGTTTGGTTTGCAAACAGTAATTTTAGACCACAGAGAGTACAGAAATAATAGATTTAGAATTTAGAATGATCTTTCATTAAAACAATGGCATAGTAATTAAATATAGATGAGTGAATTGAAAATGGATTTAATAATATTTGTTAGGACATGAATGACTTAACTTATTTTCAGCTCAATGAAGAGACTTCTAGAAAAAAATAAGGGCACAATGACACAAGTCTAATGTATTCAAAACCCCTAAAATTAAACCTAGATGGAGACAGTTTTTGAAAGACTTGTGTGTATGGTCCTTGATGCATATAATGAATCAGAATTAAGTATGTAGAGAACAAACCAAATTTTTGAGAGACTTATACTGGGAAGAGATCCACAAGCCTAGACTGAAAGACTGTTATAAATATAAAAATACTACTCACTCCCGACTTTATATTAAGAATTGAATTTAAAAATCTGTTGAGCCACCAAAAAGAACTTATTATCAAAGACCATTTTAAATACAGTCTTGGAAGATGATGGAAGAGAAAAGACCTACAATACTTGTGACCAATCTCTGTGTAAAAGAGTTGAGGGGACAGAGAACTCTTCCAGAGATCAGAACCTGGATGTTACCAAGAACTATGGCCATGGTTCTGTGTAATTAGAGGGCAAAACACATATCCTTGTCTCAGTTTCTATTATTGTACTAATGTAGATTCCCACCAAGAGCTCTTATGCAGGAAGATAAATTTTCCTTTTGTGAGTAAGTACACGGGTGTCATTCCATACCGTTCTTTTTCCTCCTAACTGCACTACAAGGTGTATCATATTTTGGTCCACCTTTGAAGCAAGAGCAGTTAGAAAATAATGATTTAAATTCCACATTATGTGAAGTCCTATGCCATTTACTTTGCTAATTTCCAAATTACCATGAACCAGAGATTATGATGTTTTTCCATTTTTCCTTTTTTAATGATAAGAGTATTTGTTGTGTCAATCCTAGCCAAGTTACATATATCAGGTGTGTGGCTGAAAGATAATTTGTGGTGTTAGTCCACAGGCCCCTGAGTTAAGAGAAGCTAAATGCATGCCAAATATAGATGATGAGATTCTGGATTTTTAGTCTGATGTTATGCTTGCTGTGATTTTATGGGTAAATTTGGAAGAATATATTTTGCATATGGAAAGATAGAGACTATGTGGTAACAAAAGTCTGGATTGTGCTAGAGACATAGCTTGGTGGTCTAAACTCCTGCCCGGGAAGTGCAGGGTCCCAGGTTCAATCCCTGGTACCACATGCCATGCTGGCCTTGAGCCATGCTTGCCACTGAAATTGGGTATGGTGATACACAGCTGTAATTTCAGCTCTGGGGAGAGTGAGACAAAAGGATCACTAAGAGTCTGAGCTGAGTAGTGAGAACATGTACCAAATGAATAAAAAAAATGAAAGATTTAAAAAAAAGTACTGGATTGTGGTACTGTGCTTTATTGTGAAATAAATATTCACTGTATCAACCTACTTCAATGGGAAGAGCATATCTTAATTCCTACTGA
This sequence comes from Octodon degus, assembly GCF_000260255.1. Lineage (NCBI taxonomy): Eukaryota > Metazoa > Chordata > Mammalia > Rodentia > Octodontidae > Octodon > Octodon degus. The sequence goes on along the minus strand of NW_004524728.1, from coordinate 7,029,166 downwards.
TGTTGGCTTGATTTTGCAACTATTTTTTATTTATTGTGATGCAAACAGAGAATTGAAATGCATTTGCATGGTTGGGCTTACCCTTATCCTTTTTGACACTGCTCTGGCAAGATGTGCTGGATTGTCTGCTAGATATTCTGCCTGGCCTCACTGACCAGTACATGCAGTTGAGCTGCCTAAACTCGCAGTTCTGCAGGCTAAAGCATGCCATCCTCAGTCATCCTGAAGGTACAGGAGAAAGTAGTAAATGCTGTTTTTTATGCAAATGAGATTTTGTGATTCTTTGAAGCATGATTTATGTTTAAAGACCAAGACCAAGAAAATGTTAGCCCCAAGAAGAGAAAATTGGCAGTAATTTGGTTTGCGATGGTAGAGAGAGTGCAGATTTATCTCAGGCCAAAGTAGAATTCCAGGTAGACGATCAACAATGAGTTTGCAAAGGGTATCTGTGACTTTCCTACCTTTTATGTTAGATGATTGTGATGAATTTCAATCTACATTTGGGGAGATTTTTAAAATTAAGTGCTATTTGTTTGTTTGAATTATGTAAGTGTTGGCATTTAATATCCTGGGAGTCATGAGGACAAGTGGAGTTTGGGCTCACTTGGAGCATACTGACTTACCAGAAATCACATTTTGCAGAATTCTATTTGCAAGCACAGAAAATTACCACACTTAGTTCACCATATGGTAGAATTGAATTTGCTGAAGAAACTATTGTATTTAGAAAATCAAAAGCACTCAGTAAAGCCTCAAATCTCTTTTTTACTCTGCTGTCATGGTTTCCATGACTACATTTCACAGCCCCATGTTATATTTCAAATGTAAACAATTTTTACAGAAAACCACTATAAACAATTTTCAGAAAGAGGAAAATAAGAGATGTGTAACCTTTTGGGTAACATTTCTGACAGGTGTTGATTTTGAGATTGAGTACCACACAAACTCCATTTTTTATTTCTTTATTTTTTCTTTATTTTAGGGAAGGGCCTACACAGGGTCTCATTACTAGATTGGATTCATAGTGATCCTCCTGTTTACAGCCTCCCAAGAGCTGGGATTACAGGTGCGCCCCTCCACTCCCAGTCTCAATTGCTGTCTCAGTGTGCCCTGGGGGCAGGGCCAGCACAGCAGGCCCTGGGATTGAACCCCCGGCTCCTGTGCCTGCTTGCAGGAGCTTTAATATGCTGAGCTATTTGGCCAACCCTTGAAAACACATTAATAGCACATATTAAATGAGATTCTCCAAGGAAACTCAAACTTCCAAAGCTGAGCGAAATATTTTGCTTAAGTTAGTGAGTAAAAAGACAAAGTAGCACATCAGGGAACAGGCAGAGAATGTTGTGAAAATAGCTAAAGAAGGACCTCCAAACATTCTCTTCGCCATAAATATAATGAAAACACTGTCATGCTCAACTTTTATTTGAAACTTGGAAAGTTAAAAACAGCCTACATCAGTCTTCACTTCATGAGGACGGTTTTTTCTTTAGGGACGTTTATCAAAACAGTGAGAGAAAACTAATGCTATATGCCTCTGAGGTGGTACATGGCAGTTGTGGTAACGTAAGATAACCAAAATTCTGAGGAAAAAAGCTGATATATCTACAGGCAATTTTGAAAACTTCTAATGTATCTCTAGAAATCTAGAAATCTGTGTCTAATTTAGGGATGTCCATATGTCTAGGGCTCTAAGTATACTCAGAAAAGACCAGAATATCCATAAATTGCTCCTCTGGCTAATCTGGCATTCAGACTCAGCACACAGGAAGTAAAGGCTAGGGCAGCATTACAGACGGCTGCATGAGTGTGGAAGATGTTCTTCACTGTGCTTGTAGACCGCAATGGCAAAGACTAGGAGACTTAATTGGCTCTAGGGGTTTTGGGCTATCTCTGTCCAAACACTAGCTGACCACTAAGTTAAATGAACAGAGACGTGTGATTAAAAATGAGAATGAGTGCAAACTTTGATAATTAACTCAGAAATGTCACTCATGAAACTGAAAAAGTGACAATAAAAACAAACCTTGATGAGAAATATAATCTGACCTGTAGAATTTTCATTTTTTACAATTCACTTTTTAACAAAATATATGGTGCATGTAAAGAATCAAGAAAAATAAGTCCCATACACTGGACACAGCAATCAATGCAAACTGTTCTTGAGGAAGTGCAGCTGGTGAACTCATTAGACAAACACTTAAGATGTATTTTAAACGTTGGGAGAAGCAAAAATAAGTTGAGTTTAAATAATGAAACAAAAAAGATTATGAATTATCACACAGCAAACATTTTTCCACTGTTAATGCATTAATACAACAAATATTAATGAAGAGGTACAAATTATAAACCTAGAAACTAGCAAAAATTAAATGAAAAATTCACTAAAGGAATTCAATAGCATATTTGAATGTGTAGAAATCAGAACTAAGGAACTCTTATCAGGTCACTGGGGATTTGTAAAGTTTTCAGTATA
>NW_004524728.1:7021530-7024913 GCF_000260255.1 Octodon degus | reverse complement strand
AAGAAGAAACAGAAATCTCATAGGCAGAGACATTCACGGCACATAACCATGCGCACCAACATGTACAACAGTAAGAAACCATGAAAATCACAAAAAGAAATGCTTAGGCTAATGTCAAGGATGTTTAGCCTCATGGAGGGCTGATTTCTTATCAGTGTCACCTAAGCCAGTAGGACAGCAAGCTCAAAGTGTTGGCACTCATCATGTTTAAATTCAGTGTAGTTTCTTAAAAGACAAAGGAAACCTCTGATAAAATTAATAATTATCAAAGTTGGTTTACAAGAACTACTGATGAAAGTCCACCTGAAAATGAACAGAGTCTAAGCAGTAAATGAAATCAACCTTAAGAGATAAGAGCACTGGTAAAGAGTTAGGTATATATAAAGAGCAACGTAAATGTGTTTTCAGCTTATAATTCTAATTTTCTTCTATCTTATTTAAAAGATTACTCCAATAAGCAGCACTTACAAATCTGTGTTGGTAAAAATACAATGTATGAAGATGCAACTGTATGACAATAACAACTCAAAAGAAGAGGACGAAGTGGAGCTATACAGAGCAGAATAAAATTTTTGTTATGTGCAGGAAATGAAACACATAAATGTAAACCAAATTAGTCTGTTTGAAAATGTTAATTATAATCTGTAAGACTATCACTAATTATAACCTATAAGACAATCTATAGACAATCATAGTCTATAAGAACCCAAAATTGTATAATGAAAGAAGTACAAGCAGTGAGTTACATCCTGTGCAATTAAGTAGCATCAACCAGAGAAAGAGGGCTCTAAGATATATATTAAGAAAATACAGGTACACTGAAACAGGAAAAACAAAGAAAATTAGAAACACTAAGGGAAACAGGAGTAACTCAGTAGATCTAAGTCCAGCACAGGGGTGGGAGTGGGGTTTAGAAAAGGAAGCTGGACTGCTCTTGGCCAGCAACACCTTTACACTCTAGGACTACATACCTGACATCTTGGGAGCCAGTCTAATGTCCTGAGGTTGGATACCTGCACTCCACCGTGTCCAGACTGCTGAAATTAGTTCTTAATTATTTATCTTTCCTACCAGGAAAACAAACATAATAAGTGATATATTTGCAAACTGCAGCATCAGATAAACTGAAACCCTGATTAGTGTCTGAGAAAGCACAGTGAGCCTTTGGGGGTGAAACAGCACATGATTCTAATTAGGGACCCAGAGGTATGCATTGAGAAAACCACAACTTTAGGGCCAAGGGAGTTGGCAGTTTGTGAACAGTGAGACTGTGGAAAGAGAAGATAGCAGTTTGGCCCAGGAATAGAAACTTACTTGCTCTTCTTACAAACATCAGGAGTGTTGTGTCCAAGTGACATCCTGTTCAGTGCCTACCACTCACTGTCAGGAACTACCCAGTAGCTCCTGCTACCCCTCACTGAACTGCTATACTCAGTGACTCCTAGAGATCCTTGAGTTTTTGGGATGGAGAATGACACTTTGGGAGTGAGTCAATAGAGAAGGGTCAAAGACAGAAAGCTAGAGAGTTCTGCCCTGGCCAGACAGTGTCTATTACTGTGCTTAGCCAAAAGTTTATGATGAAAGAACATAGAAGAAGCTAAGAGAGTGCCATGCTTTTCACTTCAGCTTTAAAAACAGTTTCAACAAAGTTTGATCTGTCTGTGTTGCATCAGCTGGTATTTCTTTTCTCTCCTTCTCTTCTTATGCATTTACCCCTTTCTGAGTTTTCTTTTCTGTTTTTCCTCCTCCTATCACTTATGGTCTTCAGTCTACCTGTAAGTAGCAGTAATTTATAGCCTGCATGGGGCACCATGCCCTTGAACAATAACAGACATACAGATCAGTGGAATGGAATAGAGGAGGCAGAAATGATCCCACACAAATGCAGTCTTCTGATATTTGTCAATGGGGTCAATAGCGTATGCTAGAAAAAAGACTGCTTGTCAGCAAATGGTGTTAGGAAAACTGTGTGCCCACATGTAGGAGACTGAAGCTAGACACAGACTCTCCCCATGTATTAAACTAAAATCAAGATGGATCAAAGACCTCAATACTTAGGAAAAACATATCTTTTGGAATATAACATAAGGAAAGAAATCATAGTCATAGGCAAGTACTTCTTGAATAGAACCCCAGTTGCACAAGAAACACCACAAAACATTAACAACTGGAATTTTATCAAATTCAAATTTCCTGCACAGCAAAGAAAAATGACCAACAAAGTCAAGAGACAACTTACTATATAAGAAAAAAATGTTTTGCCAGGTACTTCTCAGACAGACTGACATTTAGAGTGCATAAATCTTTTAAATTTTCTTTTAAATTGATGTATTTGTTACAGGGTCTCTCTGTGCAGCTCAGACAGGCAGTGGTCCTTCTGACTCAGCCTCCCCAGCGCTAGGTTTGCAGGTGTGCACTACCATGCCTGGTTTTGGTGGTTGGTTCGGTGTGGGGCTGGCACTGCATGCAGCACTGGGGATCGAACCTGGTCCTTGTGTTTGCCAGGCAGGTGCGTAGACCACTGAGCTAGCTCTGCAGCCCTAGAATATACAATTATGTTTTAAAAAAATTTAAACATCCCCAAATGAAAGACCCAATCAAACAATTGGCCCCAGAAATGAATAGGCCCTTTTTCAAAAGGATATTTATAAATGGCCAAGTACATGAAAATAGTGCTGAACATCTTTGGTTACTAGAGAAATGCAAATTAGAAAAATGCAGATTCCATCTTACTCCAGAAAGAATATCAACAAGAATTTAAAAAACAAGGGCCTGCCAGATAGCTCAGTGGGCCAAAGAGCCTGCTTAGGTAGGCACAGAGATTGGGGTTTGATCCCTGGAGTGCCATTTGGGTCCTTCTAAAACAGTGAATGAGATTGGGCATGATGGCCAGGCCTGTAATACCGGCACTTGGGAGGCTAAAAACAGGAAGGTCACTATGAATCCAATCTGTGTAGTGAGACTCTGTAGACCCTCTCCTAAATACTTAAAAAGAAAAAAAGAATTAAAAAACAAGAATTGCAAAAAGAATTTTAAAAAAGAATTAAAAAGAGGGGGCAGGAGAGGTGGCTCAGTACAATAAGTGCTTCCCTAGCAAGTGCAAGGGCCTGAGTGCAATCCCTGGTTTAAAAAAAAAAATGTTGGTGAAGCTGTGGGGTATAAGGAACACATATGTTGTTGTTGTGAATGTAAAGTCACGCAATCACTAAGAATTAAAAATTAGAAATTCCTTTCAACCCAACTATTCCCATTCTAGTTATCTTCCTAAAAGAGTTAAAGAAACATAAGACACCCATGTTTATGACAGCACATTTTAGAAAAGCTAAATCTTCAAAGTGGTCTGTCTGTCCATCAACAGATACACTGGTAAGTAAAAAGTTATA
>NW_004524728.1:7011208-7021430 GCF_000260255.1 Octodon degus | reverse complement strand
TCTCATCCATAGAGAAAGACAAAGTTGACCAATGTTTTAGAAAATGATGCACCTTGAGACCATAATTCTTAATAAAATAAATCAGACACAGGAGCTTAAATGTCACATGGGTTCCCTTATATGAGAAACCCAAATCATAAATAATTTTAAAAGAAAAATAAAATATAAGTAACAGGAAAGGGGACACAGACATTTTGCAAATGGAAAGTGAATCTAGAAATGGAGGGAGAGGGGAGAGAAGAGAGGTGAAAGGGAGCTTAAAACCTGAGCTGTGATATGTACATGTTCCAACTCCCCAGAATGAATGTACTTTCTGTGTATCACAAACATGTATTAAACAAAGAATGACAAAGAAGTTAACACTGAAAACATCTATTTAACATAAAAGAAGATAATAATGTAAGTACATAAAGAAAAATAGACATAGAAAACAAAATGACAGAGATAAATTTCACCTTATCAGTGAAAATATTAAATATATTTGCATTAAGTACTCCAGTTAAAGGATAGAAATTGGCAGAATAAATTTAAAAGGCATAGTCTAACTATATGTTATCTATAAAATACATATTTTGATTCAAATGCACAGATATATTAAAAGCAAAAGAAGGAGAAAGATACGCCATTCAAGCAGCAACTAAAGGAGAGCTGGAGTGGCTATATTAATATCTGACAAATATTTTATATTTTGATTGTGTATCCTGAAATCTGTTTTTCTTTTCTCTCTCTCTCTCTCTCTCTCTCTCTCTCTCTCTCTCTCTCTCTCTCTCTCTCTCTCTCTTTCTTCTTTCTTTTCTTTTTGTTTTTTGTTATTTTTTGGTATTGGGAATCAAACTCAGGACGTTGCATTTAACAGGCAAGCACTGTGCCACTGTGCCACTGAGCTATGTCCCCAGCCCTTAAATCTTGTTAAACTAGGTTTTTAATAATTTTTTATTTTTAAAGAGAATTCAAAAATACTAAAAGAAAAATAGAGGGCCGGCCACATAATTCAGTGGATTAAAGTGCCAGCTGAGGCAGACTCAAGGGTCAGGAGTTTAATCCCCAGGCCTGACTTGGCAGCCTAGTCCCCTGGGCACACTGAGATGGCAATTGAGACTGAGTGTGGTGGTGTGTGCCTGTAATCCCAGCACTTGGGAGGCTGTAAACAGGAGGATCACTACAAGTCCGATGTATGCAATGAGACCCTGTACACCTTGCGACCCTGTCCTAAATACAAACAAAAACAAAAACAAATAAAAAACACTAGAAATGGTACAGAATTTCACTAAATGAAATGATAGAAATTCAACAATAGTTGTTCTATTGCATATTGTTGTCTTCAAAGTAGTTGTTCAGATTACCATGCATAAGCAGGTGAAATTGGTCAAAAAATTTTACAAAACAGAAAAAAATTTAACCATTAACTGTTCTTTCAATAGATCAGTAGAACTCAGCAGTACAATTATTGTAGCTATCCTGTGTATATGTATTTTCCTTTTCTTCTTTTCTTTTTTCCTTTCCCTGATCTCACTTGCTCCTTTGCTTTGAAAAGTCTGTTTGCTTAACATTATCTATTGTACCTTTCAGATTTTATTTACTCTTTGAGGTTCTTACACTAGGGAGACAATATGTTGTCTACATATGTGTTCTGATTTATTCCATCCATGAGTATGGTCTGTAGTTGTATCCATTGGCCCATAAAAGCCTTGAGTTTATATTTTCTATGGCTCAGTAATACTCCATTGTATAAAAACAGCAAATGTTTTTATCCATTTCTCAGTTGATAGGCATTTGGGTTGTTTCCAAGATTTAGCTATGACAAATTGTGCTGCTATAAACATGGATGCACACGTATCCTTGTAGTATGATGTTTTCATTTCTTCTAATAGCTGGGTAGAAAATTTGGGCTTGAAGCTATGATAGCTTCTTTCAGAAGTGTTTAGGATTTTCTTTCTATCAGATTGTGGCACCTAATATAGTTACATTTTAACTCCTTACTTTCCAATTTGGATGACTTTTATTTTTTTCTCTTTAAAAAAATTATTGATTTAACTTCCCTGGCTAAAATATCAAGTACCATATTGAATGGTGGAAGGTACTATCATGTTGTCTTTTTTCTAATTTTAGATAAAAAGTTTTCAGTTTTTCACCATTTTGTGTGATTTTGTGTAATTCATAGATACATTTTCTTAGACTGTGGATGTTCCTTTTTTCTAGTTTACTGAGTTTTGTTTATTAGGAAAGGCTGTTGCTGGAATTTTTGAAGCACTATAGTATTTGTTGGGTGAAAAATACTGATTTTATGCTTTCTCCTTAATAGGCTAAAAGGGAGCTTTCATTACATCAATAGTTGCCTACCCATGTGCCAGAGATTTAACTGATTTGCTCCAATAAGGACCTTATTTCCTGGTGAGCAACTAAAATCACAATCTGAATAAATGGATGATAATTTACCACTGTTCTTCATGATTTATCTATTTCCTCACATACAAATAAAAAAGCTGATTAGGTAAATAATCAGAATCACCAGTTTTGCATTATAAAAGTTTTTACTGAAAATATTAACATATGAAGCTCACTCAGGGATGCTATAATGATTTTGGATTAAAATTTTATAAAGGAGATTCTTCAAAAGATTAATGTGAGCCTCTTCTGGCATAATAGGCTTTATTGGTTCATTAGGGAGCTCACATAAAGACTTTGTCGGTAGCTGAGATAGTTTATTCCAACAGGGCATTTTCCACTTAGAAACTGAAAAAATAATTTCAAAACAGGGTTGTGTCTGACAAAGCTTACTGTGAGATATGATTTGGAGCAAACTTCACCTGCCTGACTATAGACTTCTTTTTCTGTAGCTTTCAATCTCCCCTTACATATGTTCTTGGCAGTTATTGTAGGTATTTGATCTTCTAAACAAGAGTAAGTGGTCATATTTGTGGCTTACACTGGCAGAAAGCCCTGGAAAGCAATCAAATACAGGGTGTCAAACTCACTCTAGACTGTTGGAGTAGGTTTACATGCCAGAGCTTTAAAGCATGCTCACTGAGATTTTTCTGCAGATATTCTATAATTTTATGAATATCTAAGGATGTTTCTTCCTCACTGGTCATTTAAAGATATAAATTGATGAAAGTAGTATCAAGATTCCCTCATACTGGTTATGCTATGGCAGGGTACTTTCTTAACTTTAGTAGTCCTTCCTATCATTTATGATGATAGCATTTGGAGAAAAGTTATGACTCTATCTTAGGAAATAATTTTAGAATTTTGTTTACTAGACTTGTATGTTTCAGGTGTTAGTCTTACACAAGATTGATTAATAGTTAACATGGCCAACTTTTCTGAGTCCTAGGCCTCCCATGACAAATTTCTAACACCAGAAATTCATTTATGTTTCAAATATTAAAGTGCTATGTCACCCTATGATCATCCAACTCCCCTTAAATGTCCCCCATCTACAGTGACAGTCAAAATCATTCTGAAGTTCTCAGAATTCTGTATCTTTTTTGTGCCATTGGTTAAGAGAGTATTTTCCGCTTTGTAGGATACATCTAAGGAGTCACATGATAAACCTGAAAATCTTTTCTAAAAAGAATCAACTTATTTTGGTAAAATTACACATAACCAAATTAGTCATTTAAGGTGAAAAACTTTTAACAAATGTTCATATCCCTGTGACAACTATCAAAAATTGGGGGGCCAGGGAGATGGCTCAGTGGAATAAGCGCTTCACTGGCAAGCGCAAGGGCCTGAGTTCAATCCCCTGTTCCACCAAAAAAAAAAAAAAAAAAAAAAAAAAAAAAAAAAAACCTTTGCTTGACAACTATCAAAAATAAAAATATAAAGCATTCACATTTCCCTGGGAAATTCTTTTGTTCTCTACTGGAATCAATCTCACCATCTGTAGGAAGCTTATGGTCTTATCTCTAACAAAGTTTGAGTTGTGTCAATTTAAAGTATATTATGGACTACTGGACTATATTGGATTATTTTGCTGAATTCATGCACTTACAATATTTAAATAGCAATGGAGCGTCCATCTCTGACAATACTAAATAAAAGAGGGGATATAAATGAAGGAGCAATTTGTGTCTGTATATACAAAATAGTTAGGATAGATATACAGCTACTTTCTTTTAATTCAATGAGAAGAAAGATTTATACTGATAGTGTTTGGACAAGATATCATATTTGTATCTTGTACTATGAATAACCACTATGAAGACAACAATATACAATGTACTACTTATTGAAACTGTCCTACTAATCAGTTCTGAAGCTGTCTCATTGATATTTGTTTCTCAATAAAATTAATAAAAAAATTTTTATATAAATGAACTTCTATGTATATACCATTATGGATGGCTTCCCTTTAGCATTGTCACGCTTTTAAGATACAACTCTTTGAAAGATATGTCAATAATTTATTCTCTTACATGCTAATGATGCCATATATAAATAAAACACCATTTGTTTATATACTTACCACTGGTTGCATGTGTATTATTTTCATTCAGGAAGCATAATGGATGAAGTTTCTTCAGTCACTGTTATGCATATGTGTATGTGTTTCTGTGAATACTTAATCTTTTGTTGTCTACCTTACATAGAAGTTTGACTTGAATATTTAAAGTGATAATGTGATACACATGCTGAGAAGGTACGATGACATTTATTATTCATGTGGTAAAATTTTTGTGGGAGAGAAAGACAAACACACCTCTGGTCCAGAATAACTTGAGGAAGGTGTGGTGGTGGTGGTGAGGACTCTGGTTTTTAATGTGATTAGAGCCTGGGACAAAATGAGTGTTCCAAACTGGGTGAAACTTGTGTGGTCAGAACTTACTCTCTGGTGTGCAGAGATGTTGCCCATGTTTGCCCTGATAGGGACAACAGGAAAAGGAGCACAGGTGCGGCCCGAGAAGTGTCAAGGGTGAAACATACAAAAATGGTTAAATTGCTGTCTGATTTCTTTACATTGTCTTTTAAGCAGCAGAAAGTTTTGATTAAGTTCAATTTGTCAATATTTAAGAGCAATATTTTTATATACTAAGAAATATTTGTCAAAATGTCTCAAATATTTGCTTTTGTTTCATTGTAGGTGTTTTATAGTTTTAACTTTTCCATTTAGGCCTATAATCCATGTTGAATTAAGTTTTATTTACAGTATGTGGTAAAGATTAAGGTTATTCCTTTTTAAAAAATACAGACATATAATTGTTCCAATGTCACTTGTTTTTAAAAGTCTATTATCAATTTGATATCCTTAGTATTTTTTAAAAGTTAATTGATCAAAAGTATGAGTCTACTTATACCTTGTTTATTATACTGTAATCATGCAGGTGTTTATCTTTGTATCAATACTGTGCAGTCCTAGCACATGAAGCTTTAGAGCATGACATCCAATCAGGTAGCACAAATTTCCAACTGCCCTTTCCAGATTCTGCTTTAACTATTTAGGCTCTGCATGTACCCATACGAATTTTAGAATCCTTTTTTCAAATTCTGCCAAAAAATTGTTGTGATATGAAGCAGATTGCATTAAATCTATAGTATAATTTTCTTTCAGCTTTTTTGTGTTTGGAGTTTGTTGAGTTTCCAAGATATGTGGAATTGCAATTTTTAACACATTTTGAAAAATTTGAGCCTTGTTTAAAATAGTTTTTTCAGTTTTTCCCTTTCGCATTTCTCTTTCAAGAACTACTATTTCAGAATATTTGGCTAGTTGAAGCTATGCAACAGTTCACTGATGTCCCAACTTTTAAAAAAAAGTTCTTTATTCTGAAATTGATATTTGATGGGGCTTTCTCTGTCTGTAAACTGGTAATCCATAATACATTATCTGCAGTCCTATCCAGTATGCTTTCCATCTCACATATTTTAGCTTTCATTTATAAAGTTCTATGTGAGAATGTGTAATCTCCCTCATGTATTTACCCAATGTATTCAACATACTTTTAGTTTCTTGAACACACAAATAGATGTAACTAGTGATGTTCATGTTTACTTCATTTATGCTATTTCTATTAACTACTTTCAATGATTAATTTTTCTCCTGATTATGGATTGTATTATTCTGTTCTTTTCATTTGGTAATTTTTTGATTGTTTAGTAGACATTTTGAATTTCACCTTTTAATGGTTGGCTATTTTATATTGTTATTATTATCATTATTTATTATTATTATTATTATTATTGTGGAACTGGGGATTGAACTCAGGCCCTTGTGCTTTCCAAGGAAGCATTTATTCCACTGAGCCATTTTCCAGGCCCTTATTGTTATAATTATTGTTGAACTTTTAGAGGTATGGTCAGATTTTTGACAACAGTTTGAAATTTTCATTTCTTGCTTTAAAGTTTTGTTGGGTGAGATGGGACTAGAACTGTTTTACTTTAAGGTTAATTTTCCACACTACTGATCCATGACTCTGTCTAGTACCCTAACAGATGGCTCCCAAATAGAAAGTGTCCCATTCCGGTTGTTGGCAGTAGGAGCTCTTTTCTGCTCTGTGTTAGATCTGAGCACTGTTGCCTATAGTCCCTTAGGCTTGTTCTCTCACTGGCCTTTCCTCACATGCATTCTCTGACCTCTCCTTGGCAGGAGACTGCAGGGCACCATATGCAATTCTCTGGCACTTCCCCTCTAAATAGTTTTTACCATTGTGGCACTATCCTATGTGAACTGTAGTTTCCACTGCTTCTCCAAAGAGCTGCCCACATCCTCAACTCAGGGTAACTTCTGAGCTCTTCCTCAGCTTCCTCCTCTGCATTGCTGCTTATTCACTCCTTCTAGACAGTGAGCCGAGCAGCCATTGCGCTCATCTCATTTGTTCACCATCTTTCAAACATAATGGTCCTTTGCTGCTTGATGTCTAAAGTTCTATCATTGTTTAATCTGTTTTGTCTGGTGTTTGGGTTGTTTGAATGGAAAGGTTATTATTTGGGCCTCCAACATGAATAGAAGCAAGGAGATTTCCTTTTCAATTTATTTTTGTTTTAAAGAGAAAAAACAAAACAATGGTAAGAATTTCAGACAAGATAATAAGCAGTGGTTAATATATTGTGTATTGTTATCTTCAAAGTAGTTGCTCAAATTACAAAACAGAGGGATGAAAGATTAATCAGACAATATAAGCACAAACCATTCTTTTTAATGAAGTAATAGAAATTAGAAATTAGTAATATATTTATCTCAGCTAATTCATTTTCTCTTTCTTTTCTCCTTTCTCCTATACTTGTTGTTGTTTTCTGTTGAGCAGTTACTTCCACTTTCCCAATATCTATTGTACACTTTGGATCTTATTTACTCTTCCAGTTTTTAAAACTAGGGACACAATATGAAGCTTATACATGTAAGTCTGATTTATTTTACTCGTATGTCCACAAATTGTGTCCATTTTCTTATAAAAGCCTCAAGTTTCTCCTTCTTTATAACTGAATAATACTTCCTTACATAATTATGCCACATCTTTTTTATTCATTTCTGGGTTGAAGGACATTTTTCCCATTTATGTATTTGGTAGAGGGTCTACTACACAGCTCATACTTGTAGGGATCCTCCTGTTTTCAGTTTCCCCAGCACTGGCATTACAGTCATGTTCTGCTGTGCCTAGACTCCAGCATTTGTTTCCCCCCCCCAAGATTTAGCTATTACAATTGTGCTGCTATAAACATGGATGCACATAGTATGATATTATGATGTCATATGATATTTTTAAAACTTATGGGGAAATACTCAGAAGAGAATATGTGGGTCAAATGGTACTCTTTATCCTACTTTTTGAGGAATCTCTATATTGATTACCACAGTGGTTGTACCAATCTATACTTCCATCTATAGTGGAGAAGTGTTCTTTTTTCCCTCAAGCCTCTTTAGCGTTTGTTATTTGTTGATTTCTTGATGGTAGCCATTCTTTCTTGGGTGGCATGGAATCTCATTATTGTTTTAGTTTGCCTTTCTCAAAAGACAAATGCTGCTGAACATCTTTTCATATATTTATTTACTATTTGTATTTCTTATCCGAGAAGGGCATATAAATCTCAGATGCCCATTTTTGGACTGAGTCTTTTAATTTGGGAGGTTTGAGTTTTTCAATTCCTTGTATGTACTAGAAATAAGCCTTTTGTCTGAGGAACAAATGGCTAAAACAGTTTTCCATTCTGTGGATTTTCTTTCCACTTTATTTGTGATTTCTTTTGATGTGCTAAAGCCTTTTAATAAGAGAAGATTAGTTTTTGATTTTTTGAAGTGCTTCCATGTAATTTGACTTTTATTCATAAACTTGCTGCCTGCCACCATGTCTTCAAGATTTCAACCTACTTTGTGTTCTAGTAGATTTAGTATTTTGCTTTAATATTTAGATTTTGATCTATTTTGACTTCAGTTTAGCGCATAGTAATAGTCATGTTTCTAGTTTTAGTCTTCAGTATGTTAAAAAACAGATTTCCCAGCACCATTTATTAAAGAAGTTATCTTTCTTCCAGTGGCACGTTTGATTCCTTTGTCAAAGGTAAAGTGACTGAGTGATTGTACTTGTGTACGCATCTTCTAATCTGTTCGACTGGTCCTCAGGTATAGTTTTATTTTTTTGCCAGTAGTGTGCTGATGTTCTCACAGTAGATTTGTTGTATAATTTCAAATCAGGGATTGTATTGCCTTCTGCCTTGCCTTTGTTGTCTGAATTGCCTTTGCTATTCTAGGTCTCTTCTTGTTCCACGTGAATTTTAGGAATACTTTCTCTAGTTCTGTGATGTAAACTAATGGTACTTTGATCAAGATTGCATTAAGTCTGTGTAACAGTTTTGAGAGCATGGCCATTTTCTAATGTTCATTCTTCTTATTCATAAGCAATGGATCTTTTTATATTTTCTGATATCCTCTTTTATCTCATTTTTCAGAGTACTATATTTTTTTATGTATAGTTACTTTCTTTGTTAGACTGATTCTTAAGTATTTCTCTTTCTTTTGGTGCTATTTTGAAGGGTGCGGACTTCCTAATTGCTTTCTCAGTGAGTTTTTGTTGGTGTATATGAATGTTACTGATTTTTAGGTGTTGTTTTCTTATCCAGCTACTCTACTGAATTTGCTTATTTAATCTAGAAGTCTTTTGTTAGGGTTTCTGGGGTCTTCTGTGTAGAATATCATGTCACCTGCAAATAATGATAATCTAATTTCTTTCCCATCCTTATTCATTTTTATTTCTCTCTTTTACCTAATTTCTCTGGTTCATGTTTCCAGAACTATATTTAATAGGTGCAGTGACAGTGGACCTCCTTGTCTTATTGTTGACATTAGAGTCATAAATTTTAGCCTTTGTCCATTTAGTAGGATGTTGGCTGTTGGTTTGTCACAGTAGGATTTTATTAGATTGAGTTAAAGACCATCTCTTTTGATTTTCTGTAGGGTTTTATATCATGAATGACTGCTGGACTTTGTCAAATGATTTTTCTACATCTATTGGGAAGATCACGTGGTTTTTGTCTTTGGTTCTGTTGATCTGTCATATCACATTTATTGATTCATGTATGTTGAACACTCCCTGCATTCCTAGAATAAAACTCTCTTGGTCATGGTGTATAATTTTCTCGATGATTTGTTGCATTCTTTTTGCTATTTAGGATTTCTGCATTTATATTTGTTAGAGAGATGGTCTTATAGTTCTCCTTTTTGAGTGAGTCTTTCTATGGTTTTGGTATCAGGGTAATACTTGTCTGCAGGAATGAGTCAGGGAGAATTGCTTCCCTTCAAAATTAATGAAAGAGTTTGAGGAACATTGATATTAAATCTCCTGTAAGTTTCTTGTAGAATAAAGTAGGACTTGGACTTTCCTTTGTTGGTAAGTTTTTAATTACATTTTTAATTTCATTGGATATATTGAGTTTTCACAATTTTTGCATCTTATTGATTCAGCTTTGGCAATCCATACATATCTAGGACTCTGTCTATTTCTTCTTTGTTTCCCATCCTATAAGAGTAAAGATTTTTGAAGTAGGTATTGAAGATCTGAATTTCTTCAGGATCTGTAGTGATTACAGATTTTCATTCCTCATTGAGGAATCTGAGTTTTTTCTTTCCTGATATGCTTAGTTAGAGTTTTTATCAATCTTTCAAAGAACTAACTCCTCTTCCTCCTCTTCCTCCTCCTTCTCTTCTTCTTCTTCTTCTTCTTCTTCTTCTTCTTCTTCTTCTTCTTCTTCTTCTTCTTCTTCTTCTTCTTCTTCTTCTTCTTTCTTCTTCTTC
>NW_004524728.1:7003889-7011108 GCF_000260255.1 Octodon degus | reverse complement strand
CTTCTTCTTCTTCTTCTTCTTCTTCTTCTTCTTCTTCTTCTTCTTCTTCTTCTTCTTCTTCTTCTTCTTCTACCTTTTTTTTTCAGAACCAGAGATTGAACTGACCCTTGTGCTTGCCAGGCAAGTGCTTACTCTACTAAGCTATCTCCCTGGCCCCTAACTCTTCTATGTGTTAATTCTTTGTATTGTTTTGTAAGTCTCAATTGGGTTAATATCTGCTCTGATCTTTGTAATTCCTTCCTTTCTGTGGGCTTTGGACTTGTCTTTCTCTGCTTTTTCTAGAAACTTGAGGTGCAGTGTTAGGTTGTTTGTGCTTATTTTGTTTATCTGATGTGAGAATTCACCACTATAAATTTCCCTTTTAGGATTATCTTCATTGCATTCTATAGGTTCTGGCATGTCTTGTTTGCATTTTCATTTGAATATAGTTTAATTTCTTCTTTAATTTCATCTGATTGTATAGGAAGGTATTATTTAATTTCCATGTTTATGGAGTGTTTTTGGTTTGTTTTGCCATTAATTTTTATTTTTATTGCACTGTGGTCAGATAATATGCATGGGATAATTTCAATTCCTTTGCATTTATCTAAGCATATTCTTTTGGGTAGTGTATTGTCTATTTCATAAAATCCCATGTGCAACTATACATGTATGTTCTGACATTGTTGGGTAGGACTCTCTAAAAGTCTACTAAGTTCATCTGTTTACAGGTTTGTTTCAGTTCTATTATCTCTTTCACGATTTTTGTCTAGTTAATTTATCTCTTTCCTCAAATGGCATATTAAGGTCTCCTGTTACTATTGTGGTATTGGACATTAGATTTTTCATGCCCATTTAGATTTGCTTTATAAAGTTGGGTGCTCCCGTGTTTGGTGCATTATATATTTTGGAGATAAGGGTGTATTAAGGTCTCCTGTTACTATTGTGTTATTTTTACCTTATTTTTCATATCTATTAATATTTATCTTATATGCCTGGGTCCTCCCGTATTTGGTGCATATATATTTTTGATTATTATATCTTCCTCTTGAAGTTTTCCATAACAAGTATGTGGTGACCTTCTTTATCTCTGTTAATCATCCTTCATTTGAAGTTCACATTGTCCACAATCAGAAAAGCCACTCCTGCTTTTGTCAGGATTTCTGTGGCATAAAATATTGTTTTTCCATCCTTTGACTTTCAGTCCATGAAGTTATTTTTTTGTTTGTGCTAAATGTTTCTGATATACACTATGCTACTGAGTTTTTCTTTTTGATCCATTATACCCATGTTTTTCCTTTGGTTATTGAATTGAAGCCATTTACACTGATGGCTATAACTGATACATACTGGCTTGTCTTTGTTATGTTATTTTTCCTGATATTGGTTCCTTACTTTTACCCTCTGTTTAGTTTCTTGCCCTGCCTACCCATTTCCTTTTGTAGTTGTTTCTGGAATTGCATTCATTTTTATTTATGTCTAAAATATCTTTCAATAACCTATGTAGGGCTGGTTTGAAGGTGAGTAAATACTTTCTGACAAGAAGTGTTTATAATTTCAGCCCTAGAATTTACGTGACCTTGTGGGATCAATGGATTGTAAAATCTAGGCTATACTACTTTCTTCTATTTGTCTCTACCCTGTTAAAGTTACCAGGTAAATGTTTGTCTGACTTTAAATTGTAGAAAACAAATATATGGCATCAAAGATAAATCAGTGACTTGTCATGTAAGAAAATTTCATGAGATTAACCTATCCCATCTGGTCCCATCTAATGTAGTATGAATATGAAATACATCTCCTTTCAAAGAGGTGACCTTACCAGGTACTCTTTTTCAGTTTCTGATAGCTTTTCTGTAAAGATCAAGCTTGAATATGCCAGTTAGTTAGTAACCCATTATTTCATGAGAAGACCTTCTGAAACTAATTGGGTTGAAATTTTCTGCAATTTTCTCAGGACGTGTCTTAAAATAAAAACATTTGTTATTATGAATTTTAGTATACACATCACGGTGTCAAAATGAGTTTAATTCTGTGCACCTATTATCTAATTGGGAAGATACAAAATAACAAATAATGTTACTGGGTATGTGTGGGCTATATTTTCAGTTATTTGTAGTTCTTGAAGCCAAGGGTGAGTAGAAAAGTATTTTAGGCATATAAAAATATCACGAAATATAAATAAAACATGTTAGAAATGAGTAGCTTTTAGACTATTCTTTCTTTTACTTTTATACTTTCTGGTTTCCTTTATTAATAAGTATTATATCTTTAGTAATAGTCAAATACACCAAAATAACAAACTATACTATCACTGCAATGAACACACTTTCAAATGTATGTACAAAAGTTCTGAGTGTAGAAAAATCAAAGCCAGTAATTAGATTTTTCTAAAAGTTGTTCCAGTAGTAATTTCAGGTAAAAAGATGTTCCTTGATTCATCTGTCATTGAGAGGAAAGTGAAAGAAAAGTAACTTCATGTGATGATTTACAATTTTATGAAGGGTTGTAAATACCTTGAAGAAGAATTGCACATTTGCTTGGTTTTTTGACTGATTAAAATTTTATCTGGGCTCAAAACATTTCTATTGGGCAGGCCCCCATGGCTCAGAGGAATAAGTGCTTCCCTGGCAAGTGCAAGGGCCTGAGTTCAATCTCTGGTTCTGCCAAAAAAAAAATTCTATTGGGAAGATCATTATGTGTCAGAGATGTTTATTTCTCACAACAGAAAATTTCAATATATTCCTAAATATTGTGAACAAGGTTTGGCTTGAAAC
This sequence comes from Octodon degus, assembly GCF_000260255.1. Taxonomy (NCBI): domain Eukaryota; kingdom Metazoa; phylum Chordata; class Mammalia; order Rodentia; family Octodontidae; genus Octodon; species Octodon degus. The sequence goes on along the minus strand of NW_004524728.1, from coordinate 7,008,352 downwards.
TCTGGCATACAAGAAAATTCAGTAGAATTTTTTGCATAGAAGTTAAGAAATTTCATGCAAACAATGTTAAGAGACATACATGTAATTATTTTCCACAGGAATGTTTTGCTCAGTCATTAGTATCCTCTTTTGATAATCACTTTTAGAGATCGTAATCAAGAAAAGAGTTGTCCTTTAGCTTGTGTTCTGTTAAATGTAGATAATTGAATCAATGACTGCATGGTTGATTTGGGAGGAGACACAAAGAAGCACAAGGGGAAAATGGAGGAATATAGGAAAATAGAGAGTGTGTGTGTGTGTGTGTGTGTGTTGTGTATATGTTAATGGATGGGGGCATGAACTCAGTCCATGTAGAATGGAAAAATTGCTAAAAAGCCATGTCAAAATCTTCAGAAGTCTCCATGGAAAGATGAGGATACTGGATGCTTGCCCCCTAATCCTATTTCCTTTTGACTGAGAGATGCCCTTGAGTCTGTCAGTTCCCTTTATTCTTCTGTATTGTACCAGTGTCTCCATTACTCTTTTCTCCTTGCTGGGACAAAATACCCAACACCTCAACTCAAGGAGGCAAAGGTTTATGTAGCTCACAATCTAGAGAGGCTACAGTCCATACTAGCTGGCTACAAGGTGCAGTGGTGCATGGCAGAGGGAAGCAGTTCCTGGTGGTGGAAAACTGCAAAAATCAAGAGCCAAAGAGGGAGGAGCAGTGGTGGAAGCAGTTAGCAAGCTTCTGTACCTTCCTTGTATTGTATTCAGGCTGTCGCAGGGTGGGTGTAGACCTCACACCCATAATACCAGCATTGAATCATGAATTAAACATAAACTCTAGAAGCCTGCCCCTGTGACTGCATGAGGCTTTGGGGGGACAACTAGACACAAACCATAACAACAAGTCCTCACTTGTGTGGATTGAGGGGTATCACTATTGGATGACATAGGGACAATTCAGTGCGTCACATTTGCATCAGGAGTAAGACTATTGAATGCTTTACACTCTGTCATATTCTAACTCTGGCATGTTAGTTGATGCAAATGTAGTGGCATAGTGTCAGGCCTCTTGCAAAGAACAGAGATAATGTCTTAAAATATATTCAAGTTTTCTGTGGGACTGAAAATAGCAGTAGCTTGTACAAGACAATTTTTTTTTGCTCACATGTATAAGATTCAGATAATGAACTGAATAGTGAAAGATTCAGGTACTTTCTATTGTGGCCTTCTGCTATCCTGACAGGTTACCCTGCTCAAATGGACTAAGATGGGGTATAACTTGTCCAAACTTGTCTTAGTTACCTTTTTCTCATTGCTGGGACAAAATACCTAACACTCAAAATTAAGGAATGAAAGGATTATTTAGCTCATGCTTTGGGAAGGTTTCAGACCATACTCAGCTGGATCCAAAACAGAGTGGCATACAGCAGAGAGCAGCAGTTCATGGTGGCAGAAAACAGCAGAACAGCAAGAGCAAAAGGGGAGGAGTAAGTAGGGGAGGCAGCAGCAGCAGCAGTAGCAGCAGCAGCAGCAGCAGCAAAGACACGCCTCTCTCCTTTTCTAATAAGGCATCCAGACTCTCTACCCCAGAGTGGGTGTAATACTCACTCTTGTAATACCAGCATTGGAACATGAATGCAGTCACAACCTCTAGGAGTCCACCTTATGACTGATTGTGGCTTTGGTGGGACAACTAGACACTAACCATAAAATTGTGCCCCTGTCTCCTCAAAGACTCATGAAGATATCTATGCAAAATGAACTTAGTCTATTTGCAAGAGTTGCCAAAGTCTTAACAGTTTCAGCATTGCTGAAAAATCCAATCCCCAAGTATCCTCCAAGAACCAAGACAAACTCTTAGCTATGAGCCCCTGTACAAATCAAAAGTTAAACACTTCCAACATTCAATGGCACAAGAAAAACATTACCATTACAAAAGGTACAAACAAGGTGATACAAATCACAGGGAACAATGCAAGTATGAAATCTGAAGGATAAACATTAGCTCCTGTAGTTTCATGTGGAACATCTGAGGCAATCTATAATGTTTTGTGAGCTCCAAAGGCCTTATGTGACTCCTACCTTACGGCACTACTGGGGTTTGTAGCTTCCATGGCTTCTCTCTTAGGCCTTCTTTGCTCCTTTCTTTCAGCTTTCCTAAGATGGTTCATATTACTGGCTTTTCCAAATTTCTAGGGTCTCTACTCTAGATTTTCACTCGCAGCCTCACATATTGTCCTTTTATGGGCCCACTGCTTAGCCTCCCAGGCCTTGTGAAATCTAGGTGGAAGCCTTCTTAACCTCAGAACTTTTTCATTCTGCATACACCTAAAACCAATGTCAACTGTATGACAGCAAGGTCTTCTGCCAGATAGTGCAGTAATCAGGATTTCTCTTTTGCCTGTAGGGGTTGAGTGCTTGGATCACTGAGAACTCTGACCCTAATTCTGAGGTCCAAATTCTGTATAAGGCCACCATTCTGGAACCTGGTGTGGCTGCTGTCACCATTCTTGAACATGGCACTCTGTGGCTTTCTCTTCAAAGCAGTCTTTCACTTTTTTAGTTTTGAGTTGGCAAAGGGTAGAGATTTGCTACATTTGTGATACCCTCAGGCTATCTGTTTTATTCTCCTATTCCTTTTCAGCAATAGAAATCTTAAAGCTGTATCTCTGTAGTCCACAGCTTTATTGGACCTTCCTTTCTTGCTAAAATCACATTTTAAATCATCCTGCTGGGCTCTTGACTCTCCACATAAATATGACTAAAAGCTCCCAACAATAGCCATGCCACTGCCTCAAAATTGGAATCCCTTGAAATTTCTTTTTCCAGATGAATCAGTCCACAGTACTTATTCTCAGTCTTGAGCAGTCTCTGGACATGAGCAGAATGCAGAAAAACTTTCTGCCAAGCCATCACACACATCATCTGGAGTCCAACAATCAATATCATCTTTCTTCCTAACAGAATTTATATCAGCATTCAGGTCTTTTAAGGGCTAAGCTGAAAGTCCTATAGAGAAAAACCAAAGGCATTCTAGCACTTCTCTTTTGACTGACATCTCTAAACCTTTCCTATTTATTCCCTAAGCCATTCACAAAGACTCTTGAATCACTTGGTCAGGTATAGTCACAGTAAGGATCCCACTTCTTGATACTAAATTCTGTCTTAGTTACTTTTCTCTTGTTGCTGGAACAAAATACAAAAGACTCAAAATTAAGGAAGGAGAGTTTTTTTCAGTCTATATTCTGCTGGCTCCAAGTTGGAGTGGCACATGGCAAAGCGCAGCAGTTCATGGTGTAGAAATAAAAAAAATTGCAAGAGCAAAAACGGACAAGCAGTGGCAGAGTGCCTGCCTCTGTCCCTTGCTAATAATGCATCCAGACTATCTGCTGCCACAGTGGGTGTAACACTCATGCCCATAATCCCGACATTGGATCATGAATTAATTACAACCTCAAGAAGTCTGCCCTATAACTACATGAGGCTTTGTGGGGACAACTAGACACAAACCATAACAACCCTGAGGTATAAGAAAGTGGGGAAAATGAAAGGGAGTGTATATATTTTCCCTTTAGTATCATAGCTCAGAAATTACTTGTGTAATTTTCCCTCTTCTACCATAACCTGTAACTAGCCATGAGTCCATAGAAGTTTCAGAAGAATTATACTTTTGGGCTATCACTTGTGCATCCAAAAATTATTTACCAGAGAGAAGTGGAAAGTGGACATAGGAGGGCAAACAACAACTTTTGCCCTGAGCCCAAGTTGATTATGTGCATCTTCTGCTTGCACTACCTTAGTTTCAAAAAGGGGATTTTTGAATTACATGCAATTATAGTTTAATACTCTTTAATACCTTTGTGAAAGATTTAAAACTTTAAGAATTTTTTCTGAATGTTTTTGTGTGTGTATTTTGCTATGCTTATATTTGTAAAGTTATATTTTGAATTTGTTAGAGCAATTTATGATTGGATCAATGATCTTTAGTGATAATAGGAATATATATATAATCTGCTATAACCAGCTGCTTCTAGCCTATGTTCCGTTGTCTTTGATGAATGCTTTCTGTCTCTTTCTATCTTTCTGTATGTCTCTCTCTGCTACCCTCTTTCTCTAAACACACACACACACACACACACACACACACACACACACATTTTTAAGGCACTTTGTTCATATTTATTGTGGTACTGGAGATTTAACCCAAGGCCTTGTGATGTCTGATAAGTGATGTACAACTGATAGACTCCCCAACCCTGCACATGCACTTCCGGATGCCTCCTTGTTTATTTCCTGCTTGACCAATAATTGTCCAGTAAAGTAATAGTATTATTAATACTTTCTTCCTTTGTATAAGCTTTGTTTTGTTGAAAATATAAAGAAATTAGATTTTTTTCTATCTACTTTGATATATTTGGAAAGGAACTAAACTTTTCTCTCTCTCTCTCTCTCTCTCTCTCTCTCTCTCTCTCTCT
>NW_004524728.1:6992980-7003789 GCF_000260255.1 Octodon degus | reverse complement strand
TCTGTCTGTCTGTCTGTCTGTCTGTCTGTCTCTATCTCTCTCTCTCTCACTATTTCTCCTACTCAGTCCCTATCCTCCAGAAGGGACAGTTGCATCTTTACCTTATCACTTAGGAATGATTCTTGTATACATTTATTTAAAATAAAAATATGTCTCCTTTTCAATATTGAATATTTTTTTAACATTTGTAATTTCATTTATTTATTTTTTACTTAAAATATTTTTAAAAATTTACAATTGCAATTTTAAATCCATGGAACTGGTCCGTAGGATACCACTGATGATGGAAAGAGAAGCAGCTGCATTCCTGAAGATTAGGAAATGTAGCTGTGCCTACATCTATAGATAAGCATGTGCACAGGTTTAAGTTTACTAAAATTCTTAATATTGTGATAGTGGCTTTGTTTAAAATTCTTTGAATAATAGGGATGTAGATAAAGATGGGTCATGGAAAAAGCTTCAAATCACAACTTTGGGGGCCTTGTTGTGGACTGCAATAGTTGTCTTTCAGATCAGAATAAGGACCATAAAAACTCATATTCCTGGAAATCTCTGCCCTTACTCCTTGCACATGATGCAGCTGTGGATTTCCATGGAAACAGTTTGGTCCTCACTACAGCAGTGACCCAGCAGAGCTGCAGAAGTTACAGAAGCTGTGAGCCTCTGTGCGTAGTGAATAGCAGAGATGGGAGCATTTGCCTTTCCTAGGAAGGTGAGAGCTGTGTGCAGTGTAGAATTACAAACATTGCACCACAGATCAATTGTCCTTAAAGTGGCAAGAAGTAATTTTCAAGAAAGTGTATTGTTTCTGTAGGGTAGGACATTTCACCCACCCCACTGAATATCAGTTTAAGATATGGAATTTCTAATGAAAAGGTAGCCAAGTACTACTTTTACTTAGTCCTTCTCTTTTGGCCCACCAAATATATCTTTTAAAACTTAATTTCACAATTATTATTCCCATTTTATGGATTTAAAAATGAAAATTTTAAACAATTAAAATTGCCAGGCTAAATTTTTTTTCTATCTTGTATTTCATGAGCTATGTTCTACCATGAAAGAGCATTATTGCTATGTTCTAGAATGTAGTAAAGAGTACTTGGTAGATCCGAGAGCTACAGAGGTCAAATATACGATGGCTCCTTCTCAGTAAGTTTAGAGGAAGCACTTTCTCTTTTCTGGGTTGTATTCTATCTGTGAAATCCAGGACAGATGCAGGTGGATGCTCACTAACACAAGTTATACCAAGAGGAGGGAGAGGAGGGACTCAGGTACTTTTCTTGAACTCTCCTTCTGATTACCGCTTGCAACCCACAACTTTGTTACTCATCATACCTAAAATTAACAAGAAAATTCTTCCAGTTGTGGTTTGTGAGCATTGCTCCCCGCCTCTGGCTCAGCCAGAATTCCAAGTCCTCAGCCTCCTGGCTGGCACACTTTCTGAGGAACACCAACCTGCAGAAGTCTGCCTGCCCCTCAGTTCCTTTACAGATAATGAAGTGGTCCCAAGGGGCACTTGTGAGCAAGGTGTTATGAACTGGGCAAGGCTCTTCTCATGCTTTACTGTATTTAATCCTGTGGCACTCCTCAGGTACTGGTTGTAACATCACTCTGTTTACAGCTCTGACCCAGAGCTTGCAGAGGTTCAGTCATTGGCCATGATCACAGTGTGCTTTAGTGGTAGGGCCAGGATGAAGGCCACGTTGGCTGGTCTCCAGAACCCCAACTTTACTTGTGTGTCTTTATGCCTGAGAATACTGGGTCATTTGGACATCCTTCTACTCTGGTAGAAGCATTACCAAGCATATTGGTAATGCTTCCCATCAGAGAACACCACGAATATCCCAGAGATACTCACCCACTTTGTCTGTCCCTCCTGATGCCATTAGACAAGAAGGGAAATTTTCCTTCTAGGATTGAGTCATTATTTCTTAATGCCATTTCCCTAACTGAGATATTTACAAGACCAACTTCTGGATTTTTGCTCATAATTCATTCTTTCTCCCTTTCCTATGCCACAGTTCATTTTCCATTGAAATTTACTTCTGAAACCTCTCTGGAAAAGAGTAGAATTCTAAGCTGACATCAACTTATCATTGTATCTTTCAAAATAAATCCTTCTATGTACTTACCCTTTTGAAATAATAACCAAAAGAATTGTACAGAAAATACAATAGTACAATTCTAAAGGCAGAAATATTCCTCAGAGTTGAATAATCTCCTGAGCTAGGGCCAGGCCACCTCTATTAAATTATAGTCTAGGGACTAATCAAGATTTTTTATTTCAGTAACAAGTTCATTGACTTTTTTGATTTTTATTTTCTGTTTCAGATCTTTCTATATTTCTTGTTTGTGACAGATCATATTTTAAGTATGTAAAGATTATCGGGGTAAGGGAGATAGCTCAGTAGAATAAGCACTTGCCTGGCAAGCATAAGGGCCTGAGTTCAATCCCAGGTTCTGAAAAAAAATTACTAAATGATAGTTATAAGTGAATGGGTAAAAATTATTTATGAAAATGTATTTTTTTGCATATCAAACTCAAATTTGTTGATTAAGTGATAAGGTTGGTGTGTATGCACGTATGTGATAAAATTTATGTATGTGATTTTATGTATATATTATATAAAATTAGTTAAATTATATAAGTATAAGAAATATATAAAATTACTTATAAATGTTAATATGTCCATACAGGGTATACATAAAAATATATGTAAGTTGAATATGTTTTATATAATTGTGAATTTATGAGTTTTCTATATATGACTAAACATATGTAAAAAAATCCTGAGTTTCACTAAGAGTCTAGAAGCACTCAGGCCTCTTGCAAGAGCTTGCTGATCTACTAGAGGTAGATCTGTAATTTCTGTTCTTCCTGACACTACCTGGAAAATTCCCCGAAGCCTAAGCTGAGAGTAGAGTTAGGAGAGGGCTGGGTAGACTTGGAGGTTAGATCTGAGAGCAGTGCTAAGGTACTTAGTAAGTTCTCCAGCGGGAAGCTGGGGCAAAATCCAAATGATCTGGGATTACTTTCACCTGATAAGGGAGGGTTCTGATGGCTTTCTTCCTTTGATCTGTGGTTCCCAAGCTTTTGTGTGTATTCAGATAGACCACAAATGTTCTTTACCTCACCTGTTCAGGCAGCATCAGTGGTGTTTACTGTTTTAGGTAATGAAGAAAAGTGTGACTTCTGAGTAAAGTGTAAACTGAGTGGGCTATATGGAGCTAGTAAGTGGCAGAAGCAGGACTAGAACTCAGTTTTTCTGTTTCCTAATTTATTTGTTTTCCTATTATATCTTGCTCTACCTTTTCTTTTCCCAACCAGAGTGGGAAGGTACATTGACAGGCAAGCCTGACAAACAGTGCTGTGTACTTTTAACTAATGTTTATGCTAGCCTGTTTTGGATAAGTAAGTATGGAGCATAAGTGCATTTTTTTCCTCTTAGATATGATGACTTGAAGATTCTATTCTGGACTCTTTCAACCTCATGTCAGTTTGCACAGTTGACATATGAGGCCACCTATCCTTCTTGCCCTCCCCTCTTCAGGAAATTGGGTCTTTAATAGAAACACTAACTCAGTGTTAACTAAAGTGATACTGTCATAGGCTATGATAAGATTGCTGAGTGATGTTTTATAGCAATAGATTCTCTTTGGGCTTGCTTTCCAAGATCATGAGATGAAGCCTCACCCTTAGAGGGCAAACAGAAATGGTGGAAACCACATAGAAGGAAATCTAGTGCAAGTTATATCTCCATTGTATTATTATACCCAGCCTGACTGAAACAAACAAATGATATTTTGCTAAAATAACATGAACAAGATTTTCTTTCAAGAAAAAGTCTCTAGGTTGTGAGGGGAGGGGCTCTATAACAAGAAGCACCATATTGCTTCACACATAAATGGGGTGCAAAAAGCTTCCCATGGTGCTGTTTACGGTAGTTTCAATGGCTACATTTGTAAGAACTTCTTCATTGAAACTACTTAGAACTATAGTTTTACAATCCCTCCCTTGGCAAGACAGACAAAAATTTTTAAAGGAAAAAAAAATCAAAACACAAAGATTATGAAGAAATATGAGGATCAGAACAATTGAATCTTATAAAAATGTCTACTCCTGCTTTATTAATTTCTGATGTCTGAGGTCTTATATAATAGGTTTCTTGCCTCAGACTTAGGTAACTATAAATATATCCCTTATGCCAGGTGTCATCTTATAATGAGGTCATAAAATAATATCTATATTATGTGTTACATGATAAAAACCACAGTTATTTAATGTGGGAAATGTATCTCTGTCACTGGATTTTTGAGATGACAATATGGGATAATTTAAATATTTGGCATATTTTCTGAAATACAATAAATGCTCATTAAATATGATCTATATTTATTACCATGTGACTTGATAGATATAACTGGGCTTCTTAGAACATGGTTATCTCTCAAAATAGTTCCAGAAAACAGGATTTCAAATTCTGCACTTGTCTATGGTGAACCCACTTGTCTGTTGGCTTTTAGGCAAAAGGACGTGTTTCTTTCTTAGTATTGTGGTGATGCAGTGAATAATTCCCCTCCCCAGCTGAAAGCCCTCCCTTATTGACATGGAGACATTGGAACCTTCACTTTACACACTTGATGGTAGGGTTGCTTAAGAAGCCGAAGCCATTGGAATCAAGCATAAATCAAAGAAAAGCGTAATAAAAACACATATTTTATTTTTTGATTAATTTTATTGAGAAAGAAATAGCTTTGAGACAGTTTCAAAACAGGGTAGTAGGACAGCTACAATAATTAATACATTGCATATTGTTGTCTTTGTAGCAGCTATTCATAGTACAAGATGCAGACATGATATCTTGTCTAAATATTATTAGTATAAATCTTCTCCCTGAGCTAAGAGAAAGTAGATATATATATATATCTTAGTTTGTATATACAGATATATATTTTTTCCACTAAAAAATGTATCTTCATTTATATCCCCCTTTTTGTTTAGTTTTGTCAGAGATGGGTATTCCATTGTCGTTCAAATATTGTAGGTACATGAATTCAGCACACTAATCCAGTGTAGTTCAATAGTCCATAATAGTAGTGGGTTATCTGCTGAACTGGCAATGTCAGAAATTGTTGACATTTTACAGCTCAGCATATTAATATGGTTTTATGTTTTATACTTCGTGTTTGCACTCTTCTGCTGGATGGTTAAGACCAAGATAAAGCAAGACTTATATAACAAGAAATGTAACTTTTGTATCTGATAAGGTCATTCAAATCCTCAGGATTTATCTTAAAATCATGTACAGCAGTTTGTAGATCTTTTGTCAGTGTCAACCATGTGGATGAGTCACGGCCATTGCTTGACCAATTTGCTCTCGGTGAAAGCCTGAGAGAATGTTTTCTCTCTAGGTGACTTTCCTTAGGCCCACTCTACATCGTTGAGCACTTTCCTCTGTGGGCCCATAATCTCCTTGAACAGAAAATTTGGGACACCACTGAGTTACAGGATGTTACAGTATAGATTCTCTTATGTCCTGAGTAAAATGCATAGTTTTAATAAATGAAGGATTAATCCTTTAGGCTCTTTGTGACAGTAGGACTTGTTTCTAAAACACAGGACAACTCTACATTTTTAAAATTACATATCCACATTGGAGACATAATTCTATGAAAACATTTGTTTAGCATACCCAAGGCCCTAGGATTGATTGATTAATTAATCAGTTAAACAATTAATTTTTAAGTTGTGTACTGTACCTTAGTAATCATGCAGCTATGTTGTTTGACATAAAGAAACATTTAAAGTCCTGGAGAAAATTCTATGAATATGGTAGACAGCTGATTAATCTATTAATTTATGAAGGATTTGAGGGGAAGAAAAATATTACATAATTTAGTCCTCAAGTAAGACTTTCATATTTGCTAGACATTGGCTCAAATAACCTTACACATTTTCACAGGCCCAAATATTGAAGATCCAGAAGGTACTGTATAGAAACTAAAGCTGCGTATCTTTATAACCTTGCAGAATTTTGGAGAATCTCAGAGCTATGACCCACAGCACTGTGATGTAGTTATCCAAGCTTTTACATCACTTACTATACTTATCAGGTATTTGCTGAGAGAGGGGTCTTGAGAATCTTTTTATCTAAACTTTTATGTGTGTTCCTGATGAGGAGGGCATAGTTCAATTTCTCTTCTTTTCATTAAATTTTGTGACAAGTGGCAGTGTCCACCACTGTGGAAGAGGTGTCCCTGAAGGAGATAGCTACATTTTAAGCATCCAGCTTTAAGATCTGTGACTTTGTAGAGTGTGATAAGTGCAATGGTTTTATATCCCTTCTTGGGCCATGGAATCTTCTCGTTGCACATAATGGTCAGATGACTGTGCTAGAAAGAGGGCAGATGGTTGAATTTTTCCCAGTGAGCAGATTGCTCAACCCATGAAAAGCTTGCACCTGGTTGCCCTCCTGCCTGGCTATCTGGAAGCCTCCCAAATGATTTGGTCACTCCGCTTGACCAAAGATGGATGTGCACATGTTGTTCAGTGTGGAAAAAGATATGAGCACTTCCATTGGATTTGCATCTTGATGTATAATGTTGCCTAGCAGCTGTGAAACTCTGAACAGTGCAAATGGACACTTTTTCAAGTTCTTAAAGAAAATGTGGGGCTGGGAAGATAGTTTAGCCATCTAAAAGCCTGCCTGCCAAGCACAAAGATCTGAGTTTCTTCCCCAGTACCACGTGCATTGCTGCCATGCTGGCCACCGAAATCAGGCATGGTGGCACTTACCTATAAGCCCAGAGCTAGGAAGGCTGAGCTGATCACTATGAGTATGAGCTGTGTAGTTAGACCCTGTACCTTGTACCTAAATAAATAAATAAATAAATAAGTAAATGTGATTCCTGGCCATATTCACATTTAAGTGGATTGGATTAATTTATTTTTCCCTGCATAGATCCTTTAGTAAGGAATACAATTCTAATGGGACTTTCCCTTCCCTAGAAAAGGAATTAATCAATTTAGAACAACTTATTGTAAATAAAATTCACTTTCACCAACAGGTTTATTTGGAAACCAGTCTTAAGACTTGAATCTGTAGCCTTCTCTCTTTACTAAGCTGCTAGTGAAAACCTCACAAAAAGGCAGATAGTCTTACAGAAACTGCTAGTGGAGAAAAGCAGATGGGGGTAAAAATCAAGATTGAATAGCCTCATAGTTATACTCCTTTTACTGAAATAGAGCAAGGATGTCTAGGACGAGGTCCCCACATTTGAGGTCTGTGATATAACAAATTCCCCCAAGATAAAATAAGACTGGCATCATGAGTGGTCTGTGTGAGAATGTAGTTTAATGAGAACATCACTGTAGTATGATACCTTGGAGGAAACAGCATACAATCCTAAATGAGCCACACTGAGTTCTGATACCCAGTATTTGAGAAAGGGACTAGGGGAGCATGAACTGGGGGACACATCAGCGTCCTTGTGCCCATGCCATCTTGATAGTGCAGGCGAGAAACCTTATTGTGGTTAAAGTTGTCTGGCAAGTAATTGCCAGGATGGAGTGCTAAGCAAGCAGCCACAGTGTCAGAGAATCTGACCTTGGGAAGATAATGAGACAAGGAGAATTCAGAACAGATGAAAGCCAAGAGCACCTACTTTATCTACTGACAGCCAGAGAACACCTTCATGCTCAATCAGTTCCTGCTAATGAGACAAGATGGGGCAAGATGGTAAAACAGCAGTAACAGGCAAACTTTTTTTTTCAGCTTAATGATCTATAACTTAGTTAGACAAAATTGTCTTTTAGGTCACACAGCAACATAGGTCTAAGCACAGAAATCAAAAAAGAAACACATGAATCATTCAGTTTAGCTTTGTTTACTTTGAGAGGACAGTGATGAGGCTGAAGAAAGTAATGAAATAGGCAATGGAGCAGTTGAAAGAAGCCCCTACCTGCCTAGAACATGCCATTTCCAAATGCAAGCTACTGGGTAGACAGTATTTTAATATGACTGTTCTATGACCAGTGAATTCCTTAAATCACTGTCGTTTACAAATACTGTCACTAGCTGTTTTCTCTTCCAACAGCAATATTAACATGTTCATGACACTTTAATCGATGTTTTAGTCTTTTCTGTGCTGCAAGTTATTGAATGCCTCCTGGAGATGGGGTTGAAACTTCCATAAATAATTGAATACCTATTAACAGAAGTTTTTGGAGACTTCTTATTCCCTTTTGAAGTTATACAAAGGGTGCTCAAATCATGGAAGAAATATTCTCTGGATGGCCCTGTGCAAGAGGTTATATATTTAGTCTCGTTTACTGTTTCCTTAATCTGATGTGACAATGCCTACTTACATCATAGGTGAGAAAACAGAGCTCACAGAAATTAGAGAAGCTCAGCAGAGTTTGATTGCTAATAAATACTCATTTATCTTTTTATTACTAAAAGATAATAGTTCCACACTTTTTCACTGCATATTGTAGACAGTTTATCCAAGAGGAATACAAGGGAAAAGGTGAAAGTTACAGTTCAGAAAACAAAATCAGTATCTTTAAATATAAAAAACCTGTTTCTGAATGAACATTTAGTTAAAACACATAATATTTTTTAAATCGTATGGGACTAGAGCATTGTCATATCATAGGATAATGGCACTCACATGGAACAGCAACAGACTAGTGGTTCCTGAGCAGCTGAAGACGTTGTCCATGTCTCATGCGACTAGAGATCACAGGAGAATTCATTCATCTTATGCAGAGGGTGTAGGCTGTGCAATAAAATTTATTTTCCCTACTTGCACTGCATCTCTCCATCCTGAGGCCCACACAATGCCCCAGTGCAGTCACAGGCTAGCAGAAGGCTTCTCTTGGGAGTGACAGATGAAGAAATTCTGAACTGCAAGGGAGAGTTCAGAAGTAGAGCTCTCTTTTGCATGGATTCTCCTTTGAAACATGAGCCATATCTCACCTTTGCCAACCCCTAAGACATTGAGCCATTGTAAGTGTGTAGCAGTTTATTTATGCCAATAAAACACAATATAAAAAAAATTCTAAAAATATGCAAGTTGACTCATTCTTGGACTTTTCATGCTTAAACTGCTCAGGTGTATTGGAAAGTCAGTTCTGTAATTAAAGTCACACCATTGCACTGCCATGGGGACTATGTTGGTGCTGCACGTGTTTCCCCATTTGCTTACAGAACCGGCCCAGGCAGTGCTACACATGAATCCTAGGGAGACAAGGTGAATGTCAGAGATGGGCCAGCAAAGGGAATGATTTTTTCACTTTTTTGTTCAGCATTCCAAGTTTAAAACTTATTTCTCTTTCTGTAGGAACAGCACCATATCCACATTTCCATAATAACAGGCAATATTTTTTTTCTGTATCAGATTACTCATTTAGACATATTTATTCCCATCTCTCCTTCATTAAGATACAGTGGATTTTATTATACAAAATCAATATTCATGTGGAAAAAATTAGAAATGCAATCAGAAAACAATTAAACTTATGGTGACAATCACTATTAAATTTTGTCATGTGAATGAAGGAGAGGACAAGGGAATAATGGGGAAACAAAAATGTTTAAAATACATTATATGCATGTACAGATATACCAAAAATGAAACTCACTACTCTGTCAAAATTATATGCATTAATAATAATAATAATACATTTATAGTTTTTCATTTTTATTTAACCCATATGTATATGTACTTTGCTCACACATATAAACAAAAAGAAACAGTAGTGCAAAGTCACTTTATGAAAACTATTATCATATATATATATCTACCAGTATATATTTTTTACATGAACATGCTAAAATTCTACATGATGTTACACAATATGTAAACACCACATTTTACTTAATTAATTGTTGAAAGTTTGCCTGTTTCTAATTTTTTAACTTATGGTTTGTGTGCATTTGTTCCCCCAAAGACTCATGCAGTCACTGAGTTGCAGTTCTATAGTTTGTGATTAATTCATGATCCAAGGTTGGGATTATGGGACTGAGTACTTCTGGGATTATGGGTGTGAGTGCTAAACCCAGCCTGGGCAGGTAGCCTGAATGTAACATAAGAGAGACAGAGAGACAGACTTGTTCTGTCTGTTGCTGCTACTTCCATTTGCACTTGCTCTATGCTACTACCATGAATGGATGCTGTCTACCATGCACCACTCTTCCTTAGAGACAGCTGAGTAGGAACTGAAACCTCCACCAACTGCAAGCTAAATAAAGCTTTCTATACTTCATTTTGGGTGTCAGGTATTTGTCCTAGCAACAAGAATAACTAAGACACTAACAATTCAACAATTTAGAATTTATGTTTTTATAGAGCTTTTTTTCATATTTCTTTAACTAATTCCTTAGGCTGAATATCCTTAAGTGAATTTTGAGATGCAAATTGGGCACACTTTTAAAAATGACTTTGATATCCTTTGGAAAATTAGAGAATTTAAAAAAAATTATTTAACTTGCAAGTCTTAGCAAGTGATACATACACAGGCACTTATTTAGGGCCTGTATCAACACTTCCCATTCCTTTGTTTTTGGGCAGTAGTGTTGGTAGACTTCATGAAGTGCACACTAGGATCTCCACAGAGAATTAGACCCTGCATCAGACAATAGTACTCTGGTTGTTCTTCTCCACCCACTCTACATGGTACATGAAGACACAGGCTACTGGGATAGTGGGGAGCAGAGAATGTGAAACGTGAGATGGGGACTAAATCCTACAATGGGTAAAGAAAAAAAATTCAGTTGAGTCTCCATCCAAGGTTAGGCAATATAT
>NW_004524728.1:6985818-6992588 GCF_000260255.1 Octodon degus | reverse complement strand
AGCTGTATATCTATCCTAACTATTTTGAATATACAGATACAAAATGGTCATTAATTTGCATCCCCTTTTTTTGTTTAGTTTTGTCAGAGAAGGGTATTCCATTGTCATTTAAATATTGTAGGTGTGTGAATTCTGCAAAATATTCCAATATAGTCAAGTAGTCCATAATGGTAGTGGGTCAACCACAGGAATGGCAATGTCAGAAGTTGTTGACATGAGCCCTTTATGGTCCAGCATTCCAGCATAGCTTCACCCCTTATATCTCTTTTTTATACCTTTCTTCTGGATGCTTAAGACTAAGATAAAGCAAGACCTATATAACAAGAAATGTAACTTTTGTATGTTACAAGCTCAGTCAAATCCCCTCAAGAATTACCCTGAAACCCTGTACCACAGTTTGTAGATCCTTTGTCAGTGTCAGCCATGTAGATGAGTCATGGCCATTGCTTGACCAGTTTTCTCTCTGTGAAAGCCTGAGAGAATGTTTTCTCTCCATGCGCCTTCATTAGGCACACTCTATCATTGATCACATTCCTCTGTGGCCCCATAATCTCCTTGATCAGAAAATTTGGGACATAACTGAGTTACATGATGTTACAGTACAAGTTCACCTATGTTCTGAGTCTTTGCTGACCTTGAAAGGCTATGGCCAAAATGTTGGCTGCCCTTTCAGCTCTTCTTTTTCACTAAGTTTTGGTCTGCAAGTTTGGGTGGTTAACCTTCCAGAAGAGAAGCTTATTATTACCTTACGACATGTGCAGTTGGGTTTACCCTAACTATCTGTCTGAATATTAGACATCTTAGGCATAAAATGGAGTAGGTATTTTCCATCAAGTATTGATAAGTTAAATTTTAAGTCCCTACAGAATATAAAGAAAAAAATTAAAAATATTTTAAAAATATGAATAAACATTTCTATATTTTTACACAGAAATTTCAAAATCTAACCATATACAACATTATAGCATGACAGTCTTGTGACATTTTTTTCTTGTCTCTATTTTTCATTTATTACCCTTTTTATAAACAAACATTTACTTGAAAGAGAGTATGGCAATAAATGGTATATAATGAGAAGCAGTACATATTAGGAAGACCAGAATAACAGTCATTCCAAACATAACCCT
Organism: Octodon degus; assembly: GCF_000260255.1. Lineage (NCBI taxonomy): Eukaryota > Metazoa > Chordata > Mammalia > Rodentia > Octodontidae > Octodon > Octodon degus. The sequence goes on along the minus strand of NW_004524728.1, from coordinate 6,991,461 downwards.
ACCATTACACATTGATGTATTCAGTGCAGTTGCTTAGTTCACAGATATCAGCATATATAGTTAGTCAGGGTGAGACTTTTATCAATTAACTTCTAGTTTCAAATTCCTACTGTTTCTCATGAACATTGCCTTACCTATCTTGTGCATAGAAATGTATGACTTTGCCCCTGTGTGTTTCCTAGCTTTTCTCCTTGCCCTCTTTTAGTTATCTAATCCTCAAGTTCTCACTTTCCTTTTAATTGTGTAATACCTTTCTATTTGTATTTCATCTTTTGAGTTCTTATACTAGGGATACTATGAGATATTTACACATATGGGAATAGTTTATTTCACTTATGAATATATCTTCAAGTGGCATTCACTTAAATATAAATGCTTCAAGTTTATTATTGTTTATAGCTGAGTAATACTTCATTGTATAAAAATACCACATATTTTCATTTATTCCTCATGTGACAGGCATCTTGGTTGTTTCCAAGATTTGGCTATCACAAATTGTGCTGCTATAAACATAGGTGCACATATATCACTATGATATGATGTATTCAGTTCCTCTGGAAAATTCCCAGTAAGGGGATAGCTGATTTGAATGGGATTTCCAGTCCTAGTTTTTTAAGGAGTCTCCACATTGATTTCCATAATGGTTGTACCAGTCTACACTCCCATCAGCAATGGAGAAGGGTTCCTTTTTCCTTACAGCCTCTCCAACATTTGTTGTTAATTGATTTCTTTATGATAGCCATTCTTTCTGGGGTGAGATGGTATATCAGTGTTGTTTTAATTTGCATTTCACAGATGGATAGTTACGTGGAGCATTTTTTCCTATATTTATTTGCTTCTCTAATTTTGTCCTCTGAGAAGTGTGTGTTCATTTCAGAAGCCCACTTCTGCATTGGGTCTTTAAATTTTGGGGCCCTAATGATTTTTAGTTCTTTATAAATTCTAGAGAGCAGACCATTGTCTGAGTGCTTATTAGTCAATATTTTTTCAAATTTTATGGATTGTCTTTTCACTTTGTTGGTAATTTCTTTTGACATGCAAAAAATTCTCAATATGACGAGGTCCCACTTATTAATTCTTTCAAGGGAATCCCGTGCAATTTAATTTTTGTTCATAAACTCTTTGCCTACCCCTGTGTCTTCAAGTGTTCCTCCTACTTTCTCTTCCAGGAGATTTAGTGTTTCTGTTTTAATGTTTACATCTTTAATCTATTTTTACTTTAGCTTAGTGCATGGTGATAGACCCAGGTCCAGTGTTAGTTTTCAGCATGTAGAGAGCCAGTTTTCCCAGCACCATTTGTTAAGCAGGCTATCTTTCATCCAGTAAGCATGTTTGGCCCCTTTGTCCATGATCAGGTGGCTCAATGTATTTGTAGAGACTTCTGCATCTTCTATTTTATTGATCCTCAGGTATATTTTTGTTGCCAGTAACATGCTAATTTTTATCACAGTAGCTTTGTATTATAATTTCCAGTCAGGAATTGTAATGCCTCCTGCTTTGTCTTTGTTGCCCAGGATTGCCTTTGCTATTCTCTGCCTTTTCTGGTTCCAAATAAATTTTAGGAATGATTTCTCTAGGACTGTGCTTTGTGTTGGTGGTAGTTTGATAGGGATTGCACTAAATCTGTACAAAAATTTTGGGTGTATGGCCATCTTCACAAGGTTGGATCTTCCTATCCATGAGCAGGGAATAGCTTTCCATTTTCTGAGGTCCGGTATGATATCTTTTTCAGAGTGCTGTCATTTTCTTTGAAAATATCTTTGACTTCTTTAGTTAGATTAATTCCAAGGTGCTTCATTTTCCTCAGTGCTATTGTAAAGGGTATTGTTTCTCTAATTTTCCTTTCAGTTTGTTTGTTATCTGTGTAGAGGAATTTTTTTGACTTTTGAGTATTGACTTTGTGTCATGCTATGCTACTGAATCTGTGTATAAATTCTAGTAGCTTCTTGGTTGAGTCTTTTGGGTCTTCCAAGTAAAGTATCATGTCATTTTCTCTGAAATTTTCTCAAAATTTTTTCTGAACATCAATGGGTGTTGGGCTTTTCAAAAGGCTTTTGACATGAGATGATCTTGTGGTTTTCAAATTTGACTCTAATGATACAGTGTATTAAATTTATTGATTTGAGTATACTGAACCATCCTTGTGTTCCTTGGATGAATCCTACCTGGTCTTGGTGTATCATCTTCTTGATGATTTGCTGTATTCTATTTGCTAGGACTTTATTGAGGGTTTTTGCATCTATGTTCATGAGGGAGTTTGGCCTGTAGTTCTCTTTTTTAGTTGCATCTTTCCCTGGTTTTAATATCAGTATACTTGCCTCCAGGAATGATTCTAGGAGGATTGCTTCCTTTTCAATTTCATTGAAGATTTTCAGGAGTATAGGGATTATATATTCTCTAAAGTTCTTGTAAAGTTCAGCTGTCAGTGTGTCAGGAACTGGACTTTTCTTTGTCATTGGTTATTTATTATATTTTGTATTTCATTGACTGTTACTGGGTTATTGAGAGTTGCTATATCTTCTTCATTCAGTTTTGGTAGTTTGTACCTTTCTAGGAATCTATCCATTTTTTCTGTGTCTTCTATTGTGTGAGAGTACAGGTTCTCAAAGTAGCTATTGATAATCTTCTGATTTTCCACTGGGTCTGTCATAAAACTTACTCCTTTTTTATTCCTTATGGTTTGCATTTGAATTTTTTCTTTTCTCTTTTTGATGAAGTTAGCTAGGGGCTTATCAATTTTATTCAATCTTTCAATGATCCAGATTTTTGATTCATAATTCTTTGAACTGTTTTCTTCGTCTCAACTGAATTAATTTCTACTCTAATCTTTATAAATTCTTCCCATCTTGGAGCATTCAGTTTGATTTGCTCTTCCTTTGCTGGACATTGGAGGTGCAATATTAGGGTGTTTATTTGTTCCTGTTCTGTTTTACTATTGTGTGAGTTCACAGCTATAAATTTCCCTGTAAGAACTGCTTTCATCGCATCCCATAAATTGTTATGAGTTGTGGTTGAATTTCATTGATTTGTAGATATTGTTGAATTTCTTGTTTAATTTCATCTGTGACCCATTGGTTGCTGAGTAGAGTGTTTTTTAATTTCCAAGTATTTATGGGGTTTTTCTTTCTTCTTCTGTCATTTATTTCCAGTTTCATTGCACTGTGGTCAGATAATATGCATGGGATTATTTCTGCTTTCTTGCATATATTTAAGCATGACCTATGGACCAGTATGTGGTCTCTTTTAGTAAATGACCCTTGTGCAGCTGGAAAAAAATGTGTACTCAGCTGTGGTTGGGTGGAACACTGTGTATATAACCATTAAGTTCATTTGTTTCAACCTCTGGTTCAGTTCTTCTACTTTTTTGCTAATTTTTTGGTCTGGTTGACTCATATTTTTGGGATAAGGGGGTGTTAAGGTCTCCTTTTAAGATTGTGGTATTTAATACTAGATTTTTAATTTCCATTAAGATTTGTCTTACATAGTTGGTTGCTCCCATGTTTGGTGCATATATATTTGTGAGTGTTACCTCTTCCTTTTGTATTTTTCCTCTAAACAGTATGTAGTGGCCTTCTTCATTTTGTTTGATCAATCTTCATTTGAAGTTGAGACTGTCTGAGAACAAGATTGCTACCTCTGATTTTTTCTGAAGTGCTGGGGTGTGTAGTATTGTTTTTCATCATTTGACTCCCTGCCTATGAATTTCTTTATGAGTTAAGAGTGTTTCTTGTATACAGCATATTGTTGTGTTTTGTTTCCTAACCCACTACGTCCGTATTTTTCTTGTAATTGGTGAATTTAATCCATTTACATTGATCGTCATAACTGAGATGTATTGATTTATGATAGCATGTTATTTACCTGCAGTTCTTTACTCCTTTTTCTCCTGTATTTAATTGTTTGCTATATTTAGTGTGTTCTTTCTCCTCTTGTTCGAGGAATTGTGATCATTTTGGTCCTTCTCTAGAACATCTTTCATTAGTTTATGTAAGATTGTCTTTGTCATCTTAAAATTCTTTAGTTGTTCTTTGTCATGGAAGTATTTCACTTCTCCACCAAACTTGAAAGAGAGTTTTGCAGGGTATAGTAGTCTGGGCTGGAATTTGTTATCATAGAGGACTTGAAGTACTCTGCTCCATGCTTTTCTTGCCTTCATGAATTGTGAAGAGAAGTCTGCTATTATCCTGATGGGTTTTCATTTAAATGTGATGTGTTTGTTTTCCCTAGCAGTTTTCAGCATATTATTCTTGTGCTGAATTTCTGGGATCTTGACTATTATATATCTCAGCATGTTTTTAATTGAGTTGAACTTACTTAGATTGTTTCCTCATACTCGAGAAGTTGTTTGCTATTACTTCTGACCATATCCTTTTTATATCATTTGTATTGTCTCCTTCTTTCTCATTGATGCCTATTAGTCTCATGCTGTTCATCTTTGCATCGTCTTGAAGATGATGAATCATTTTTTTCCTGCATCCTAGTTGTTTTTAAGAGATCTTTTCACTAGCTGCGACAGCTTCTTCAAGATCTGAAACACTATCTTCACTTTTACTCAAATGTTTTTGCAAGCTTGTGATTGAAATTTTAAGTTCCTCTATATCTCTTTGGGTCTGCTTCATGCAATCTTTTTCTTTCCTGTATTGCTTATTCAAGAAATCCGTTGTTTTTCTAATCTCCTTTATATTTTTTTATCTGTGTCTTCTTGAGAAACAATTATTAATTCTTTTACTACAGAGATTATTTCTTACCTGATTTCCTCTATATGTTTCTGAAGTTGATTCTTTACTTCAGACTCTATTAATTCAGAGGTTTCTTTTTTATTTCAGAGGGTTTTTCTGACTTGAGTTCCTCTTTTCTGAAATTGTGTCTTTTCTTCAGGTGCTGTTGATTAAGGCATAACAGCTGTGTGATTCCCAATTTGTTCTGTGCTAGTGTCCTCTGTACTTGTTCTGGCTGGGCTAAGGGTCTGAGTATGCATCTTGTTCCTTCTCTTTGTTATTTTGTATGGCACTGGATCTGATATTTACTGTAGAGCTTTGGTGCAATTATAACTTTAGCACGTACTGAAGTTTGGGTGCAGATCAATGAAGTTTGAGTTCATCCAATTGTGCTTGGCTTGGGTCTGGCTGCTGTGCTCAGCTTTTAGCTGCTGTAGCCCTTGGAAGTGAACCTGTTGTGCCCCTCTTGCAAGATGTTCTGCTCCTGGATCAGTTGGATGGTTCTGGACCCTGGTCTCTCCACAGGGACTTCTGCTGGAGAGTTTCACTCCAGACCTGTATGCCAGTTCTAAACTTCTAAGCTGGGTCTGGAAGTGTCCAGGGGATGCAGTGAAGCATGGAGACTCTCTCACAAACTTGCAAGGCCTCTGCTTGGGGTGGGTTGAGGTGTCCTAAAAGTGCGGTGAACTTCTCACTCACATGGAGGGCTTGGGCTTGGTCTGGGGAAGTATAGCGGGTGCAGTGGAGTGCGGAAGATCTCTCACACACTCACCAGGCCTAGGATTGGCCTCGCTCAGGAGGGGAGGAATAATTTTTTTTTGGTGGAACCTGGGATTGAACTCATGCTCTTGTGCTTGCCAGGCAAACACTTATTCTATGGATCCATCTCCCTGGCCCACAATATATATATCAGATTTATAGTGAT
>NW_004524728.1:6978728-6979396 GCF_000260255.1 Octodon degus | reverse complement strand
GGGAGAGGGTCCGGCCCACGCTGCGCCTGGGCTGGGACTGGTCCCGCCAGCGCAGGGTAGCAGGAAACTCTCCGCATACTCACCGGACCTGGGCTAGGACTGGGTCTCCACAATATATATTCTTAATCAGGAAGAAATCTTGAAAAGGAGAAAACTATTAAAATTGTCAGTCATGAAAAATACCTAAAGAGATTTGAGATGGAAAATCCATCTTCTTAATTTTAAATAAAGCAAATATAGACAGATATGCATATTTTCTTGGAACCACTATTGACAAAATTTTATCCTACCACCAGAAGAATATCTAGAATAAGTTATAAAAAGGTAAATTTTGGACTTCTGCTAAAAGGGAACAATTAGGGGAAGAGTTCAGTGCATGGTTTCAAAGAAATACCAAAGAATTACCTAGCATCTCTGCCAGAAAAGCTGCTGGGTAGGTGGGCAATTCTATGAACTGTCATGGACATGGTATATACTGGCTTTAACTAGGAAGTTTATTACCATTATTATAATGTTCCATGTATACTAGGAAGAATTTGGGGAGCTATAGGCAAGCTACTAACTCAGTAGTGCCCCAAATTTTCTGATCAAGGAGATTATGGGGCCAAAGAGGAAAGTGATTGATGATGTAGAGTGTGCCTAAGGAGAGTCCCATGGAGAGAAAACAT
>NW_004524728.1:6962562-6975073 GCF_000260255.1 Octodon degus | reverse complement strand
GTTACATTCTCTTAATGAATAGAGGGATTTGTTCTCATAGTGTTTGTAAATAGGATATCATGTCTGCATTTTGTACAGCAATTAACCTCTAGGAAAAATTATGCAATGTGTTAATTATTGAAACTGTCCTACCAATTTGGTTTGAAACTCGCTCATTGCTATTTGTTTCTCAATAAAATTATGGGGAAAAAAGTCTGAAGGAGACTTCAACGGTCTTCACAAAGACTCATCAGCTTAAAGAGTCTAGGAAGAAGTCAAGACAGCAGAAATGACCAAAGAACTTGGTTATTCCAGAGGAAAGTGCTGAGATTCAAATTACATGGAAATAGTTCACTTGATGAGATGACTTTTTCAACTACTAAAGAATGTTGAAAATAGCATTCATTGATAATAGTCTAGTGCTTTAGCTGCTACTGTGGTTGGGGACTTCTTTTTTTCATAGAGATTTTGGAAGATATTTCTGCATTTGGTAGGGGAGTGGACAACAATTCTACAAATGTTTCTAATTAGGTTATATAGCCTTTTAGTTATCACTATTTTGAAAAATTTGCAATTGTCTAGTAGAGTGATTATCACCTAACCATCAAATACCCAGGATTTCCCCCTTGGGTTTTATAGTTTATGAATTTCATAAATGGGTACTATTTTTTCCCATAATTTTATTGATAAACAAATAGCAATGAGACAGTTTCAAATCAAATTGGTAGGACAGTTTCAATAATTAACACATTGCATACATTCTTCCTAGTGGTTAATTGCTGTACAAGATGCGGACATAATATCCTAACACCATTAGAACAAATCACTCTATTCATTAAGAGAATGTAACTATATATCTATCCTAACCACTTTGAATGCACAGATGCAAAATGGACATTTATCTTTATCCCCTTTTTTGGTTAAGTTCCATTATTTGAATATTATAGGTGTGTAAACTCAGCAAAATATTCTGAAAGAGTCCAGTAGCCCATAATAGTATTGGGTCTTCCTCTTGACTGGCAATGTCAGAAATTGTGGACCTGAGTCCTCTACAGTTCAACATAACAGCATGGCTTTACTTCTTATATTTCATTTTTATACTTTTCTGCTGGATGGTTAAGACCAAGGTAAAGCAGGACCTATGCAACAAGAGTTGTACCTTTTGGGTCTGATAAGGTCAGTGAAATCCCCTCAGGATTTAAATAAATGGGTACTATTACAAGTCAAAAATTTATTTCTGAATTTCTTCCCCACTACATCTCCTGTACTTTACAGTGTTCATAATCAGAATGTGTAGGAAAGTGTTATGGGTTCTCAACATAGAGACCAGATATGAGTCCAAATTAAAATTTAAATATGAGCCTTTTATTACCAGGCTCAGGACCACTTGACCACCCTCACGCAGGAGAGGACAAAAGGCCAGGAGCCTTAGAAGTATAGAGGTTTAAAGTTAGAAACTACATCCTGTTTGGCAAACAAATTTGTCATTTAGCATATAACAGTACCTTTAGGGACAGTGTGACCATTATTCAGGATACATTTTTTCTGGGAGCATTGTTTTCTGGGAACTGTTACTCCATTGATGAATTATTAATGGTATACCAACCCTCCTTGCAGTCTTACAGGGAAGCACGGTCACAGAAAGTTGAACAGAGTAATTTTTTACATTTAGTTTTACATTAACTCATCACATTACTTTAACATTAACCCTTTACAGAAGAAAGATAACTACTTTTTCGTTTGAAATATGTAAAACATTTGCCTTCATGAATGGCTTCACTCATGACATCAATTTGAAATAATATTTTTGAATGTACCAGCACTGCAGTGTGTCAAAATTTTGCTTCCTTCCCTAATAATAATTATTTTTGAAACTGAAGACATCATAACAGTTGAATTTGGGACACTAATGACAAAGCATTATGGTGTAGGTCCAATTCTGTGCTGAATTCCTTGCTACTCTTTCTCTTAAGAGATATTTTTACCTTATTTTGAAATCTTTAGCCACAGAAATTATGTCTTGAGCTGTACTAGTCTTGATATTACAACCTAACTGTGGTCCCTCACTTAGCACAGAGTTTACATTCCAGACAGCCTCATGATAAGTGAAAATCAGCAAAGTAGTGATGTAATATTTATTTTAGTTTATGTATATAGATATAGATTATATATATATATACACATACATTTTTTAAACATTATAAACCCTTCCCACACTCTTATAATTCTTCCTCACATTTTTAAAAAACTTCTAATGTTCTTAAACATTTTCTAAACTTGTAGACAGATGTAATTTTAAAAACATAAGTGTACTGTATGGTACTTTTAACTCTCATGATATAGCAATAAATAATTTAGATTAATATTTTTTTAAAACCTGTGAAACAGTGAGTCTGTAAAATTCAAACTATGAAATAGCAATACAGTAATCACTACCATAGTGATTAATCAGATAATATATTTCTATCAATCCTTTGTACAATGAATATTTTGAAGGCAAATGCTGTGTTATGGAGTTAGTAAGTGTTTGTTGAATGAAAAGATAATTTTAATATATTCGGGGTCTGGGTTGTGTGGAGGAAACACTCTAGGCAAATAGTTGAAGGCTCTTTGATATAGGCCTTGTGTAGATAGTAACTCACAATGTAATATTTAGGGATGTGCTTATCTTTTCAGCTTTCTTACTGCTGAAATAAAATAGTAGTCCTCTTCTGGATCAATTTTATGTCACATTTTTCATAGTAAATTAAAGTCATCTCCCAGTCATGCAGTGATAAGTGGCTCTTTTTCCAAAGAGAGGAGGAGGAGGAGAAAAAAGTAGGAATGCAATAAGAAATGGTTATTACAGATCTTGGTCCATGAATAATACTCTAGTTTTACTCCTTGTTTTTATCATTGGGTAGATGGCTTTTCCTCTTCACCATGTTTTCCTTTCCAATTGCTTGGACAAACTTTAAAAAATCTTATTTGTCATTCTTTGAGTACCTATTGTCAATGTCAGTGCAAGGTGGCTTTGAGTAATTCTGGGTGGCTATCAGGCAAGAGAGAAGCTAGATGAGGGTTGAAATGGGGCCACTATTCAGACATTCACTTGTAAAGTGATTCTAGCCACTTAGATGGAGCTGTATTTTTAAACCAATCAATTGAATCTTCTTAAGCCATGATAGATGATCTGGATGTCAGGCAACATCTGCCCCTGATGGCATGTTATGTTGTCACACAGTGAGGTAGTGCTGCCCAGTGCACTTTACAGGTGGGGTAAGTTGGGGATCACACGTTGTAACACAGCTCCGTCCTTCAAACTTGTGAGGTGACCTAACAGAAGACACTGATTGAATCTATAGCTCTATTTTTATCATCCACGCACAGGGAAGAAGTGACTTTTCTGCCTTCAATGGAGGACTAGCTAATAAATCATGGGAATGAGTTTGGCAATAACATGCTGTGCAGAAGAAAGGAGGACTAACAGCATGCAAATTGCATGGACCTTGCATTTGTCTAATGAAGCACATTTTGCTCAAAACTGGTCTAGGAGAAATAGAGAAATAAATACAATCTTATTGGAGAACTTTTGAAATTAAGAACAAAATTTTCCCAAATCTGACAGAAGGGAGCTAGGGTAGTAGTAGGTGGGTGGGTGAGTGGATGAGTCTCACTATAGTTTGATTTTGGAAATGAGGCCTCTTATGTAGAAGAAGCAGCTTATTGGTGTTCTAACTCTAATTAAAAAGACAATATGAACCAAATACAATCCCAAAAGGTCAGTTTCTGACCAGAGTCTGATATTTTGTGAAAGAACAAAAGGAATACTTCAAAAAATAAAGTGTAAAATGTTTTAATGCAATCATCCTGTGCCAATACGTAGTAGCAAAATCCCAAAATTTCTTACACTAAAAAGACTGTTATGTGAATAGTTTGATTTTTAAAAATCTAGTTAGATCACTCATTGAACTTTCAATTTTAAATTTCTCTCAAGCCTAGTGCTAGATTGTTTCTTCTTCTGCCTTCTCAAATATAAATCTTATTTATCTTTTAAGTCTCTCTCCTCTAATAGTTTTTCCTAAATGCTGAATCTTTACTTTGGATAACCTTGGACACCTACAAGCCCCATAAGTGACCTCAGCTTGTCTTCATTGGGGTTAGCACACATAGAATCTTTGTGGAAATATTGTGAAGGCTCCCATGAGGGGAGGAAGAAGTGAGAATGGGCTCTGACTACTCTGTCTCAGTCTGTTTCCTTCTTTGATGGAATCTCTTCTCACCTTCTTCATTCCCCACTTTCCATAGACAAACTGGCTGGTTACCTGTGGAGCCATAGATGTATTAGTTGTGTACTTTCTGGTGCTACAATGTGGCCTTCCAATGTTTTTTGAGGGCAGGTGCTGAAAGTTATTTCTCTGCAAGTCCAGCTTTCTCTGGTTACTGGACCAGTACCAACCAGGCCTGCTGGACTCACTTAGGTACTTGTAACTACAGAGTTGAACTGATTTTAATGATATGTTCTTGCTATCACTCCTGTCTGCCTGAGTAGCAGATCTCCATTGGTAATTTAATCCAGTGAGCTCAGTTTAGTTAACTTTTGACTTCTGAAAACAGTTTTGCTCTCATTTTTAGAAACACTAGCTCCTAAAAGGCTCAATTCAACTACTTCTGGCATTTCCAGTCTTGTGGGATAACCCACTGCTATGATAGACTACTGGACTATATACACCAATATTAGATTATTGAGTATGACTTTCTTCCTAGTATACATTTTTAGTGTTGAAGACATATGTATGCAATGTTATACATTTATAAAACTTTGTATCAAGCAAAGTTGTGCTTCACATTATCATTGTATTTACTTAATACATTATTTGTGGTCAAGACTAAATGGTGTCTTTCATACTTGTTATTAAATATGACTTGAAAAATGATTTTAAATAACTACATGGTGTCCTTTTATATAAACATGCTAACATTTATTTAGTCAAACTCCTAGTGTTGAACATTTTTTCTAACATTTTGTTTGGTATTTGAAGTACAAATGAGCCTATATTCAGTCTATTAGCATGTAAACTGAACATATAAGGTATAGCTTCTGCTTAGATACTATCAGAGCAGCTCAAGTATACATGTAGTTGAGAAAGAAGGTATTAATTCCCCTGTGCCTTCAGTAAAAAAATATAAATTATGATCTGATGTATTCCTTGGCGCTGAATAGGCCTTAAAATAAAGCAATAGAGCCTTGTTTCCAGTGTCTTCCAAATATAATCATGTATCACTATAATACGTCCCTAAGTTCACCCCACCTCAAACAGAAGTTTCCTGATTAGGTCATTAGGAGCCTTTAATGATTCATTGAGAAATTTTAGCGAATAAACAACATAGAATTTATTTTATAAATTCTTCAGAACATTAATTTAACATTTTGTACTCTAAAATGTGCTGTTCAGTGGTGATAATTATTGCGGATGTGAGCGAAGCTGAATTTGAATCATTTAAGAGCTTAACATTAATAAATAATGCCCAGAGAAGCTTATTTCTGAGATTGATATTTAGGCAGTAATTTGTATAATGAAATTTTGTGGTATCTCAAGAAAGCAAGTAACTAAACAAAGAGCTTATACTGAATGGAAATTAGACAATATGGGCATTACACAAAGATGAACATGCTGTCTGTTAAGAGAGGCCTTTATAAAGCTTCTGACATTTATAAAGCTGTACTCTTTTTGGATAGTAGAGTCAGAGGAGATGCTTGAATTAAATTAGAAAATGTGATACCAGCAAGAAGCCTACAAAATTAGCAAAACTGAAAGCCATGTATAATTTCCATTATTAGCTAGAGATTAGCCAAAGCTCATCTATTAACAAAGTCTCTTCTATGGGGAGTGATTTTGTCTAACTTTTTTTTTTTAAGAGGAGAAACACAGACAAAAACTAAAACAAATAATAAGAACAAAACAGAAATGAAGCAATGTAAGACCATACAAATGGTATAGAATTTCAGAACAAGAATGGGATATGAATAATGGGTGCTATATTATATACTGTTATCAAATTTGTTGCTCAGACTACCAGACATAGATATGCAAGATTGATAAATAAGTAGGTATTCGCTCTTCCTTTCCATAAACCTTCATTTTTTTCCTTGTCCTTTTTACTTTTTATTGTTGAATTTATTTTAAAGAGAATGTAATAATAATAGATAAGACATTACAGATGATTATATATATATATATATATATATATATATATATGATTAAAGATATTCAACTGAAGTTGTTATATTGTACTTTATTGTCCTCAATGTAATTGTTCAAATTACAGCTACTAGCATATAGAGTTAGTCAAAGAAAAAAATTAAACATTAACTACTACTTTCAAAAAACTGATAGAAATTAGTAGTATAATCTCAGCTAACATGAATAAATACTTACATGATTGTTCCCCTTTAATTTTTTCTGTCTTTTCTCCATTACCTCATCTCCACTGTTTATTCCTTATTTTAAGTTTCTTTTTTACTATGTCTGCTATTCCTTTCACATTTTGCTCTTTCAGTTTCTTAACTAGGGAGACAATTTGATGTTTACATATGTGGGTCTGATTTATTTCAGTTATGAGTACAACCCCTGCTTGCATCCATTTACCTTTAAAGGCCTCAAGTTTATCTTTCTTTATAGCTGGGTAATATTACATTGTATAAAAGTATCACATCTTTTTTATCTATTCCTTAGGTGATGCGCATTTGGTTTGCTCCCAAGATTTAGCCATGACAAATTGAGCTACTGCAAACATGGGTGCACATGGGGGTCCAGGTAACGCTTGGTATGATGTTTCTACTTCTTTTTGAAAGATACCTAGAAGGTGGATAGCTGGGTTGAGTGGGGCCTCCAATCCTAATTTTTTAAGATTCTCCACACTGCTTTCCATAGTGGTTGTAACAGTCTACATTCCCACTAACAGTGGCTGTGGGTTCCTTTTCCCACAGCCACTCCAGTATTTATTATTAGTTGATTTCTTTGTGATAGCCATTCTTTCTAGAGTGGAATGGTATCTCAGTGTTGTTTTTATTTGCATTACTTGAATGACCAGTGCTGTGGCACTTTTTTCTCATGTATTTATTTGCCACTTGTATTTCTTCCTTTGAGAAAAGTGTGTTCATCTAAGATGCCCAGTTTTGGATTGGGTCTTTGAATTTTGGGGGTCTGATTTTTTTTTAGTTCTCTATATATTTTAGATAGAAGCCCATTGTCTGAGTAATTTGTGGATTTTCATTTCACTCTGTTCATGGCTTCTTTTGACATGCACAAACTTCTCAAAAGGATGAGAATATAGTGGCTGATTCTTTGAAGTATTTCCTGAGAAGTTTGGTTTTTATCCATGAACTCTCAGCCTACACCTATGTCTTCAAGAATTCCACTTATTTTCTTTTCCAGTACATTCAGTGTTTTTGTTTTAATGTTTAGCTCTTTGATTCACTTTGACCTTAGTTCAGTGCACAGTGATAAACCCGGGTCTAGTTTTAGTTTTTGGCATGTGGAAAGACAGTTTTTCCAGCATGATTTGTTAAAGAGGCTATCTTTCTTTCAATGAACATGTTTGGCCCCCTTGAAAAAGATAAGGTGGAGGAGTGTTTTTTTAGATTAACCTTAATCTTCTAATGTATTTCATTGATCCTTAGGCCTGTTTTTTTGATGAGTGCTATGCTAATTTATCACAACAGATTTGTAATGTAGTTTCAAACCATGGATTGTAATGTCTTCTGACTTGTCTTTGTTGGTCAGGATTGCCTTTTTTATTCTAGGTCTTTTCTAGTTCCAAATGAGTTTTAGGAATATTTCCTCTAGATCTGTGAGGTATACTACTTGTACTTTTAATTGGGATTACATTGAATGTGTATAACAGTTTAGGGAGTATGGCCATTTTAGCAATATTGGTTCTTCCTACCCAGGAGAAAGGAATTATTTTATAATTTTCTGAAATATTTGATCTCTTTTTTTCAGAAAATTTGTAATTTTCCTTGTATAGATCTTTTTTCTTTTTCTTTTTTTTTTTTTTTTTTTGTCCAGCTCTGCCCACCCTGGGTGTGGGGCTGATACAGCATGTGGCACCAGGGATTGAACTGCAGTCCCTGAGCTTGCCTAAGCAGGCATTTTAGACTGCTGAGCTATCTCACCAGCTCTCATTGTACAGATGTTTTACTTCCTTTGTTAGATAAACTCCTACATATTTCATTTTTTTGTGTTCCTATTATGAAGAATATTATTTCTCTAATTTCTTTCTCAGTGGTGGAGTTTCTTGGATCTTCCAAGTAAAATATCATATCATTCTGTGAATAATGGTAGTTTAACCTTTTTCTTTTCAGTTTTTATTTGTTTTATTTCTCTGTCTTGTCTAATGGCGCTGGCTAATGCTTCCAGAATTATATTTAACAGGAGTGGTGACAGTAGACATTCTTGTCTTGTACCTGATTTTGGAGTAAAAGCTTTAAATTTTTCTCCATTTAAAATGATGTTGGCTGTTGTCAGATTGAGGTATAGGCCATCTATTCCAAATTTATGTAGGTTTTTTTTTTGTCATGAATGAATATTGCACTTTCTCAAAGGAATTCTCTGCATCAATTAAGATGATCATGTGGGTTTTGTTTTTGGTTCTGTTGATATGGTCTGATAAATTTATAGATTTGCCTATATTGAAATATTCTTGTATTTCTGGTATGAATGCTTCCTGGTCATAGTGTATAATTTTACTGGTGTTTTGCTGTATTCTACTTATTAGTATTTTATTATGGATTTTTCATCTATATTCATGAGGGCCTGTAGTTATCCTTCACAGTTAGGTCTTTCTCCAGTTTTGGATCATTGTAATACTTGCCTCCAGAAATGAATTAAGGAGTCTTACTTCCTTTTCAATTTCATTGAAGAGTTTCAGGAGTATTGGGCTTAAATGTCTAAATATGCCTCCAGTAACCCATGGTGGTGATTTCCGTTTCCTCTGCCAATGTTTCTCTGTCCAAGTTGACTACAACATGACATTTTTTTCCCCCAACATATGCCTTTTAAGTGGAAGAGGTATGGGAAAAAATGATAATGAACTTCCTAGGTAGATTTCAATTCAACTTCTGACCGCATTAGTTCTTTACTATGTACCCTTAGTTTCATGTCTTATCCTCTTAGGCCCATATGATAGAAGAGGTGATGTATGCCTAAGGCCTAGTGCAGTGGATCATGCTGCCACCCATTCACATCCTATTTGCACTTACTGATTTTATAGGAACCTGTTGTTCCTGCACATAGCAAGAACTTCTTTCTGCAGAGATCTGTGCTATGCCTAGGAGCTATTTCAGGACATAGAAATCTTAAAATGGAAGAATAATTCTCTCAAGGAAGCACTTAATTAATGATAAATAGAAGTAGGAGAAGTACCCAGTGACTTTGACTCTTGGTTTGGAAAACATTGAGATGTTTTTCACATCAATTCACAGAGGTCCCAGGGGGATCAAGGCCCAGTCCAACAATAGTAACTTACTCATTAACACATCCTATACTGGCTCCTTTGTCTCACTTTCTACTTGGTCCTTCCTGGAATCACCTACCATATAACTCACACCTTTTGTCTTTCATCTTTTTCTAAGGAGTTTGCTGCCTAAGACATCTATGTAGCATGAACTCAATAAATCGCTGTTATTTTTATTTCCATTGAAGATAACCATACCAACATTTCAGCTGGTCTGTTGAATCAGGGATAACAAATAATGCTTTCAGATGATATACGAGGTGAGTTTTTCAAAGCAATCTGAGATGTAATGGGAGCAGAATCTGCCACAAAATTCATACCAAAGAGAGAGGGAGAGAGAGGGAGAGGGGGAGAGAGAGAGAGGGAGAGAGAGAGAGAGAGAGAGAGAGAGAGAGAGAGAGAGAGAGAGAGAACAATTGCTATAGGAACTACATCTGTCTCTGAGGAAGTACACAAGTGTTCAAGTAGAATCTAAAGTTGTTATAAGCCTAACTGTAAGCCAGACTCAGGACCTGAAGTTTTCATAATATGGGGAGAACATACTGGGGGAGATCTAACAGGTATTAGCAATTCAGAAATCACGTGAGGATATTGTCATCAGGCAGAAAATAATGACTGGTGTCTCCTGAATAACTACATAATATAACAAATACGTAGCTACTGTTTTATTTGCTTTGAATTCATCTTTTCCACATGGCTCTTTCTTATAAGAAATAGTCCTTTAAAACATATGTTTCAGGAGGGACTTGAGTCTTTTTACAGATTCCCTTAGTGGATAAAAATCCTTTTATTAAAAAAGCTTTCTTTCAAAATTAGGGAAGAATGGCAGTCACTATTGGATAGGAACCCTACATATACTCAACCATACTTTATCATTTTTATGTCTCTCCCACTGGACTGCATATAAAGTAAAATACTTATTATACATTCTGTATAATATTCTGCAATGATTCAGTATTTTAACGTAGGCCAGTTTGATCCTGAAGTATTTTGCTTTATGATGATTCTGATTCATGATGTCTTGCTTCATTTAATGACTATTAATTTCTGCTTCTGGGATTGATTATTCTTGGGAAATTTATCATTGACAATTTTTTGAAGGCCGAATGTGGAGCACATTCTTCCAGAGACAATTTCCTCTTGGCTTCCATCAGACTTTTGGGAGAAATAATAAAACAGATTATTCTATATTGACTTTTCATATTGGGGTTTTGGTGATTCAAAAATGTTTAATTCAGTATTAAACTTTAGTAACACTTGGCACTTAGAAATTCGCAGATGACATTTCATTTTTGTTGTATTTTAAAGAAATGCAGAAAGAATATCCATTTCTGCTCTCTCTGGTTAGATTTTTTCCCCTTAGTTTACGAGAGGAGTTCAGTAAGTCTACATATTTGTTAGGCTTTGTCTTCTCTTACTTAACCTTGGTTAATGAAATTTAACTTTAAGGTGTCAGAAATTGGACACCATCTATAGAGCAAACACCATTTCAAGTCCTTAACTATTCTTATGGATTCAGATATTTTTGTAATCTTTTCTGACTTCCAGGAAAATCCCATTCTTGTGTATATATAATGCTATGCAGTGTTTTTAGATATGTCTATAAAAGATATAGACATATATCTTTTACCATCTAATTCACAACACTGCTGAAAATGAAACAAAAAAAACTTTTTAAAATTACAAAGTTAAAAATTGTTTCTTTTACCAGTTTTCACACCTAATATAAGAGGTAATTTTCTGGTAAATTCTACATGAAATTTGGAGATCTAATGTCATTACTGATGAAACATTTTAATGAAATTTAAAAGGAAGCAGTATTTCCAAAGTCATTCCTGGAGGTAAGTATTACTTTGATACCAAAATCAGAGAATTACCCAAATAAAAAAAGAGAACTACAGGGCAAACTCCTTCATGAGCATAGATGCAAAAATCCTCAATAATATATTAGAAAACAGAATGCCGGAAATCATTAAGAAGATTATACATCATGACCAAATAAGATTCATCCTAGTGATTCAGAGATGGTTCAAAGTATGATAGTCATAACTTACGCCCTTCTCTCTCTTCTTTGTTTAAGCCTTAAGTTCTCTTTCTTTCCATTTAACTGTGTTATACCTTTCAGTTTTTATTTTTTCTTTTGAGTTCTTTTACTAGGGAGAAAATATGATATCTACAGATGTGAGTCTGGTTTATTTCATTTATGAGTATAGTTTCAAGTTGCATATATTTACCGATGACAGCTTCAAGGTTTTTTTTTTTTTTTTTTAGTTTGTCTTTCTTTATAGCTGAGTAATATTCCATTGCATAAATACACCACATCTTTTTCATTCATTCTCAGGTGACGGGCATTTTGGTTGTTTACAAGATCTTCCCGTAAAAAATTGTGCTGCTAGGGGCAAAACCATGCATTTGTATATACAAGATGGATAAGGCAGTGGTCCTAAGAATTTCCATCCGGATTTTGAAAATAGTAGTTAATGGGTAGAACTTTCACCCTGACTAACTCTATATGCTGATTTTTGTGAACTAATCAACTACATTGAGGACAGCAATGTGTAATACAAAAAGCATGATTGAAATACCTGTCATTTTCATCTTCTAAATGTGTACTATTTCTAATGTCATATCAATTATTGCTATACTCTCTTTAAATTTTTGCTTAAAAGGTAATAAAAGAAAATGAGAGACAAGAACAAAAATTTAAGACTACTTGAAAGTATGTGGTAATATTCAAACATATGACCCACCTTGCATAACTATATCTGTTAATCTGGGCAACATGTTTGATGATAAAAATAGATAATATATCAATCACTGTTAATCAGCTGTTATAGTTTTGAAAAATTGTAATGCACATATTATTATACATTACCCTGTTTCTGTCTTTTCTTTTGTTTTTCTTGATCTTGCATTTACTCTTAAATATAAAAGAAAATTGTTGGGGGAGGGGAGATGGTTCAGCCAAAGAAGCACTTCCCTGGCAAGTGCAAGGGCCTGAGTCCAATCCCTGGTTCTGCCAAAAAAAAAAAAA
>NW_004524728.1:6958604-6962462 GCF_000260255.1 Octodon degus | reverse complement strand
AAAAAAAAAAAAAAAAAGAAAAGAAAAGAAAAGAAAAGAAAAAGAAAATTATAAATAAAAAGCAAAATATGAGAATCAATTACTATAGTGCACCATATAAACAAACCAAAGGAAAAAAAATCGCACAATTATCTCGATAGATGCAGAAAAATCATTTGATAAAGTCCAATATGCATTCATGGCAAAACGCATAGAGACAGGACTATATGGTCTTTATCTCAATCTGATAAAGGTTATCAATGACAAACTGAAAGCCAACATCACACTAAACAGTCAAAAACTGAAAACTTTCACTTGAAAATCAGAAGACAAGGGTGTCCAATATCATTATTTTTGTTTAAAGTAGTTCTAAAAACATTAGCCAAAGTAATTAGACAAGAGAAAGAAATAAAAGGAATGAAGATTGGAAAGTAAAAAGTTAAATTATTGTTATTTGCAAATGACATGACAATCTACAAAGAAGACTCCAAAACCTTCACCCAAAGACATGTAGATTTAATAAACAAATTCAGCAACATAGCTGGATACAAAGTCAACACTCAGAAATCAATAGCATTCCAGTACATAAACAGCAAATACTAACGAAGATAGAAATTAGGTAAACAACATCTTTCATAATAACATTGAAAAATGAAATACTTAGAAATGAACCTGACGAAGTAAAGATCTCTACATTGAAATTATAGTACTCTAAAAAAGTGATAGAATTAGATATCAGAAATTGGAAAAATATGTTGCTCTTGGATAGGAAAAGTCAACATAGTAAAAATAGCCATATTCCCAAACTGCTATACATATTTAATAAATCACAGTCAAGGTAGCATTAGCATATCTCAAAGAATTAGAGAAAAAAATTACAATGGAGTACTCAGACATAAAGAAGGGTAAACTTGAGAAATTCCTAGGTAAATGAATGCACTGTGAGACCATACCTAAGTGAAATAAATGAAACACACATGTTTAAATATCCCATTGTTTCTTTGGTGTGAGAAACAAAAATGATAAATAAGAACCAGAATGTATAATAGGCATTGCAAAATAGGGGCGAATTCTTCAAAAGAAAGCAAAAGTAGGGAGGGGTCAAGGGGAAAGGAAAGAAGAGAAAAAAAATAAAAGAAGGATAAAGTGGAAACAAAACTTGGTAAATTAGGAGGAGAAGAGGGTTTGAAGGCAAGAAAAGTGATTGAAGGTAGAAGAACCAGGATGTATCATATAGAAGTAAAACTTCCCTATGATGAATACAATGAATATGTATATCTAAACTGTAGAAATAAACATATTAAAAATTTCACTGGGAAGATCTTTCCTCTTACAGAAATAGAAATGGAAATTAGTAATGAGAAAGAGGAAATTCATTCAATCTGGAATGCCCTTCTCCAAGAAGTTAACATCGGTTCACTGAGGACTTTAAACTATGAATTCAGCTTGTGTGCCGCCTCTCACTGCTGCATCTGCAGTATGGATGGACCTGTGCTCTGGGAAAGCTACTTCCATTTGTCACGTGAATGTCACAAAATTTAAAATGATTATATATAAAATGATGAACCTCAGATCAGTGAGATCAGATTTAGGATCTTAATTTTACAAAAGAGAATTTTCATAAATGTAATTTACTTGAACTTACTTATTTTGGAAATCTTAAATATGATTCATTTTATTCTCTGAGGTGGGTGAGAAAGAGCATGGAAACAGATTTTATAATTTTAGGCGAGAGACCTCAGCTCTATAACCACTAGCCTGAGTTTGAGATCACCCAAAGACCTCATCTAAAAGGCACAAACAATGAGCAAAGATGAATGATATCTGATAAGAAGCTTCAGGCTTTCATTCTTGTAGTTTTACTTCCCTTGTATTGTCAGAAAGTATTACATATATTTTTATTAAACACTTGGGATCTGAATGTTTGGCTACATGATAAAGTGAAAATATCATGAAAGAAAATACAGCAACAGGTCAGAGCAAAAGTTGATAAATGACAACAAGAATTGAGAGTTATCCATCTTTTGAAATTCTTGGAATTATTCTTTTAATTATTTAATTATATAATTAAATCAATTTAATTGTTTTCTTTGAGATGAATGATCCTATAATCTGGGAGAAGATGGTAACATGAGTCATATAGGTTCCAAAATTAACATATCAGTTAACTTAGAAATTCTGGAAAATTCCCAGTAATTTGGTGAGGGCACAGCTTGTTTAAGGATAATGATTCAACTTCAGAAGGTGATTGTTAATCAAAGGTATGATGCATAAGGGTGTATAACCTTATGGGTAAGGTAAAGTCAAGGTATTTGAGGAAAGTAGGAATATGCCTAAGAAGAATGTCCACTTACATTCAGATAGTACATAATTTGGAATGGAAACCAGTAAATAATAATGTTCTTTATTCTAAAATTTAAAATAACAGTACTATGTCTAAAGGTATCTGTATGTTTGATATTCAGACAGATAGTGAGGTTAAGCTTAACAGCCTAAGTTGTATGGTAATAACAATAAGCTCGTCTTCTGGAGGGTTAACAACCTAAGTTTGCAGACCAAAAGTAGAGAAAAAGGAGGCCTGCAAGGAAAGCCAACACTTTGGCCCTAGCCTTCCAAGGTCAACTAAGACTCAAGAATTATAAGAACTTGTACTGTAATGTCACGTAACTCAGTAGTGTCTCAAGTTTTCTGATCAAGGAGGTTATAGGGCCAAAGAGGAAAGTGATCAATGATGTAGAGTGTGCCTAAGGAGAGTCACATGGAGAGAAAACATTCTCTCAGGCTTTCACAGAGAGCACATTGGACAAGCAATGGCCGTGACTCATCCACATGGATGACACTGACAAAGGTTCTACAATCTGAGGTACAGGATCTCAGGATAAATCCTGAGGGGATTTCACTGTCCTTATCAGACCCAAAAGCTGCAACTCTTGTTGCATAGGTCTTTCTTTACCTTGGTCTTAGCCATCCAGTAGAAAAATATAAAAATGAAGTATAAGAATTAAAGCCAGGGTGTTATGTTGAGGTGTAGGGGACTCAGGTCAACAATTTCTGACATTGCCAGTGAAGCAGAAGACCCAATACTATTATGGACTAATGGACTCTTTTAGAATATTTTGCTGAGTTAACACACCTATAATATTCAAATAACGGAACTTAACAAAAAAAGGGGATATAGATGAATGTTCATTTTGTATCTGTGTATTCAAAATGGTTAGGATAGATATATAATTACATTCTCTTAATGAACAGAGGGATTTGTTCTAATGGCATTTGTAAATAGGATATCATGTCCGCATCTTGTACAGCAATTAACCACTAAGAAGAATGTATGTAATGTGTTAATTATTGAAACTGCCCTACCAATTTGGTTTGAAACTCTCTCATTGCTATTTGTTTCTCAATAAAATTATGGGAAAAAATAAAAGTATCTGTAAACAGTGCCTTTACAAAGGTATAACACAAAGATGCTTGGCATAGAGTATATGAAAATAAGTTTTGGTTAATATATTATCCAGTACTCTAGGAGTAATAAGGGTCCAGCTTTGGTCCCAAGGTAAGTGATACAGTAGAGAGAAACATATGCAGAAATTTCAATTTGTAGACAAAGTGACAAAGTTAAAAGAAATTCACTAATACAAAAACTCTATGACTTCCCAACTATGTAGTAAGTTTTGTGATGAAATGCTCTTTATAGCATTATCTTTAGCTTACCATAGAAGAGCATGACACACAGAGCCTGGTACTCACTCAGTAACTGCATGCTAATGACTGATTGAAATGAACAAGCATCACCATGAACTAAACTAAAGTCAAAATGGATTAAAGATCTAAACATTAAAGCAGAGACACTAAATCTCCTGGAAGAGAAAGTAGGAG
>NW_004524728.1:6939340-6956708 GCF_000260255.1 Octodon degus | reverse complement strand
AGATGTTTGATATTCAGACAGTGAGGTTAAGCTTAACAGCCTAAGCTGTATGGTAGTAACAATAAGCTTGTCTTTTGGATGGTTAACAAATCTAAGTTTTTAGACCAAATTAGAGAAAAAGGAGGGCCGAAAGGAAAACCAACATTTTGTCCCTAGCCTTCCCAGGTCAATTAAGACTCAGGACATATGAGAACTTGTACTGTTATGTCATGTAACGCGGTAGTGTCCCAAATTTTCTGATCAAGGAGAATATGGGGCCAAAGAGGAAAGTGATTGTTGATATAGAGTGTGCCTAAGGAGAGTCCCATGGAGAGAAAACATTCTCTCAGGCTTTCACAGAGAGCACATTGGCCAAGCAATGGCCGTGACTCATCCACATGGATGACACTGACAAAGGTTCTACAGTCTGAGGTACAGGATCTCAGGATAAATCCAAGGGGATTTCAGAGACTTTATGAGACCCAAAAGCTACAACTCTTGTTGCATAGGTCCTGCTATACCTTGGTCTTAACCATCCAGCAGAAAATTATAAAAATGAAATGTAAGAAGTGAAACCATGCTGTTATGTTCAGCTGTAGGGGACTCAGGTCAACAATTTCTGACACTGCCAATCAAGCGGAAGACCCAATACTATTATGGGCTACTGAACTCTTTTAGCACATTTTGCTGAGTTTACACACATATAAAATTCAAATAACCGAACTTAACAAAAAAAGGGGATACAGATGAATGTCCATTTTGTATCTGTGTATTCAAAACAGTTAGGATAGATATATAGTTACATTCTGTTAATGAATAGAGGGATTTATTCTAATGGTGTTTGTAAATAGGATATCATGTCTGCATCTTGTACAGCAAGTAACCACTAGGAAGAATGTATGCAATGTGTTAATTATGGAAACTGTCCTATCAATTTGATTTGAGACTGTCTCATTGCTATTTGTTTTTCAATAAAACTATGGAAAAAAACAAAGAAATGAACAAACAATCTTTTAATGTTTCTTCTAGACACAAGGAATCTTATTCCAGCATAAAACAATGCTTACAAATCCCAGCCCTAGTAAAAATACTTAATCCCCATAGAATTGTGCCCCAGATCACTGAAATATCTTGCGGTCAAAGGCATCACTGCCCTGAACTCCAGTAACAGGAACTATGGAAAACGGGGGAAAACCAAAGTTCTCTTTTCTTTCACTCTCTTCCATGTTACTACCCTTGTCAGTTTAGGAAATCTCTGTTATGAGTCTTATTTTAGGAATAAGCTTTCTCTTTACTTTCTCTGATGCCAGGTAACTCAGCCTTGTTTGGGTAATTGTCACATTGAGTGGCTTAGAGTCATCTGTTTGTGTTTGGCTTGGCTTAGCATCTGGTACATCCAGAAAGTCATCACATATAAGGATGCCACCTCTTGTATTGTAAATCTTTTTTTGGTGAAGATAGTGCATTCTCATAAGTTCTCAAATTTTTACATTTGAAATTTCTTTTCATCCTCCAATAATTTCCCAGCTGTTAGTTTTTCTGGACTACAAGAATAGGGCTGCCTTGCATGGAGAGAAAACATTCTCTCAGGCTTTCACAGAGTGCAAATTTGTCTTAACCATCCAGCAGAAAAGTATAAAAACAAGGTGTAAAAAGTAAAGCCATATTAATATGTTGAGCTGTAAAAGGCTCAAGTCAACAACTTCTGACATTGCCAGGCCTGTGGATAACCCAATACTATTATGAACTACTGGACTATATTGGATTATTTTGCTGAATTCACACACCTACAATATTTAAGTGGCAATGGAATACCCATCTCTGACAAAACTAAACAAGAAAAGGGGATACAAATGAAGGACCATTTTGTATCTGTGTATACAAAATAGTTAAAATAGATATACAGCTACTTTCACTTAATTCAATGAGAAGAAAGATTTATACTAATAGTGTTTGGATGGGTTATCATCTCTGTATCTTGTACTATGAATAACTACTACAAAGACAACAATATACAATTTATTAATTATTGAAACTCTTCTATTAATTGGTTTTGAAATTGTCTCATTGCTATTTGTTTCTCAATAAAATTAATAAAACAAACAAAGAATGGGTCTGCCAGCTAAGACAACTTGGACTAGTGGAAGAAGAAGGTAGAAGAGAAAGTCTCCCAATCACCATGACATTTGGACTTAGGATATAGATATGCTAATTCTTTATCTTTCAAATTTACACAGAAGCAAAACCATGCACATAAACACTGTGACACACACAAGTGCATAGGTTTCAATCAGCAGTAAATTCCATGGCTCTGTTTTCTATTCTTAAATAATTCCAGGCTTTTGCACAAATTAAAGATTTGTTCTTTGTTACTTATAACTAAATGAGATTTGATAAAGACTCTTGGCTGTGCTAAGATTGAAAACACTTCTTGTTCCTTTTCATGATACATTGCCTGGGAAACTTTCCTCCTTGTTTCTCTTTAAGAAGAGGAGTTTAATGAGCCTTCTGTATCCACAAGTTTTCCTGCATGTGTTCAACCAATGCAAATCAAATATATGGTATATGTAATAAATATACACAGACTTGATTTTCTTATTATTCTGTACACCAGATTGTGTAATATCCATGTGTATAAAATTTATATTCCATTGGACATTATGAGAAATCTAGGGATGATTTAAAGTGATGGGAGGATGCACAGAGGTTATATGCAAGTGCAACACTATTTTATATATGAGACTTGAGCATTTAAGGATTTATATATGTGTGTGGGTCCTGGGAACAATCCCCTGTGGATTATGAGGAACATAATGCACCACGTTTCCTATTTTTCACTTTTTCTCATGTCCTATTTTTCATAAGTCATTTTCTTGATCTGGTTGACTTCTTTCAGTCCATCTTCAAGATATACATTAATAATAGGTTTCCAATATTAATGGAAACTTCTGGCTTCACTTATTATGCTCAGCTAATATCAAGATCCCTTGACACTAGTGGCAACTGCTAAGTACCAAAGTGCCATCTGGTACTTTGTCTTGTTCCTCTGAGGTTCCGGATACACTTTATTTTTTCTCTTTCAGGATACTTGAAGGCACTGGCTTCTCAGTGAGAAGAGGTGGAAGGAAATGCAATGTAATGGCCTTCTCTCTTGAAATGTACTCAGTTGCAGTCTATTTAGGAAAGGGTTTGTGCAATAATTCAATAAAACAACCAACCCATTAGCTTTTATATTATCTGCACTAAGTACATAAGAAAATGAAAGTTAAATGACCACGTTATGATTGTCTATTTGTCTAATAATTTAAAGCTTTTTAATGCATGGCTTCCTTTGTTAGATTGTCCTACAATAACCCTTGTAGTACAGAAGTTATAATTGTTTTCTACATTTCAATGTTTGATAGTAAATTTAATACTATTTAAGGAACGTGTGCGAAGTCATGCTGAAATAGGACTTTTGAACTAGTTACAACCTGTTTGGAGGTCTCAATTAAAGACAGAAAGGGAAGGTGTGTGAGTCTTACCTGATGGTCTTCCTCTGCTCACCTTCTTCTAGGTGGGGTGGTTTAAGCTGGACACTTAGCAAGCGCTGCCTCTGAAGAGAAGACAGGGATATTGTACTGAATGATTCAGAGCCCTTGAGTGAGGCTTCAGACAGTGACAACAGGTCTTATTTTCCTTTTATGGGTTGAAACTTGTCACAAATTTATCAAATTCAGAATTACAGTTAAATTATTTGAGCCTTCACTTGCCAATCACGAAAAAAAATGGTATATAGCAATGTGCAGCACTCGCAGAAACCACATATGTCTACTAGAATAGAAAGTACAGAAAGGAATATGTAGAGACCAAGAGAGATGATGAGGATGCACAGATTACTAGGAGCATGTGCTGCTCTAGGGAGCAGGAATATGCCTCCAGTGAAAGTGAATTGCTAAAGATTTCATAAGAACCAAGCCCCTAAAGTAACCACACAGACTTCCCATGGGGAAAAACAGGCCCAGCCTGCACTTCCATAGCCCTGGGGAAGAGCAGAGCAGCAGCAAAAGTTAAATACCACTTGGCTTGTCTTATATGAGAAACATAAAGTACCAGCAATTTTGGAGCAAAGTAAGAGTATACAAAACAGGGAGATAGACTCTATGGAGATGAAGAGGAGAATGGGGATAGGGACAGACATGAGGGAGTGGAGGGAGGGGGAGTAAAAATGATCAGAATTCGATACTCGTGTGTACTGATGTAACACCCCATGTCTCAGTTACCTGTCTCTTGTTGCTGACACAAAATAGTCAACACCCAGAATGAAGGAAAGGTTTATTTTAGCTCAGTTTGTGGAGGTCTCAGTCTACACGTGGCTGACTCTAAGGCAGAGTGGCACATCGCAGAGGGCGGCTGTTCATGGTGGCAGAAAAGAGCAAAGAGCAAAGGGAGGAGCAGCAGCAGCTGCCTGTTTCCTTACATGATAAGCAGGCGACCTTGGCCTAGGGGTGCAGAAGTCACACAATATCCACACCTTGCTCTTGCACAGGATGAGGATGTCTACAAAGTAAGATCTCTGGCTCCCTGCTAAGTCACTTAATTAAACTTCTAAACTTCTCAGGTTGACTCCATGAATTGACCAGGACACCCCAGAACAAGTGTATTTATTATATATCACAAACATATACTAATATAAGAATGGGAGAAAAAAGAATACTTTTGGAGCAGGAAGGAGGCACAGAAACTTTGAAATAAAAAATGCAAATCACTTTTTATAGCTGGTAAGAATAAGGATTAATTAAACTCTACTGGAAATCCTTTTCCCACCATGGCCAAGTGGGGGAAGAAAGCCCAAGGAGTCAAGCTTATAGAATTGCAGCGTGGCTTCATTGCAAGTGTCTTGCGCCTCCTGACACCCGCTGTCCCCCTTCATCCTGGGCTCTGGGCCCAGTTGTGTTTTCTCTTTTCACAGATGAACTGGGAGGTCCTATGAATTTTTAGTTTCAAGTTGTGGTAATCGACCTTTCTTGTCTTTTCAACTCTCACTACGCTTTGGTAGTGGTGACTGTTCTATTTCAAAGTTTCATTGTTTTAAGAAAATACAATTTATTTAATATTATTCACTTTTATAGAAAAATGTCTTCTATATATGACAACAATTTAATGTCACTCTTTAATAATAACCATTATGGATATATATGTAATTCAAAATAGATATCTATATCTATATCTATATCTATATCTACATCTATCTATCTATCTATCTATCTATCTATCTATCTATCTATCTATCTATATTACATTAGTTTAAAATGTCTTCAAGGAGTCATGTTGGGGATTGAACCCAGGGCCTTGTGCATGTCAAGCATGTGCCGTAACCACAGAGCTGTAACCTCAGCTGCTTATTGTTGAGATTTTTATCTTGTTAATTTTTTTCCCTTTGGCCTATCTTCTATATATAATTTTTCACAAAGTTTTGCTGTAGTTTTGTAACCAATTTATTGGTAAAACACATGAAAATTTTCCTGACATTAAAGAGGTTTTTCTTTTCTTTCTTTTTTTGAGACATGGGCTTATTACATAGTTCAGGCTGGCCATGAACTTGCGTTTACCCTTCTGGCTCAGCCTCCCACGTGCTGAAACTACAGGCATGCAGCCCCATGCCCCATCATTAAATATTCACATAGAATGTTATTTCATTATGTAATGAAAAAGAAAATTACCTCATTTCATCTTTCCTGGTGTTCCCCTTCAATTTTGCTAATAAGTATGAAGGAAGGAATATATTCCTATACAAATGCTAGATGTATTTAAACTAGAGGAGTGATTATTTCATCAGGACAAATCCACAGAGGTAGAATTTGATTGGCCAGGTAGTTCTGCAAAAACATTTTCATTTAGCTTCCCCAATCAATCATAAGGTGGTATCAATTAATAATCCTGCCTGTTCATTTGCATACATGTTTGTTAAGTTCTGGCCCTGATTCTTTTCTCTTTGTGAATCTCTATACTGATTTTCATTATTTTCTACATATAATAATCAGGGGTGAAAACTGAGGTGATAATAAAAGAGCAAGTAGTAAAATGGGTATTCTGTTTCTTGTTTGGGAATCTGTGTGACATTATTGTAGGGAATCAGACACTTTCCAGCCTGCCTTGTTACAGGCCTTCTTTCAATAATGTGGGTCAAGTTTTTGGTGATCCGTTGCTAATGAAGTAAGGGTTCATGTGAATGTGAAGGATGGTAAACTCTTCAGGATTTTCCTACAGAATTCCCATAGGTCAAAAGCTGCAGTTCTTGCATCTGCCACTAAGTGTCAGGCAGGGAATAGTCTATACCACATATGCTTATTTATTTATTTATTTTCCCCCAGATTTCCAGTTCCTTTTATAGGGAAATGTTCAATAAGAAAACACTTTAAGCACATGGTAAACTTTCTTTTTCATCCCTATTTAGACCCTGAGACAAAATAATCTCATCCTTTTCTCTAAAAAACAAAAAACAATTATTTTCACAATATCTTCTATAAATTTGCTTTTTCCTTATTCAGTTATTTGAAATTTTAACCAGTTTTTAGTAATATTTTCTTTATAGTATTTACATTTCCAAGAGAGACACCACAGAATATACTTGGATGTAAATCAAAACCCAAATCCTCCAAGTTAGCGAACTTCCTAAATGTAAAATATTCATGCAACTGCAACTCCAGATTAAAAACAAAAAAGAAACAAAACCAACAAAAACTAAACAAAAACTCCCCTTTTATCACTACCTAGAGTTTTGATCATGTCAGAAGATTCCCCTGCCAGACAGTCCATAAAAACAGGACTTGAATTAAAAAATCAAAACAAAATGGGACTCAATATAGTACTGTAGTTAAATATTTCACAAATAACTTGCTCTGTGAGTTGTGAGAATTCTTATTTCCTGTTCCTTAGAAATATTTTCTATGCAGATTGACTCCTAATTTCAGACTGGAGAGGTTTACATTTATTGTGGAAAAATGTATTCTTTCACAGACATCTAGAGAAATTAAAACACTTTCTCAAAGTGGCAAATAGCTTGTTGAGTTAAATTCTATTTGTTTTTGGCATTGCAACACAGACAAATATATTTCAAGGCTTATTTTTGTCGTAAGTTGAATTGTTTCTACCTCAGAAAGATACTGTGAAGCCTGCACTATATTAATCAGTTTCTTGTTGCTTGACACAGCACCAATCCCCACAATTTAAACAGGAAAGAAGGGAGGTTCATTGGCTCACAGTCCAGTTCATGGGTGACAGACTCTAAGGCAGCAGTGTCATGGTGAAAGGGGGTCATAGCACTGAGTTGCTCTGTTCATGGTGGCCAGGAGACAGAGAAGGGGAACTAGTGCCTGAGAGGAGCAAGCTAAGAGCCATCTCTAGTACTCAACATCACAGCTTTATGAACCCCTCAAACACATCTTTCTTAATCCGGTAGGAATTTCTTATTTTTCTTATATGCAGATTACTTTATTGTAAAAATGTAAGCAAATTACAAGTCAAATTGCTATAAAATCAATGCAATATTAGCATAAACATAATTTCAAGTGAAAAAAGTAAAACTGATCAATTACCAATAGGAATAAACATTAAATGTTAAAGATATTTCTTGAAGACATTGATGCATTAAGTGTGCTTTTGCTAGAAGGATCTTAAAAAATGTAATTCTCTGGGTGGAACATTTTTGTCTTTTCTTATTGTATAATGTTAGCCATATTTTTATATAGGAGGTCATG
Source organism: Octodon degus (assembly GCF_000260255.1). Classification (NCBI taxonomy): domain Eukaryota; kingdom Metazoa; phylum Chordata; class Mammalia; order Rodentia; family Octodontidae; genus Octodon; species Octodon degus. Next base: position 6,948,990 of record NW_004524728.1, on the reverse strand, counting down.
AGGTGATATGATTTCAGCAAATTTTTTTCTTACACCCTGAAAAAATATCATGCTTCTGACTAGAAACTTCTAGTTACTATTTTATTTTATTCTATTTGGTACTAGGAATCGAACTCAGGATCTTGTACTGGCAAGGTTGGCCCTAGTGCTGCCACTGAACTACATCCCGGCCCTAATCATGTTGCATGAATAATCCAACAACTGTCAAGTGTAAATACATGTTTCTGCTTACTGACTGGTAAGCCCTAACCTTTAGTTGCCTGTAGGGAAATAACATTGGAAGCCATTGTTATGCTATTTGCTTTCAATGCCTGGATCATCATTTCTAAGACAGTAGGTTGCACTTGTGCACGTGGCTTGGGAGAAGCTTCTGCCCAGCCATGCAGGTAACAGGTGGGAGCACTATGCTCTGAGTAGCAGGTGCAGAGCTCCCAGTGGAGGAGCCTCACAGCTTAGCTTTCTCCTTTGCAGCCAAGTGAGATCTGGCCTGCACAAAGATGTGAATTGCTTTCTTAGGCTTCTCAGTATTGTATTTGTCCAAAAGAGCTTGCATGCAGGCCCCATAGTCAGGGTGGACATCCATGAAGTTCTTGACTGCTTTCTTCTGGATTAAGGGCTGTGTGTCCTTGAGGTGGCCTGTGATGTTTTTGCACAGGTGTCTGCACTGCTCCTTGCTCAACAATTGGGTATAGAACATCTGCGCCTGCATGGCATTGTCCCCATCAGCAATGTTGTAGCACTTTACATCGGCAGAACAGCGGGTGATGCACTGCAGGGCTTGGTGCTGCTGCACCAGGACTCTGAAGATTTTGAGGTAGTAGCTGAGAGTGCCACCTTGGTTGTTGTTCATGTTATGGGTTTTCAACATAGAAACCAGACCTGAGTCCAAATTAAAATTTAAATATGAGCCTTTTATTACTGGGCCTGACACCGCTTGACCTTACTCATACAGGAGAGGACAAATGGCCAGAAGCCTTAGAAGTATAGAGATTCAAAGGTAGAAACTACATCCTATTTGGCAAACAAATTTGTCATTTAACATAGAATAGTACCTTTAGGGACAGCATGACCATTGTTTTCTGGGAACTCTCAGTCTATTGGTGATTTATCAATGATACACCAAGCCTCCTTATGGTCTTACAAGGAAGCAGGGCCACAGAAGGTTGAGCAGAGTAATTTTTAGCACTTAGTTTTACATTAACTCATCATACTACCTTTACTTTAACCCTTTACAGTTCACATACATGGGGTGTGATGCTGATAATTGGCCACATGAGAACAGCAAGGATAGTTCACAAGTATCTGAAGACAGTTGGGCCACAGGTGGTGGCAGTGAGTGTCAGGGTAGGAAAACAGACAGCCCTGAAGCAATTTGTTAGGGCTGGGCTCAATGCCAGGTGGCATGTTACTTGGGTCAAAGGGTATCTGTTCAGCCTCCGTAAGGTAATTAACTGGATTTTGGTCCAAGACCAGTTTGCCAACTGGAATAAGAGGGTAGTCCTTGGGAGGCCAAATTTTGGTGAGATAGAATAGGTTAAAGCAAAAGTATTCTGCCTGCTAAAACACCATGGTCTGGATGTCAGGTACCAAGTAGGGAAGGTGCCCTTGACAAAGGCATTGAGAAAATCATAGAAGATGTAGTCAGGATCTTCCTGGGAAAGTCTGGCTGCCTCTTCAACAGAGAGGTTTTTGATGCCCTGATCAGTCTTATTATGGAATTTGCAATAAACCACCTCTCCATTTGCATTATCCATTCATATGCTGATGCTCATCTGGAACCCCATGATCACTGAACAAGAAAGAAACCCAGTGCAGAGACTCAGGACACAGGCTCTAGAAGTCCCACACCATGTCTGGATCCTTCTGGTGTGTTTGATGCTTTCTCTTTTGGCTCTGAATAAAGGACAGAAACAATAGGGCATCTCTGATGAAGAAAATGGAGGTGTTATTTCCAAAAGATCCAAGTTACCATCTTCAATGTAAAATTTCATTGCAAACCCACAAGGTTCAGGGACTGTGTCAGCAGAACCTGCCTCTCCAGCAAAAGTGGAGGAGCGAACTCTGATGGGTGTCCTCTTCCCAAATATGCTCAGACACTTTGGCCTTGCAGTACTTGGTGATGTCATGAGTGATCTCAAAGTAGCCAAAGACCCCTGCTCCTTTAGCATGTATGACTGTCTCACAAATTTGCTTCTGCACAAAGTGAGCCATTTCATGAGTGAAAACCACATCCTGAACAAGAAGGGGCTCATGGGGCTCTGTGGTCCTAAAGTTAAGTTTGTCTCCCATGGGGTTAGCACTTTCTGTGGTCAGGACATTGAGTTTCATCATGGCCTGCTGCTCCTTCCACTCCTTCCTCTTCCATTTCATTGGGTCTCTGCCTGGGTCCTGGCTGTCCACCATTGTGTCTGACAAGCGCAGTTGAACATAGCCAGTGACCTTGGCTCATGGGTCTGCACCAATCCGTGTCAGTTTCACACCTGAAAACATCAGATCTCTATAAATTATATTTAATCTCCAGATAAAGACAAAAGAAGTTCATAATTCTGTTAAGATAGTACAATTACCTTGTATATAAATAGAAATGTAATAATTTCTTTCTCAAAATCTTAGCAGTTACAACATTTTTGTTTTTATTTTTTGTCTTTTTGAGACATGATCTCTCTCATTACATAGTTTAGGCTGGCCTTGAGCTCATTTTCTGGCCCATGTTGGTCTTGAACATGCAACAATCTTCCTGCCTCAGCCTCTGAATGTTGAGATTACATGTATGTGCCACCATGCCCAGCTAGTTACATCATTTTTATAAAGCTTTTTTCCATGTCTCTTCTGAGGCTTAAGATAAACTCTTAGCTGTAAACCTCTGTAGAAATAAAGAAGTTAGGGCCAGAGGTGTAGCTTTGCAAACTAAGTGCTTGCTTAGTAAGTTTAGGGACCAGGTTTTGATCCTTGGCACCGCATGCTGCTCTGGCCCTGCCCACAGGCTCACTGAGCCAGTGATGGAGTCTGGGTGTGGTTGAGCATGCCTTTAATCCCACCTCTAGGGAGGCAGAAATCAGGAGGATCACTATGAGTCTGAGCTGCATAGTGAGATCTTGCACAAAAAAAAAAAAAACAATAACAAAAAAAACCTTAAAAAATAAAGAAGTTATATTAGCACAATGTACAATGGCACAGAAGGGGCTTGCAGGTTAGTTCAATTCTCTAAAGTGCCTGTTTGGACAAACTCAGTCAGGAGCAGTGGACCATGGTTCAATTCCCAACACCAAATGCAGCACCAGACCTGCCTTTAAGGCAGCCTGAGCTAGCCAAGAAAAAAAAATTCTACAATGGCACAGGATAAATATTTCTCTTTCAAAAGTGAGTATTAAGGGGTTGAAGAGAATTGGACCAGAGGAGGACCAAAATGCAGCACGGAAAATGTAAAGTTCTATAATTAAATATCTGGCACCTGGGAATGAGGTGTTAAAATGGGAGTTCCAAAGAACCCACTCCTGTGGTGTTAGTGGCTGTAGTGCACATGGACTGTTTCCTGGGCTGGCTGCACTCACGACCTGCACATTTTCTTGAAGAAATTCCATATTCTTCCCTTTTCTGACCTTGTTTCTACACCTTTGCTTCATTGCCATAGCTTCATGCAATCCTTTCTCGGCAGCTCCTTGACTGGCCTCCAGCTACTTTGAAGGCTGGGTGGAAACATGCATGACCCCACAAACCCTCATTGTTGTATTGTGGATGCTGATTAAACCAAAATCACATGAATGACTGTAATGTGTATCACCAGCCTGGGTGACAGTCAGGCTTCCTTTGGACATGCCACCAACAGTCTGAGTGCCTGGACAGTTGAGTGTGGTAAGATGAAGCCTAGGGACAATTTTTCATAGGCGGCCCATCTCAAGCACAGGTCCCAGGAACTTTCTTCTTAAATGAAAGTTTGCCACTTTTTCACCAAGGTGAAAGCAAGTCCTGATGAGTTTTGATATACCTTCAGGTAATCTTTATTCTTATCTTTGTACAAAGTGCTTGGTTTCTTTTTGATGGTGCTCATCTCTTAAGTAGCACACCTTTGTCCCTGCATTACACATGAATCCTTCTTGGTCAAATTTTACATTTTTCTTCTCTACCTTTCCCCCAATTCTCACTATAGTTTCTGCCTAAAAGCAGCCAGAAGGACCCATACCATAGTCTTAAAGTTGGCCATCTCAAAATTTAGTTAGTCCATTACTTTTATTCTCAGTCTCTTGTGAAGTCTCAGTAGATGGGAAAAATGCAGACAAACTTTCTGCCACAGTGTAACATATTGGCCTGTAGTCCAATTGCCAGTAGAATCATTTCCAACCAAAACTTCCTAAGCCTGGGCTTTGGTGTCCACATTCCTATCAGCATTTTGACCTTCTGAGTTCTGACAGAATCACATGTCAATCACTTTTTATAACATTCTAGCAGCTTCTCTAGCCCACACTTCCATACCTTTCCAAACTTCTCCAAAGCAGTTCCAAAGATTTATGAACCCTTTAATCAAGTACATTTACTGCATTGAAACCTCTTCCTTGGTTGCAGTTTCCTGAATTATTCAATTTTCCTGTTTCTTGGCACAATATTTGATACCCACAACTTAAAAGAGGAAATGTTTATTTGACTAACAGTTTGGGGATTTGGTCCATTGTAGACATGCTCCAAAGAAAGAACATCAGGGTGAAAAGGCATGATGGAACAAAGCTCCTCTAGTTATTGAAGGCAGGGATCAGAGCAAGGGAAGACTGTCACCAAGAAACAGGGTGTAAACAATATATTTTCTTAAGGCCACCCCTCCTTGACCCACTCAGACAAGCTCAAGCCCTAGAACTCCTTCTCCTAATTGCTTAGGCATTTCTTAACCTAATGAATTTGATATATTAGGATTAATGATTATAAAGCTGTGACCCCAGTACCTCAGAAAGTGACCCCATTTGGAAACAGAGTCATTGTGGATTTATAGCTATACTTCTCTATGCATGAAGGATTGGTTCTAGGAATCCTATGGATGCCAAAATCCACAGATGTTCAAGTCCCTTATATTTAAATGGTGTCACATTTGCACATAATCTACATAGAGCCTCCTGAGTCTCTATTTTACCTATATTACTGAATGGCATGTAAATAACATGTAAATGCTATTTATTCTCTATTGTCCAGTGGGCAATGACAAGAACATATCTATATGTGTCCGTACAATTTTGGAACTATTTTTGACAGCTAGTTGGGGGAATATACAGATTCAGACCACATACATGTAGAGGATCAACTGCAGCTCATCAAGATGAGATCACACTGGTGGTGTGTGAGTCTCATTGGTGTCACCATACGAAGCTGGCTAAGTGAGGACAGAGACCAGGAAGCAAAGTCCCCATGTTGGAGAGAAAACATTCTCTCAGGCTTTCACTGAGAGCAAACTGGTCAAGCAATGGCTGTGGCTCATCCACAGGGCTAACACTGATGAAGGTTCTACAAAGTGCAGTACAGGGTTACAGGATAAATCCTGAGGGGATTTGACTGACCTTGTCAGATACAAAAGTTACATTTCTTGATATATAGGTCTTGCTTTATCTTGGTCTTAACCATCCAGCAGAAAAGCATAAAAACAAAGTATATAAAGTACAGCCATATTAATATGCTGAGCTGTGAAATGCTCAATTCAACAACTTCTGTGGATAACCCACTACTATTGTGGACTGCTGGACTGTGTTGGACTGTTTTGCTGAATTCACGCATTTATAGTAGTTAGATGCCAGTGGAATACCCATCTCTGACAGGACTAAACAAAAAAAGGGGATACAAATGAAGGACCATTTTTTATGTGTATATACAGAATAGTTAGCATAGATATATAGCTACTTTCGCTTAAATCAATGAGAAGAAAAATTTGTACTAATCGTGTTTGGATAGGATATCCTGTCTGCATCTTCTACTATAGATAACCACTAAGAAGATAACAATGTACAATGTATTAATGATTGAAACTGTCCTATTAATCAGTTTTGAAACTCTCATGGCTATTTGTTTCTCAATAAAAAATACAGAAAAAAGTCCATGTGAAAATGAATATTGACATTGGAGTCACATAGCTGTCAGTGGACAAATGTCAAAAATGTAGGATAAAATAAGAAGGTATCCCCGTTAGTTTTAGAAAAAGCATGACACTTACAACATTGATTTCAGAATTCTAGCTTGCAGAACTCTGAAACAGTTCATTTTTGTTATTTAAAACCTCTCAGTTTGTGGTACTTATTTTGTCCATCTTAAGAAACTAGTAGAGCTTTGTGTAGAACAATAAATTTCATTAAAAGTACTTAACGTATACCCATTTTTTGTATAAGGAATTAGTCCAAAAGTTTACTGAGATTAGTGATTTACACATATAATACATAACTAGACATATGTAGTCATCTGTGAGGAATTGGTGCCAGGACCTTTAAAAATATCACAATCCAAAGATTCCCAAATATCTTACATGAAATTGTGTTGTATTTGTATAAAATTTACACAAAGCTCCTGGACACTTTAACTCATTTCTAGATTACTTATAACACCTAGTACCCTCTTAGTGTCATGCAACTAATTCTTATATTGTGTAGTTTAGAAGATAATGACAAGAAAAAGTCTGTATGTATTCAGTCAGGTGCATAATTATTTATTGTCCAATATGTTTTGATACACGGCTGGTAGAAACCACAGATGCAGAAAGTGGATATAGTGGGTTGACACTCTTCAACATTTACAAATACACCAGAGTACATTCTTCTTATTGCGTTGTGTTGACAAATTTTTTTGCAATAATATAACCTTGCAAATAAATAAATAAATAAATAAATAAATAAATAAATATAACCTTGCATTGTCGTATATTACTGTTTTATGATTGAGTGAATCAACAGCCTTCCACAGTGCCCACAGGTGGCACCAGGTTCTTTGGGTGCCTGTACGCATTTTCCAACTATGTGCTCACATATCTGTGAGGACAACTAAGCCCTTCTGAAGGCTTCACCAGGCCTGTCTTGAAGACCGATGCATGTGGGAAGATTTCAGATCTAGTGCTGGGATCATGTCAGACACACATTGCAGTGTTCTCAGGAGATTTGCACTAAGAAGTGATCCATAGAAATATGTTGAATGCAGTGGAAAATAAGTTAATTAGAAACATATTTAACAGAGATAAAAAATGTTTATTAATTAATTCATTATACATTTATTAAATACTGTGTAAATACTTTTTTTCTAAAACCAAAAAAAGTGACACTATTTTAGAACTTAAAAAGGAGGAGGAAGGAAAGGACAGTGCTAGAGAAAACACACTTCACAAAGCATCCTTTACATGAGAAAAGATCACATTTATTTAACAAAGACTTGATAATTTACTGCCTAAAACTGGTTGCATGGTATGACTGAAGGATGCTATTGAATTTACTAACATTGTACCAGTTCATGATGTCATTGTACTTTGCATGTTTTTTAAGGTGTTAATGTTCAATAATTCCAGACTCTTGCTGAGCCTCAAATTTTGAAATCTTGGCCAGAAAAAAAAGATCATATTTTCAACCCAATGCTCTTGAAATAAAGCTCCAAATTTTTCCCTAGTATGAAATTTATAGATGTTAAAGGCCTAAAATTATGTCAAAGATCCAAGAAAATCTTAATTATTATTCTCACGAAAAAGTGGCCATCTATAGAAAGTTCACTGCATGTTGCACCATCAATCATGGATGATGTCATGCCATCCTCAGCGGAGCCTCCAGAGGGAGACACTGATGTAACAGGGTAACATGAGAGGATAGTAACTCACCCAGACCACAGTTGGCAAATGGGGACTTGAGCAGGAATTTTGACTCGAGAGGCCATGAAAATTTATGGTATACCTACTATGTACTGAAAGCACTGTGATAATCCATATGGTGGAAAGGACAAGGCTACATGCTTGAAGCTTATATTTTGCAAGTCTAGCCATCAACGCATAGATCATTATTCCATCTGCTGCAAGTTTTTTCATCTACTCATTTAGAAAGTTGTTCCTTGCTTTTAATGCATCACCAGATATGTTGTGGATTTTGGAGGTTTACATGATTAAAATATCAGGTGCTCTGGGAGTGCAGTGTTTGTGGGCTGCTGACTGAAGAGCTGATGGTGCTAAACCTTGGATCTCGTTTGTTCAGACTACATACAGTTCATTCACAAAGCAAGAAGCACCATCTGACTAATGTTTTGCACATATCATTTCACTTCCAAATGTCAAGTACTATTTTTTTTAAACTGTAAAGTAGTTAACAACACACTAAAAATCCTTCAAATGTGTTACAGTTGAGGTATTCACATGCACATAAGTTGTGGCTGAATCTTACTCACTTTTAACATGTTTGACAAACATGGTTTTACCAGCAAGATGAAACTCACTAAAACTGACCTTAATTTTGAAAAACTCACATGCACATCGCTTCACAATCAGTCTTTGTCCAATGTACACACAGTTACATAACTGCCTTTTTCACAATTGGCAAACAGGAATTCTGCTCTTGTTCAGCCACTTTTAACCCTGAACTTGCCAACATGTATTCAGTGCCTATGCTTTCTGAAATTTCAAATCAAACTGAGTAGAGATAGATCTGCTTCTTAGCAAATCATTTCAAAATAACCAATGCACACCTTGTTCATGAGAACATCAGCCTCCAAAAAGGTTTCGTTTTGGCTTAACTATCTATATTGTCTTAGAATATTAAATATTGGCTAATTATTGTTCTCCAGAATGGCGCTGATTTCTCATTTGTCTGCTGGACGTTCCTGGTGGCACCTAGCTTGCCTCATACAACAACACCACATTTCCCTTGCTCTTTGTCCTTTTCTCCTTAGCTCAGAGTTTCAGTTGAGAATAACTGGATTAGTAATGTAATCATGCATGTCCACTAGGAAGAGGCTTGGGAACTACACTTAAATCTGTAGAAATATGCTAGAAAATTGGAAGATTTTTCTGAAAATTCCCAATTGTGAATGAGACCTTCCCAGGGGGCCATCCTTTTCACATCAACACTTGTTTCTGCTATGCTCTGTCACCTGCGCTTGGGCATAGTAGTACCTGATTCCTAAAATTTCTCTCAAATTATAGTGAAGCTAGAGAAGGGAGTAATTTTTTTCATTGAAGATCATAAAAAGAGATAGGGTTAATGAAATAATTTTGTTCTCAGCATTGCCAAATTTAGGACTAAGAGCTGCCAATTTCCTACCAATTTAGCACATTCATTCTTCCAAGTCAAAGAGCAAATCTGATCTGTCTTTAATGTAAAGTCCTTAATGTAGGGCCGAGTACACTCTGGCACTGGATAACTGTGCTGACTGACTGACCACCCTACAACTGTTTGACTGAGGTTGCCAAGATGGTTTGGCACACATGTCCTCAATTAACAGATTGGATAGTTGCTAATTATCTGGATGAGGGATTTGGCTCCCTGAGCTTGCCTTTTCCTGCAAACAGGAAGAAAAGATTCCACCATAGTGTTATGACTCATTGGAATTTGTCCCCTGGAACCCACCATGATGTCATGCTGACATTTTCCCACAAGTAACTTTGAGGTGAATTTGAATTTTAGAAAATTAACTTGCTAGATGAGAGAGAGAGAGAGAGAGAG
>NW_004524728.1:6933326-6939240 GCF_000260255.1 Octodon degus | reverse complement strand
AGAGAGAGAGAGAGAGAGAGAGAGAGAGAGAGAGAGAGAGAGAGAGAATGAATTAGCATTGGAAAAACCCAAAATCTGAATATGTTAATTGTCAAAAGGATGTTAGAAATTCACATTTGGGAAGTGCTACTTAATGATATTTAATGATCTCCGTGATTAATTACTGACAGTCCATTGGTATGCTTCCCACTGTGTGGATTGCCCATGACAAATTGTTTGTCTAAACTGACTTCCTTTGTCATGCAGTACCCTTCTAGTTTCTACCTTAGGGTCTACACATATTAACAATATAAACTCATTTTGCCCTGGCACAAAATTGAATCATGATTGGGAAATTTTTGGATAAACTATAGAATACATTGCATTAAAAATTACACAAAAGTTAACTAGAAATCCCACTTTTCTTTAATATTTACTACTGCTTATTTTTTAAAAAAGCATAATTCATTTAGTGTTAAGGTGATGGACTTCTTGTTTTTCTTTTTCTCTTTCCAGCATCCTGGATTAAGCCCTAGATTTAATTAGGTTGAAGAGATAGCTCAATGATCTAAATGCCTCCCTGTCAAGTGCAAGGACCTGGGATTGATCTCTCCAGTACTGTATTCCGTGCCAGTTCTCTGTCAAGCCAGCCACCAAAACTGGGCCTGTAATCCCAGCACTGGGGACACTGAGACAGGAGGATCTCTATGAGTCCGAGCTACATAGTGAGACTTAGTAACAAATAAATAAAAAGATTAAAAAATATTAAACCCAAGATTTCTTCTGTAAATTGCATCCCAGCCCTTTTTGAGACAGTGTCTTGCTAAGTTGCTTACATATATTGAACTTTACATCCTCCTACCTGAGCTTCCCAGAGTGCTGAGATTGATAGTGCACATCACCACAATTATCTAATATCTTTATTTTATGACTGAGAATCTGGTTGAATCTCAAGACTTTAAATCTCAGTCTTCATTTTCATTATTAGCTACTATATTTGTCTTACAAGTGAGTAGGCCAAATATACATCAATTCAAACTTTGAAAGTTTGTACTGACAAAACATAGTTAAAAAGAAAATACAAAGAATAACAAAACAATGAAAACTATCTTGAAAATAGTTCTTCCTAGAACTGTAAAGGGTCATTCTATTTCCTAGCTGTGTGCCTGAGGGAAATTAATCCAGACTTCTGTGCTTCGGTATTTTCTGCTATAAAGTGAAGGTGATAATAATGCCTATTTTAGAGGTTTGTTATGAGATTTAAATGGGTAAAGTGCAGCACCTGATCCCTCAGGAAATGTAGGCTATGGTTATTTTACTTAGTTATTTAAGTTTCATACACACACACACACACACACACACACACCCATCACATGTACTGTGATGCTAGGAATCGAACTCAAGTCTTCACATGTTAGACAAGTGCTCTACCACTAAGCAACACCCAAGCCCTAAGTTTTAAATATACTTAGGTAGTACATTGTAAAGTAGGTATAACTTTTTAAACTATTTACTTTTAGGGAGATTACTGGCAATTTCAGTTTCTTGAGATGAAGTTACTAATACTTCATTTTGATAAATTGCCCAAGATAAGCCTCTTAGTTAAACAAATATGGCTTCTTGGACAACATAGAGAAGCAATGGTGTGATTAACACATTCTGGTATAGAGCCAAACAATACACTTCATTGTCTGTGATTTTTAAGGCAGAAGAGAAATAATTGCTTTGAAAAATTTAAAATGCAGATCAAAATTCTTACACGCTACACAAGTTAAATATCCCAAATCTGGAAAATGTCTTCAGAGCATTACTTTTGCTTTCTTTGGCTTCTGCTGGCTGCCTTCAGATGGTGTAGGGAGGAGTGATAGTTTGGGAGAAAATGGTGTTAAAACTTAGAGCAAGCAAGTGAGACAGTCTCTGACTGACACAAGTGCTCTCTTGACCTGGCACTCCAAGAAATCAGACCTCGCAGGGTAACAGTGACTTTGAGTGGACTTTTGCTCTAAATTTTCTGGAGGGTTGAGATTGAAGGTAGCATGTTACAAGAACAACAGTGAGAAAATAGGACTCTTTGGCGGAACAACTAACCAGGTGACACGGGAAATCCAGAGAGCTAAGGGTTTACTAATTTCACTTCGATAATCTGAGGTAAAGGTGGCACCAAAGCCCTGCTTTCCTAACTTTCCATCAATTTCCATTCAAGAATTTTAGAAATTTAGTTAATGATGTAACCAGGCCTTTTTCTTCAATGGGAATGTTCATATTTCTGTATAGATGCTACCTGGGCTAGTGTAGTTTCAGCTCAACAAATAAAGAGCTTTACTTGACAATGTGTGGAATATAAAATATGCTTTAGTCCACTCCTGCTCGCTAGTACTAACGAAAGCAGAGCACACAAGTGAAAGCTTCTTACACAATTATCAAGTCACCCAAAATGCAAAAGGATGCTGCGGAGACTGCCTCTCCATAATGAGGGGAGGCAAAGGTGTTCCCAACAATTTTTTGTCTGAGTTATGGAAATGAATATCTTGAGCTTTCCCCTCCATCAAAGACTGTCTGTTAATACCCAAACTACTTCAGATTTATTGTGACAAGTGATATAGTACCATGTTCAAGGAAGAATTTTGGGATGCATGCTTTGGAAACTTTTTTTTTGTTGCCCATCTGTTTTGCTTGTCGCAATTCCTGTTTGTTTAAGATGTACGTGTGCCAGAAATGTGGAAAGAATGTGTGCAGCGACAAGTGCTATCGAGCCATTTTCACACTGGACTTATGGGAACCATGTGCTGCCCATCTGTGAAGCTCTCATTTTATGCAAATTGAGAAAATATATTCTTATGTCATGTTGCCTTAATGCCCAGGGGTAGATTGGAATGTACACAGGGAGGAGAGAAATAGGGAGGAAATAACTTTACACCCAGTGGCAGGGTGGCCTTGCCTTGAGTAACGGAAGGTCTAGACGCATGCTTGTTGTCAGAAGGTGCAAGTTTGGAAGGAATTTTTCTCTCCAAAATTGCCTGAAGCAAAGCACTGTGTCTTTAAGATCAGTTTTTAATCTATGAATGAGTTTCTTAAAGGTCCTGTCTCAAGAAAAACTGAATAATTCACAAAGAGAGAGAGAGAGAGAGAGAGAGAGAGAGACAGAGAGAGAGACAGAGAGAGAGACAGAGAGAGACAGAGAGAGACAGAGACAGAGAGACAGAGTGACAGAGAGAGAGAAGAGAGAGAGAGGGAGGGAGGTAAGTAGGAAGGGAGGGAGGGAGGGAAGAAAGAAGGGATGAAGGGAAGGAGAGAGAATCCTTAGTTGTAGGTCTTTCCTGTCATCTGGAATATTCTGCACCAGTGGTCTCAGATATATTCTGAATTCTTGTGCAGAACATGGTAAAGGCCATCAGTGTATTATCAGGTCAGTGTTTCTGAGATGTTATTCTTTCCAGATTGCTATGGGTATAAGTAGAATCCCTTTTATCTGCATGTACTACCCACTTTATATCATGTTAGAATAAAACTACCTTACATAAATAAAGGGAAAAAATGCCCTGGGAAGGTAATGTGAATTAGAGAAGTTACCTCAAACTTTGACTGCTGAGTGGGTTGCCTTGAGACTAAGTATGATGAAGGCTTCAATATGTGAAGAGACCTGCTTCATTATTGTCCCCACATTGAAGGTGTTGGGAGGAAACAACTGCCCATATGTCATGTCAGCAAGACATTAAGTACTTGAAATTTTTTGAAATCTATTTTCAGTTTTCAAGAAAATACAATAAAATGCCAAATAGAAATGCAACTTTTATTTGTGAAAAAAGAACACTAAGAAACAAATGATGAAGGAGTCTCCAGAGGCTGTCAGAATAGTGAGGGTTAGGGTTAGAGACTGATGCCCTACACTCAGAAAACATCTAAGTGTAGAGTTAGATGTTAGTAGAAAGGGCTGTGGGGGAGCTTTGGTAGCATTTTCCTGTGCTTAGAAGAATCTGAACTTGTTTTAAAGTTCTACTGTTATCGTTTGAAATTCTTAATGACTTATTAACAGGGTGTCCTATATTTTCATTTTGCACAGGTCCTTCCAAATTATGTACCTGGTCATGTTGAAGACAAATGAAAGCAAATGTTTATCCACTCAAGCAGAACTTGAGAAGGAAGGTTGAGACAAAAGGTCAAATGTGAACAGAAAGAAGGACCGAATATAACTAAGGACCCGCACCCTCCCCGCTCCTCCCTCAATTACGCGCATCCTCTCCTGCTTTCAGGGAACCTGAAGCTTGTGCTGATTTCTTCTCTTGAAGACTTTTTGGGATTCAGCTTCATGATCATAGATGCCACTCAGGCACCTCTAGCTCTGCCTCAGGCCACCCTTTGTGGTTCCATTCACATTCAGGTTGGGCTTTCTTCCTGTTTGTTGTCCCATATGCCAATTGTCTCTGGAAACATTGTGAAAGAAAAGCCAAAAAGTGTGCTATAGTAATTTCTTGGAACTTGCTTGATGTGCCCAAGTTGCTAATTGAGATTAATCATCATGGTTATCAAACTCTCATTCTATAAATTCATTGTAAGAATTTTCTTTCAATGTCAGGAAAATCCCATATCCTTCTGCAAGTACTTTTCTCACAGAAAATTTATGGGTCTTTCCTATTGGTGCATTACTCAAATGTGAGAAATTCAGCCTAATGAAATCCTACAGAGAATTTTAGAAGAATAATTACTGATGGTCAGTGATGTAATAGGTTCTCCAAAGCTAATCTTCTTAAGAGATCTCTTTGAGCATGATCTCCACAGAGCTTTACTGAGATTGTTATAGCAACTATGTGGAGGATGAACCATGGGGAAGTGCAGGTGAAGACACAAATCAGAAAGATTAGCCAGGAAACTACAGAGATCCTGGATGTAACCATGAAGATGTTAAAAGATGATATACAGTTGTGAATGTAGTGTACTTTGGAGCCAAAGCTAGAAACATACAGCTGGTGTAGTACATGAGAGCATAAGAAGCACCAAGAGCTGCTTCTTCAGAGTAAAAGGCAGATGGGGGTGAAAATTCAAGAGTTCTGTCTAGATTGCTAGGTCTTAGAAGTCTGTTCATAAGCTCTTAAAGGAATAGTGCATGCAGTTGTACTTAAACATAAAGAATTCTGAATACATGGAATTTGATGTGTTCAGTGGTTTCATCATTTTACTTCTTCCTATCCAAGTTTTATTTTACATATTGGTCCAAATATAGCTTCAACATTATTATTTATAAGGACTTATTAAATTCTTAGCTAAAGAATTAATTGACTAAGAGAAGAAATAGAAAGGGAATTTTGTTCTTCTACATCTACTTAGTTTGTTTTTATAAAATAAATAGGTCACTAGGTAAAAACAATATAGGGGATGACTTGGAGAGAAGTGGATATTAGGGTACAAAGGAATAGCAGGGAGATAGCTACACTTGGTTGCATTCTTATAATTGCCATGTCTTGGCTGTTTGACCAACCTGCTGAGTTTGGCTGACAGTGGACTTACTGTTTGAGAGTGGGTCAAGCAGCTCAATATATACCAGTGACAAGCCATACAGTTATATATATAGAAGATGGGCAAGGCAATGATCCTGAGAACTCCAGAAGATTTTTGAATCTAGCAGTTAATTGGAAATATTCTCACCCTGACTAACTATGTATACTGACACCTGTGAACTAAGCAACTGCACTGAAGATGGCAATTTGTAATAGTAGGTTCATGCTTAGAGTGCATGTCATTCTGGTCTTCTGAATATGGGCTGCTTGTCATGACATGCCAGTTGCTGCTGTGCTGTCTCTCGGGTAGATAATTGTTCAAAAAGAGGGGGTGGTGAATGAAGGCAGGAGACAGGAAAAGGAATACTGTGGGACTGTCCTGCTTCAAGGTTGTATAATGTTAAAATTTTGGACTTAGGTGTAAGCATAAGAATTACATAATT
>NW_004524728.1:6911995-6932757 GCF_000260255.1 Octodon degus | reverse complement strand
TCTTGCTTTATCTTGGTCTTAACCATCCAGCAGAAAAGTATAAAAATGAAGTATAAGAAGTAAAGCGATGCTGTGATGTTGAGTTGTAAGGGACTCAGGTCAACAATTTCTGACATTGCCATTGAAGTGGAGGACTCAATACTATTATGGACTACTGGACTCTTTTAGAATATTTTGCTGAGTTAACACACCTATAATATTCAAATAACAAAGCTAAACAAAAAAAGGGGATACAGATGAATGTCCATTTTGTATCTGTGTATTCAAAATGGTTAGGATAGATATATAGTTACATTGTCTTAATGAATAGAGGGATTTGTTCTAATGGTGTTTATAATAGGATATTATGTCTGCATCTTGTACGGCAATTAATCACTAGGAAGAATGTATGCAATGTGTTAATTATTGAAACTGTCCTACCAATTTGGTTTAAAACTGTCTCATTGCTATTTGTTTCTCAATAAAATTATGGGAAAAATATATACCAGCAACACATACCACAATCTCAGTGAATATCTATGAACACAGTGACGTGGCTTAGAATTCTTTGAACTGATTGTGGAGTAAATTACTTATGCCCATATAGACTCCTGGGAACTTCAGTCATTTCCAAGTATCTATATCCATAAATGCAATATTTTTTAAATTGTACATTTATGAGGTATTCGTTTCAGAGTGTTAGAGGAAGGGAAGGAGATAGGTAGGGAGAGAGAGGAGGGGTCAAGCCTTTCTCTTTTCTCTTCTTATTAACATTTAGCACTTAAAGATTCATCTCTAGTGAATTCCTTGAGAACTCTCACTACATTTCTCCAAGTAGCAGATTAGGTATGTCTCTTAAACATAAAATAAAAACAGATGAAAAAATTGTTATATTTCTTGTTTTCAGAATAAATAGCATGTGTTAGTAGAACCAAGTTTAGACTACAGTGCAAGATGTATAAAGTCTTCTATTGTGCTCTTCACCACTATTTATGACCGCAGAATGGCACCCCATTTTATCCATCTGTTTAAGAACAAAGTCCTAGGATTCTACCATTTCCCAGCTCCAAGTCCCTGAGCCAGTTCCACTGGCTTCACTTAAAAATCTCTTGATGTGTCCCCAGCTCTGCTACTTAATTCTCATACCTCTCCTCTAACCTATACCATCTCCTGTCTGAAATTTTAAAAACAAACAAACAAACAACAACAACAAAATCTCCTTGATCTGCCTGCCTTCACTTGTGGTCACTACTTAACTGTTTTACAAACAGTCAGAAGGATCACAATCAATGGTGCCTCAGTTTCTTTTTCTTCAGTATGGGAATAGTACTAGCACTGTCTTTTTATTTTTTATTTTTTGTCTTTTTAAAATATAATTTTATTGAGAAACAAATAACAGTGAGACAGTTTCAAAACTGATCAGTAGGACAGTTTCAATAGTAAATACATTGTGCATTGTTGCCTCAGTGGTTATTCATTGTACAAGATGCAGACATGACATCCTGTTCACAAGCACTATTAGAACAAATCTTACTATTCATTGAATTAAGAGAATGTATCTGTGTATCTATTCTAGCTATTTTGAATATACAGATACAAAATGGTCATTCATTTGTGTCTCTTTTTTTGTTTAGTTTTGTCAGAGAAGGGCAGGACTGTCTTGTAAGATTCTAGTGAGGGTTACATAACAATAAAGGCAAGGTACTTAAATAGTGCCTGGTATAACTTATTTTAGAAGTGATGCTATATCTAACTCCATAAATAATTTCCCTTTTTTAAATTCCTTTATTACACATAGCTGGGGAAGATTTCTTAGAATGTAAATTCAACCCTATCATCTCAGAAGCTTCCCATTGATCTCACGGTAAACTTGAGTTTCCTAGCTGGTCTATCACTACCTTTCATGGTTTACACTTTATCTGCCTTGCTCACTTCATCTTTCAGCTGAATTTTTTTCTTCTATCTCCATTTGATGCACAAATGCCGGTGCATCTATACTGCCCAGCGACACTAAACTTCCATGCAAGCTCCAAATGGGCACAAAAGACTCTCAGTGCAAGTCTTTGAATATGTCTTTTTCATTTTCTGCAAATACTTGCATGTTCTCTCACACTGTTCTGCCACTACCACTGCCAGGGCCCTCATTTTCATGCATAACTCCTGTTCAGCATTTGGGACACCACTTTGTAAATTTATGCTCACATTTAGCTCTTCCTGAACCCAATAAGTCTGAGGTAGATAGGTTTGCTTTCACATACATCTAGAATAGAATAGCCTTTATATACATCTATGGTGGAACTTGTAACAAGATGTGAAAATGAAAACCGTACCCAAGTCCAAAAGAACCATAAATAGCATCCCAAAGAACAGCTAGAATGCAAAGAAAATTTACAAGGTGGAATGCAAAGAAAATTTACAAGGTGGTTGTTGAAAAATAGTTACCTGAATTCAACCCCCTCATTTGTATTAAGGATATAACAGAAATTAGATATGAATAGAGAGAAAAATCCCTTGGCAGGGCCTTATGAATCCAAGCTTCTCTCCCTAAAGAAGGAGAGGAGGAAGGATGAGAAGAACAAGAACCATCAGAAAAGCGTATAAGGAAGAATGCATGCACGTGAATACTGGAATCTGATTCTATGCTTTGCCTTCTTACTGAGTGACTTTGAAAAAACAAGTCACTAGGATTTTTTTTAAAAGGATAATGTTGATTTAGATAATTTCAATGGTCCTTTCATAGTCTAACAGCTTTATAGTCTAGAGAAGAGGGAAAAATGCATGTTAATACTACCTTAAACCAAAAGATTAAAGAAGACAGAATCACTTATTAGATCTTTTAATTTTGGAAAAGAAAGTCTGAGAACATCAGTTCTCCTGGAAAGCAAACTGACATTTCAGTTCTGAATGTGTGGTAGCTAGAGTTTCACTTTTTTAAAAAAATATTTTTAAAAAAATATTTATTTATTTATTTGGTACAGGGTCTTGCTATGGAGCTCAGACTTGCTGTGATCTTCTTGTCTCAGTCTCCCTAGTGCTGGAATTACACGGGTTCACCACCATGCCCAGTTTCGGTCGCTGGCTAGGCATGGGGCCAGCATAGCATGCGGTACCTGCAGTACTAGGGACTGAACTTGCATCCTTGCATTTGCCAGGCAAGTGCTTACACTGTAGAGCTATTTTCCCTGGCCCCAGATCCACACTCTTGCCCACCTATTTTCTGATTAAATCTCTATTCCAATGCTTGAGAGCAACTTTTCTACTATGTGTGCTTCTTGTTCTCAATCTATCATTCACTGTCAGGAATCTTCCTGTAGTGTGCCCACATCCTAACCCCAGAACTTGCAAATATGATCTTAATTAGATTCTTAGGCCTTTTTGAGCCTTTAGACCAGGAGTGGTGGCACCCTTGAGAGACCGATGTAGGAAAATTATAAGCTCAAGGATAGCCTAGACTATGTAGCAAGGTCCTGCATTAGAACATTAAAAGGAAGGAGGGAGGGAGGGAGGGAGGGTAGGAGAGAGAGGAAGAGAGGAGAAAAGGAGGGCAGAGGAGTGGAGAGGAGAGGGGACAAATTTTTGCAGATTGTATGCATTCAGCCTGATATAGATACAACTATCTTGAGACATAACTACCATGATTGCTTCAAAGAACCCTAGTTGTGGTTGGGTGAGATAGCTTGGTGGTCCACACCTGCCTGGAAAGTGCAAGGACCCAATTTTGATCCCTGGTAGCACACGCTGCACTGGCCCAGAACCCTGGGGCATTGTGCCAGCCCCAAAACTGGGTATGGTGGTGCACGCCTGTAATCCCAGTGCTGGGTAGGATAAGACAAGAGGATCACTATGAGTTCACACTGCGTAGTGAGACTTGTATCAAACAAATAAAAATAAGTAAATATTATTTTTTTTAAAAAGTAACCCTAGTTGATTTTTTCACATTGTTTCCCTGCATAGAACCACAGAAATTTGTAGCAAGCTGTAAAAAATTAGAGTGGCCTGTAGTGTATATCTTCTTCTTTCTGACTCAAATTGCAGTAATCCAGCTGGTTTCCCTGCTGCTGCCCAAAACTATGGTTCTGTCAGTAGGTCCTCTAATGAATCCCACTGTGTATATCTCTGGATCTGTCTGCAGCTGTTTTGGTTTCACAGGACCTTGGTGTTAGTGCTCATGCCATGCCGCTCCAGAGTACAGACATAATTAAGCTAAGGGACTAAAAATCAACCTGGTTGGCCTAAAATTGAATGATCTCCTTATGGAAAAACAGACACTCATCTGAAGACAGAGGCAGAGCCTGTGAAGCCACAAACCAGAGAATGCCTAAGACTATAAGAAACCAGAATAGTCAAGGAAGGCTTCTTTCTTAGAGCCTTGGGACATAGGGTGCCGTGCCACTGAATGCATTTTCCCTTTTAGCTTCTAGAACTGTGTGAGAATAACTGTGTCTAGAGTGGTAAGCCTCCTACTTTGTTACAGTGGCCATAAGAAAGTAATCCACTCAACAGGATATCTTTCTGAACAGAACTTCTGTTCTAGAATTATTTTTCATCGCATTTAGCAAAATTTAACTGCTTGGCATGACTTTTTGTAGGGACTCAGTGTGGTGAATGGCTGTGGAATCAGATAAATTGAGGTTTCTGTACATTTATTGGTAATTGTGGAGAGAATTTTAAATTCTCCAATAAAACTTTCCTGCTTGAAGAACAATCACATAATACTGTTTTGGTACTCATTATTTCAGCAGAATCTTCAAGGACTATCTCATTCTTTCAACCTGTGCCAACAGTTAAGTAGCAGAAGCCATCATCTCCATTCTCCAAAGAGGGAAACAGCAAAAATCAGTGGCATACCCCAGGGCATCCACAGAAACAGAACCCTTAGGACTGGAACCCAATGTTTTAGTCTTGACTGCTATTAACAAAATGCAATAAACTGATTAATTAAAAACAACAAAAGAGTTATTTGTTACAGTTCAGGAAGCTGGGAAATCCAGACCCAGGTGCTGGGAGACTCAGTGTTTGGTGAGGCCCCGCATCCCTGTAGTCAGCCAGCTCTTCAATATAGTTTTTACCTGGTAGAAGGGACAGTGGTGTCTCCAGGATCTCTTTTTTAAAGGATATTAATCTCATTCATTAAATTTTTACTGTCATAAGTAAATCACTCCTCAACATGTTCATTTCCTCATGTCATCACCTTAGGGGTAGGATTTCAGCATATAAAGTTTGGAGAAATAACAACATTCAAATGTTAGCACTTTTACTTTCTTAAAAGGATAAATCTTCTCTTGTTCCAAGACTAATGCTGAGATAACTTGGACACTATCACATGCAAATACTCATCAAATGACAATAAACATTTAGTTAATTGTGGTGGCTACTTGAAAACTGTCAACAGCTACTAACTGCCATTAGTATTATGACCATTGGTTGGAAACTTCTCTCTCACAGGGAAAGACAGATTTTTAAGTCATCCAGGACCTGGCTTCACCCTTTGCCACAGCCTTCCCTTTCCTGATTCAGGTCCTGTCACTCTCTTGGTTCTCCCTCCACTCTGCCCCACCGCCCACCTGCTGTTACTCCACTGATGTCTGGGCCTGCTCCCTGGACACTTGCTCATCCTCTGCCCAAAGTATTTGTCCTTTAGCTTGTGATTGAGATTTTTAAGTTCCTCTATATTTCTTTGACTCTGCTTCATGCCACCTATTTCTTTCCTTTATTGCTCATTGAAGGATTCCATTGTTTTTCTAATCTCCTCTTTTTTTTTTAATCAGTGTCTTCTTGAGAAGCAGTTATTAATTCTTTCATTATAGTTATTCCTTCTTTTTTTTTTACTTCAGAGATTATTTCTGATCTGATTTCCTTTATGTTTCTGCAGTTGATTCTTCACTTCAGATGCTATTAATTTAGAGATTTCTTTTTTATTTCAGAGGTTATTTCTGATCTGAGTTACTCTATACCTTTCTGCAGTTGTTTCTTTACTTTAGAAACAATTAATTCAGACATTTCAGCTGTGTGATTCCCAATTTCTTCTATGCTAGTGTCATCTGCACTTCTTCTAAGTGGGCTCAGGGCCTGAGATTGCATTTTGCTCCTTCTCTTATCATTTTGTATAGTCCTGTCTTCTGATATTTATTGTAGAGCTTTGGTGCAGTTATAACCTTAGCACCTACTGAAATTTGGGGGCAGATCTATGAAGTTTGAGTTCATCCAGTTGTGCCTGGCTTGGGTCTGGCTGCTGTGCCCAGTTTCTTCCTGCTGCACCCTTGGAATTGAACCTGTTGTGCCCCTCCGGCAAGATATTCTGCTCCTGGATTAACTGGGTGGTTCTGGCCTCTAGCCTTTTTGCAGGGACTTCAGCTGGAGAGTTTCACCCCAGACATGTATGCCAGGCCTGGGCTGGGTCTGGAGGGATCCAGAGAGCAAGATAGAAGGACTCACTCACAAGTGGGCCTGGGCTGGGTCTGGAGGGGTCCAGCAGGTGCAGGGAGCACTGAATTTCTCCCACACACTCGCCAAGCTTGGGCTTGGGCTGGGTCTGAAGGGGTTCCAAGAGAACAACCGAAGTTATCACTCACTGGCTGGGCCTGGGCTAGGTCCGGAGGGGTCCAGAGTATTTGTCCTCTGAGATCCTTAGTCCCAGTGTTAGGGATCATAAAACACTGCACCAAAGTCTGGTGAATGTCATGCTGAGTACTTTGCC
This sequence comes from Octodon degus, assembly GCF_000260255.1. NCBI lineage: Eukaryota > Metazoa > Chordata > Mammalia > Rodentia > Octodontidae > Octodon > Octodon degus. The sequence goes on along the minus strand of NW_004524728.1, from coordinate 6,926,081 downwards.
AAGAAGTAACCTGGAGGAGTCTCTAACTTCCCAAGTCCAGCACTCCTGTTACTGCATTCTCTTTATTTCTTGAAACAAAGGGAAGGACTTTCTCTGAAATTCCCTTATGTGACTCAGAGTTTCTCCACAAGAGTACAATCATTACAAATCCTTCTCTATAATCTCATCAAATGTAAGATTAATTTGAAGGAAAAAAGTTTAAATCAATGTGACTCTACACCCAGGGCAGAATTGAACATTGTCCAAGGCTTGTTTGTTCTCTGGGTCCCTTTAGCTCCTTTTAAAATTATGTTTTCAAACTCTACAGCCCTCCTTCCCTCTTCTCTATTAATCAAGGCATATAAACTGCTAAAACTCATTGGATAATTGGGCATTTACTTACTTTTCTTTCCTGTGCTATTGCTATAGTAAATTTACATGCCTTTGACTCCCATGAATGTCTCCATCATTGATTTATCCTGGCAGACTCAGTTATCTGAACTTCAGAGGCATGGGACAAGTTTCCATCACCCAGATACCAGCTCTGTTTGCACACCGTTCACTTTCTGGTGGGCTCTGCCCCTACCTACAAAATTAAACCTAACCCTATCCCACCCTATTGTTTTGCTTCCTTGCTTTGTCTCTTCTTTTCTTTTTTCCAAAAATATATTTTATTAAAATATAATACTTTATTAATGACTTTAGAATCTTTGTCTTGCAAAGTATACAATTAACAATTTTACCCATTGATCAGACTTTTTAATTAAGCCATAGAATTTAGATCTTTTTCCAATGATTTCTCTAGTGTCTGCTTTCTGTATTCCAGTATTCAATTCGGGATACCTCATTGCATTTATCCTTGTCTGTTTAGTCTCCTCAAATCTGTGTGTTTCTTAATAGCTTTTCATCTTTTATGAAATTTGATACTTTGAAGAGTGTCAGAAGTTTAGAAATTTCAGTATATGGTTGGCCCTGTTGGTTTTTGGCCTTTTTAAAAATTAATTTTATTGGGAAACAAATAGCAGTGAGACAGTTTCAAAACTGATTAATAGGACAGTTTCAATAACTAATACATTGCATATTGTTGTCTTCATAGTGGTTATCCATAGTACAAGATATAGACATGATATCCTGTGCAAACACTATTAGCACAAATCTTTCTTCTCATTGAATTAAAAGAAAGTAGCTGCATATCTATCTTAACTATTTTGTATATACAGATACAAAATGGTTCTTTCATTTGTATCCCCTCTTTTTTGTTTAATTTTATCAGATATGGGTATTCCCTTGCCATTTAAATATTGTAGGTGTATGAATACAGAAAAATAATCATACTATTATAATTTTACTTATTTATGAAGGCTGAGGGAGATTACAAAGGTAATATTGGGACTTGGAAGAAAAGGGTAGTTTCATCCAAGAAAGCATCATATCATGAACAAAGGAATGAAGAAAGTAAGTCCAGGATGGTCCTGCAGCCAGCATAAATGGTTAGCTCTGTACTTTTAAGTTTCTAAATCACAGGGTTTTGTTTCCTACACATGACAAGGACAGTCAGGTGAAGCCCTCTAAGCTCTGCTGTGCTGTCTCCACACCAAAATATGAATGACAATTTAGAAAAGCCATAACCACATCATAGTAAGTCATAGTAAGATAAATTATAACTTAATTTTATTTTTTTCTATATGTACAAGAGAAAAAGTGGTGGCAAATTAGGTGCTCACAGATTAGCTCTCAATCTTTTCTGCCCGAGCTCTTTTGGTATAAATAGGAATTGGTTCTTAGTAATGTCACACCTACCCAGGGCAGCTCAGTACAACTTGGGACTCAGAGTACGAACTCATTGGTTCATGGGACTCACAATGTGCCCAAAGAGAGGCAAAAGAGAAACACTTTTAATTAATTGAATTTATTGGTACATTATAGGTAAGTACACCTAAAACTCACATTCATCATAGGGAATTTGTACCTGTACATGATATAACTTTGTTCTTTTCTTTTCCATTCCTCTACCCTCCCTTCAACCCATCTTTGCCTTCCTTATTTACAAAAGCTTTGTTTTCATTCTTTATTTCTAATTTTTGAAGCACAGGGAATTTCTATTATTTACTCAAATCAATTTTTAGCAAAAAAATATCATTTAATATGTTCTACTATGACATAAGGTGATAGAGATAGAGATACATATATAGTGTACCATTTTTCCATGGAGTTCAGAATCTTGTTCTCAAGACTTTTATACAAAAGTTCGAGGTTAGCAGTTAAACTAGAGTGAAAATAGCTGAGCTTCTGACATCTCTTTGATCACATGATTGGAAAATAATGAAGTGAATCCTTCCTTCCTCCCTTGCCCCTCCATTTCTCCCTGTGAAGAGTCCAAATCATGGCAGAGTAGAAAGGGCACTGAACTGTTATCACACAAGTCAGATGGCCTTGGATCAGCCCTGGAAGCTAAAAGAGTTTGCATGAGCCCTTAGCCACTCCTGTTTCTGTTTCCTCATCCCAATATACTATAATTTAATCCATCTCAAACACTTCTGGCAGGAATACAGTTTTACCATAAATAGGAAGAAGGATCAGTATTAAAAGGACAAATGTATGCTTTCCAATCTGAGGATGGTACTCTTGACAACCCTTCTAATAACTCCATGTTACCTCCATTTACATATAAGGATATTGTACTTTGGCACTGGAAGCAATTTGCCTTGGATTTATTATGTTGAGGTTTGCTTAATCCATACAACTAACTTAGCAAGATAAAGTTCTGAATCACCCCTCAACACCCCATGCTAGGATTGAAATCAAGCCCTCTAACAAGACCTGTAGCAACTGAGCTAAAATGCAGACATATTGGTAGAAATTAAGATAGACATGTAAATATCCTATGAATGAGCCTGCTTATATAATGAAGAAAGACTTGCACAGAAGGTGGAAAGAAAACAGTATATGTGATAGCCATTCACAGTACACTTGAGGATGAAACTTGTGAGTTAGTCGTAGTTAGTGACATTTAATTCCATTGCAGCAGGCTAAGAGAAGAGGGTCAGGTGAGTATCACATCAGGAGCCAGCAAGACACAGGGTGTCTCATTCTGCCACTCGTGGCTCAGTAACCAGGCAAGTTAACTGTATCTCAAGCCTTCTATCTCACAGGGGCTGTGAAGATTAAGGACTATACCTGTCTAGTATTTCAATCAGTGATGCTCTTTAGGACAATTTCTTCAGGTACTAGATGTAATGAGCACAGAGAAGAAAAGCATATGACCTATAAAGGGCATGTAGAATAGAAATAAAATAGAAAAATTGAAATAGTTAAGCAAGAAAGTTTCTCCCTAAAAATGTACTTCTGTGAGTATGGGAATGTAGTAAGTTTGGAGACATTGTTCCTATGTCTCAGGGGTGGGCCGGTTGGGAGACCACTTTCACTTTTAAGAACAAAAATGATGATTGCTTTGCACTGTATCTGCCTCCTTGTTCCATATCTGGAGATCTTCCAGGAAACAGAAAAGATGTGCCTTCTCCTTTCTTGAAATTCTTTAGTCACACAGTAGCCAACTCTCATGAAATGTGGGGTCTGGTCAAGGAAGCTGATCCCAGAAATGTGGCATATTTCTCACCACCACAGGACTCATAAAAAGCACTCCCAAACAAGCGGCAACCCAAAAAAACAACATATTGCCATCCTGCAAAAAAAAAAAAAAAAAAAAAAATCTAAGTATGCTGAAAAAACAACAACATATGGCTGGGTGGGGTGTGACCAAAAGGAATATAGTTATCACGTTTTGAACATTCCTTTTGCAGACTTGAGTGAAAAGAAAATTTTCTAGGACAGAACATGCAGTAGTCCCAAAGCCTGTCTTTTTTGAAAGCACAAATGGGGACAGAAAAAGCAAAGAAGAATTTGTTCCAGGTGTGTTACAGCTGAGAACCAGAAACGGAATCTCACCCTTGGCCCAAGAATATGCTGAAAAGAACCAAAGCAGACAAAGTGGAAAAGATTGACTGTGCTCACTGCTTTGTAACTGGAGTGCTGTTGAGATTAAAACAGAGAGAGGAATGAAATGTACTTGGACATGCTCGTTATCAACACCAAAGCCGCAATGTACACTGACAATAGCTCTAGGGTGCCATCATTATGTACCTAGAATCTGGGTTTCATTTGAACAAAACAGAATCAGCTTGGAGTGCAGTTCTCTGCTGGGGATCTTGGTTATATAACTGTTTCATAATTGAAGGTGAAGTCATATAGCAAGGGTGAAGAGTGCTGGGAAATGAGTTTTTAAACTTTGAGCCTTTGGTTATTTATCTGAACTTGGTCTGCTTACTCATTAGATACACAAACTAAGGGTAAACTACAAGCTCTGCTCTATATACTGGTACTTAGGAAGGTCACTGATCCTTTCAGTAGGAAAAGATGGAGTAAGCTATCTTGGTTGGCTTGGACACAGGGTCTCAGGAAAAGTTCCAATCCCCTTTGTATTCCTAGTTAACTAGGGTAACATTTCTGTGAACCCTATGCCACCCTAAAATATGCCCACTGGCTTGAGAATGACTTTAAGCTGAAGACATCTGATATATAATGAAACCCAAAAGAGGTGATTTCTGAATTCTACTTATTATCTAGAGCAGAATATACCCAAAGAACCAAGACTGAGTAATACCAAAAGTGAGAACATCTATTAGGCTATCATATCTCCTACCCATTCTCTTAAAGGGCCACTTTTCAGAGTCATTTATTTTTCCACAAATTCCTCTTTCCTTTGTCCTCTCCTAAATTGGAAATTAAGATGCCTTATTCTACTACATATTTGAATAAAATATACGAAGTGCTCCCAAGTGTCTGAGTAATATGCACGCCAAGAAACTTTTTATTTTTCTCCTGTTAGTGTGTCTTTTTAAAGTTTAATTTGCAAGGTAGACTGGGAGTCTCTGATGGTATTGGGAGGGTCTAGGGTAAACTTTTGTTCTTCCCTTCAGAAATACAACTAATTTTTATTTATTTATTTATTTATTGCCTCCAAAATTTGAGTGTGTAAATCAGTAGCATAATCACAAATATCTACTTAATTTCAATGTAAGAAAAAGTGTCCTCCATTAAAAAAAAAAAAAAAAAAACTATTTCACCCTCATTTGTTTTCTCTTCTCCATTTCACCATAGCTCTTTTTTGGGAATGTGTCCATTTGAGTTACCTCAGTATCTTTTGATATAAAAGATTTCTTTAAGATAAACTCAGTCTATTTTGGCTAAATATAAATTTCAGGAAAACTAAGTCCTTGGTTTCTCACCTCATCTGCCACCCCTGCTGTACCTTTCTCTAGGAAACTAGGCAACTTTCAGGTAGAGGAAGGGGTAGGTGGTTCTGAGGGGTGATACTTAAATATCACCACACGCCCGTAATCCCAGCACTAGGAGACAGGATGATCATTGTGAATTCCAGACCAGCCTGGACAACAAATTGAGTTCAAGGCCAACCTGAACTGAGGAGTGAAAACCTGTCTCAAAAAAAAAAAAAAAAAAAAAAAAAAAAAAAAAAATTAGTGAGGGGAGGTATAGTTGAAGATCCCTGTGAAATTTCTGCAAATGACATCCTATGCAGTAATGTGAAACATGGTCTGTACCTATGATACCTATGATCTATGACCTCCAAGTCCCATCCCCAGGTCACTGGAAAGCCTCTGCATTTCTTAGTATTTTATCACACATGGGGACTGAGTCTGTCCTTAGCCTCTGTTAGCTCTGAGTTTCTCAGTGACTCTGAACTACCCTCTTTGTGACACCGTGTTTGTCCGGACACAGAAATTCCTTTCAAGAATTCCAAAGAAGCTTGAGATTTTTTTTTGTTTCTATGACATAAAGAAAACTTCTCTATTCTGGATTTCCAGGAAACAATTTATGTTCTAACTACACATCTCATAGATTCGGCAGCACAGCTAGGGAAAAAAACTCACATTGGACCAAATATTACCTTCTACTCAGCTTCTCTCTGGATCCTCACCTATTGCACTGGAAAGGCATTTGATCTTCCTGTTGGGAAAAGGCTGGCATTCTACTGTTTCCTTACATTGGTGATATCTGCCCTCCATTGTTATGACGCAATAAATTGGAGTAGCTGCAAAAACAGACAGAAATGTGAAATTCTGAAACAGCAAAATAGATTAAGAGGGTTTTTTTTAAGTCTCTACAACAGTGTTACAATAGATTAGCCCTTTGATGAAGATGCTCTATCAATTCTGAAAATATTATTTTTCTATCTTGTTTTCTGTTCCAAAGAGGCATTTGGAGATAACTGGAAGAGAAATAATTTAATATCACTACAATATTTTTCCCAAATATTTAGGAAGTACATCATGTCTCCACAAACCTCATGCCTTTTGTTGCATAAGACCTCTGAGAGCTTGAGTACTGCAATTTGTGATATGTGATATTAAAATATTAAAAAATTGTAATGGTTGGAAAGGAAAATTTATTCCACTTTTATTAAATGATAATAACTGCATCAAGTTGCACTTTACAAAGCTATCTCCTGTCACACCTGCTGTTCTTCGATGTGACCTTGACATTTACCACTAAGATATGAAATCTAATTCTTTTCCCTGAATGCAGGCAGTTGTCCCTGCTGTAACCAATAGAGTAGGGTGGAACAAGCACTACCTGAATTCTCAAGGCAAGCTCATATATATTTTGCCTTATTCACAGGATCACTTATGCTTCTTGATTTCCATATAAAACATACATCAAACTGAGACTGCTCAGTTGAGACAGTGGAGAAACTAGGCATAGGGGTTAGCCAGTTATCCTGGCCCAGAAATCAGACATTGAGTAAATGCACCCAACATTGAGACATCACATCACCTCCAGCCTTTGGGTCTTTTCATCTGAAGCCCAAACCATCATGTTTCCCTGTTTTGGCTCTTGGCTCATGAACTCTACAAACATAAAGACATGGTTTACTTTAGACAACTAAATGATTAACATTGGACAGCTATAAAACCTTAGTAAATAGAACAATTATAATGTATACATTTTCATGCTTTTAAAACATTCTCGTTCAAGGTCTTGTGCACAAAATTTTCTTTGAAGAATTAAATAGTCAAAAGAGAATGATTTGGTGAATTTTTTTTCTTAGGGAAGAGAGGAAACATCTTGTTTTCTGTGAATTGTATAGACTAAATTTAGTGCATGAATTTTTTTGTTGAGTTGAATAATATGGTTCTGAACAATCTAAGTAAACTTTTAAACAACAACTAAAATTAGATGACCTTGGGAAAAGAGGGCAGATTAAATTACATTCATTCTTTCCCTGTCTCAAATGAAGAACTATATTTATTTGAACTAAGTATATATCATGAAACTTATGATGAAGAGCTAACTTTATACAAAACACAATTTCACATCATTATTTTGAAGCTAGAGAAGGCAAATTAAAGTTCATGATGGCTTAACTAATATTTCCATTCAGTAAGATATCCTGCCATATGGGGTTGGATATCTAAAGCTAGGGCTTTATCACAGCCTCTGTGGAGCTTGCTGTCTGAAAAATTCGGAGACATTATATTCTGAAATCACTGATTCTGATAGTAGGCTTTTCAAATTCAAGTAAGCTCTCTCCTGTTTTCCTTATTGTGTCAATAAGTATTTTTGTAGAAATGAATGACAATGGGTCAAGTCTATATACTGTTTTGGCACTGAGATATACCACATACTCTTTCACAAACATAGCTTGTAAGATTTACAAACATAAGCTTATAAGATTCTTGGGGAATTGACTCACTTGATAAGAAAATTGTTCCAAGAACTCAATGCGATTCAATGCTTGATAGACCTCTGCTATGTGAAAGACATTAACTACGGCACTAAGAACCCAAAGATGAATAAGAAATGCTCTAAATAGTGTAAATGAATAATTACACCAGAAAGGGATTCCTGTGCATATCTTTACGATAACATTTTGTACATTGTGTTGAAGTTGTCTGCATATGTGTCTGTCTCCTTAACTAGGGAAAACATTCTGTCTAGCTCATCATTCTGTCCACAGTATCTAGCATAGATTTTGGCTCAGAAAAGCTTTCTACAGACGCACTATAAAAATAGTTGAAGCAGAAGTGAAATAATAGTACTTGAGGTGTATTAATACAGCATAGAGACTGAGCAAGTCAGAACCCTGGGACCTGTTCTGTGTTCTCCTCCTTGTCTCTCAGTGCCCACATGTACTCAACAACCAAGTCCTGGTGTGTCTCTGTCCTGAATCTCTTTGGAATCTGTGCTGCTTTCTCCTTCCCTACTGCTGCTTCCTACCTCCAGTAAGGTACTGAGCATAGTTTGCTGGGGAAGCTCTTCTGCACCCTTCCTTACCTACTTCCAGTTCATTCACCAAAGTGCCGTGAAAGTGATAGCACAAAAACATAAGTGTGCTTGTGTTAGTTCATTGCTTAAAAAGAACTCTAATGTCCCCATTTTGTTTATAGGGTCAAATCCAAACCACTCAGAATAATATTTAAGGTGCTCCCTGACCTGAAGTATAGATACTTTAGGTTTATTTATGCAATCTAAATTCCTCCTTAAGTTCTATCAAAATGATTTCATCTCCCTCACCACAGCTGTTACAAATTTACATGTTTTTATACATTCAGTTCTGAGGATGAATTCAGCTTCTCTTCTCTCTCTGTTCCATCTAATATGACTGAAAAAGTTCTATATATTTTCCAAGATCCACTTGAACAGTCTGGAGCTGGCCACGTTCTTCTTTGTATATCATTATACTTTTAAGTTCCTTTATCAAAGCAAGAACAGAACTGCTAGTATGGAGCTGAACTTTGATCATCTGAGGCTGTGTGAATCCACTTTTCAAAGCTAACACTCACCAGCTGTGTGATCACAGCCAAGAACTCACTCTACTGATGGCGTCTTGTACTGCCAGAGTAGAATACTGCAAAGGAAATGGTGTAGAATAAGTAGAAAATTATTTCTTACACTTTAGGTGACCAGGAAGTCCAAGGTCAAGGTGCTAGCATTTGGTAAGTATCTTCTGGCCCCATCACATCATGGCAGACATCTATGGTGTAAGGACCAAAGAGATGAGAGAGAGAAAGAAAGAGGTGGTAAGCTTGTCCTTTCATAAGGAAATCACTGCTGTGATGATGGTATTAATCCAATGATGTGGTCAGAACCCTTATGGCCTAAATCACCTCTTAAAGGTCCCACATGTTAATACAGTTACAATGACAATTAAATTTCAATAAGAGTCTAGGAGGGGAAATTTAAGCCATAACAATACTTTAATTTCTTCACTGATGAAAAAAAAAAATACTGGTTCTTGGGAGGCTGACTTTATAGACAGCCACAAGGGAGCAATGTGTTCATTTACAACAGGATCTTTCAGACTTCTTAACTCCATCTGCTACCTTGAGAATAATAAGCCAAGAAAACCAAAGAATTGGAGGCTTATGGCATAAAACAGAACAGGCCTGGAGGTAAGCACATGAATGAAGTCAAGCTCATTGCTTTGTCACAGAAATAACTTGCCAATCTGTGTTGGCTGTGTAGGTAAGGCTCTAGGAAGTGCACCTTGGAAGAACCAGGACATTGCATTGCAATAAGGAGACGCAGTTAGGCCCATACCATTCTGCATGGTTTGCAGACTTCTAGGGATGAGCCAGATGGTGGTGATATAACATGCAGTCATTCAGCCTAGTACTGAAGGTCCATGTCACTGCTGAAGGAGAGCCATCAAATCTTGAGAGTCCACTATCCAAATGGTAGGAGAAAGCTCTCAGAATAAAATCATACACTGACACTAATTTTCTACAACACCTTTCTTCCATATGGTTGCTAGTGATAACTTTTAAAACACTGAAGAGAACTGGCTATCCTTGTGGTAGGATAACAATGGCTATATCTGCCTCCTCAAACCTTCATAGTGCATGAACATAATAGGTACTGGCCTGAAAAAAACCTATTGAACAAATTACTGAATAGATTAGTGAATGAATAAGTATCATATACCTCTTTGTAGGGTTATTGGATAACTGACTACAGTTGGATTATTTTTGTTTCTCCTGTTATTTTTTAGGTTAAAATGATTTTTTTTCTTTTTTCTTGGTGGAACTGGGGATTGAACTCAGGCCCTTGTGCTTGCCAGGGAAGCACTTATTCCACTGAGCTATCTCCCTGCCCCTTGATATTCATTTTTAAGAAGGGGTATCTAGAACCATTTAAAGGCTGGGAATCATTAAGGAAGTTTGTTATGGTAATGATGTTCAAATACAGTAGTGGCTTTAGCATTCCATAGGTGTTCCCATCAGTCTTGATTGCTTTCTCGTGGCTGAGAGATGACACTTGACACCCACAATTTAAAGGAGGAAAATTTTAATTTGGGCTCATGTTTTCAGTGAAAGATGACTGGCTCCAAATCAGAAAGGACAAGGTGGAAGGGGCTGGCAGAGAAAAGTAGCTTACACCATGGCAGGCAGGTGGAAGATCGAGAAGGGAGGGACCCAGAAAGGGAGATATGTCCTTCCAGGTCACACACCCAATGGCCCATCTTCTCCCTACCAGGCACCACCTCCAATAACAAGTCAGTTATAGCACCCTGTGTTCCATAGTCTTCCCAAAACCCTGCCTGTAAATGCATGAGGTCTATAGGGCACAGTTTCAACATAATCCATAATGCTCCATTCCTGCTCTCTCTGAGACACATGCACAGCTCTTTGTGCAAAAATGTATTTAGTATGTCTCTAGAAATTGCCATCCCTCTTGGTTTCTCTTTTGAGGTGGCTCCATTTACTACTGTAGCTTTCCTTTGATGTTCCACATTTCTAGCTTGTCCAGTTCTCTGGCATCTCCACTGCATTTTGTGGCTTCAGTCTCATAGCACTTTTAGGGACACAGTGCATGGATGCCCAGACTTTTTTTTTTTTTTTTTGAAATCTGGATAGAAGTCATCCTGATCCTAGAACTCTTGAATTCTGGATTCCCATAAAGCAAGCGCCATGGGAATTGTACCAAGGTCTTCTGCCAGCCCAAGCAGTAGTCAGGCTTTTTTGAATCATGGCTGTGGAGGCCTCTGCATGCCAGGAAGCCCTTTCAAAATTTTCCCTGAATGAACTGGATTCCCAAGGTCTCTCTCCTCAAACTAATTTTTTTTTTTTTTTTTTTTTTTTGCTTTTGGACCCTTAAGCCTGGGAATGCTGGGGACTTGTTGAACCTTTGGATGCCCCTTAAAGCATTATCCTATTGTCCTGATATGAAGTACTTGACTTTTTAAAATGCTAATCTTAGGGCTAGGGAGATAGCTCAGTAGAATAAGTGCTTGCCTGGCAAGCACAGGGTCCAGAATTCAATCCCCAGTTCCACAAAAAAGAAAACAAACAAACAAAAATACTCTAATCTTTTCAGGAATCAAGGTTTCCTGAACAAAATTTTACAGATCCAAACTTTATAGGAGTTTCCCAGAAAAGCTGAAAACTTTTAGAATCATGCAGATGAACTCTTCACCCTTAATCCTCAATGTAGAGCTTGCTACATGAGCAACATGAAGGCATATTCTCTGCCAGAGCATAGCACACATATTCTCATGTTCAGTTGTCAGTGGAGTCTTTGTTCCCAGGTGAAACCCTCGAAGGCTGATTTCAATTAACCTGATATCTGTGAGCATTCTGGTTAGAATCTTCCATGATGTCTGGCTCATAGCTTGTAGGGATTCTCTAGTTGGCTTCTCCAAGCCTTTACAAACTTCTGAAAACTACTTTCAAAGGCTTCTAAACCACATGGTCAGGTAGGCACAGCAATGTTCCATTTCTCTATACCAAAGTCTGTCTTAGTTACTTTCTTGTGGCTGAAAACAGTACTGGACAGCCAGCATGTTAAAATAAGGGAGGCTTATTTTGGTTCAGTTTTAGTCCACAGTTCACTGGCTTTTACATCAATAAGAGGATAATGGTACTGAAGAAGAAGCTGGGTGTGTTGTGGCCATCAGGAAGAAGAGAAAAGAGAGAGTGAGAGCCAAAAAAGAAGCGTACTCTTCCAGGTAATACTCCAAGATACCAAAAGCCCTGTCCATGCATGCATGAGGTCTTTGGGGAGCATTCTTAATGTGAACCATGACAGCGTCTAAAGGTTTAATCCTTAATAAAATTGTAGAAGCAGCCTGTAATGTCAGCACTCTGAAGACTGAGGTATGAGGATCACTACAGGTTTGAGACCACGTTGGGCTACATAGTGAGCCCAAGGCCAATCTGAACTACAGAGTGAGACCTTGACTTAAAAAAAATTAGGAGTGTTAACACACATTCCAATTATTTGTCAAAAACCTTTGTGATCAGATGTGCTATTATTGTGTCAGCACAAGTAAGGTAAAGTTCTGGCATTAAATACTATGAGTAAAATATTACTCATATTTTCTCTCTTTTCTAAGCTTTTGGATTAAAAACTAAGAGTAAAGACTGTTGTTCTTTAGTAATAACAGCTCTATTATTCAGCACTTATGGTAATTAAGGCTGTAATAAATGCTGTGTATATCAAATTGTTTAATGTTTAACAGAAAGAGACAGCTATTAACATGCACATTTAGCATTGAAAAATGCTCCTAGAGAGCTTTTGCGATGCTTCATTGCCCACATAACTCTCATTGCAGGTGCCCTTCCATATTGCTTCCTGCTGTGTACATAGAGACGTAGAGAATAATCATCTGCCAAGAGTTAGAAGAGAGTAAAGAAGATGTAGAGATCACACATAGAGAAAGAAGAACATGTTTTACATTTCTAACTTTTGGTTCTAGGCATTTCCAGAGATTCTGCTTGTTTCCTGGGTTTTAACACATCTTTGTTTCTGAATACATTTTTAAATTTTTGCTGAATCTACCTTAAAATGGTTTCTATTATTTACAAACCAACACTCAAGGCAGATATTAATTATTTCAATTTTATTACAAAACAGCTGAATATTTTAAAATCAAATGCTCTAAGAAAGAAAGAAAAAAAAAGAAAGAAAAGAATGGAGGAAGGAAGGGGGAAAAAAGACCAAATAAAAGTCTTTGTGCTGCTGCTGCTGCTGGTGGGTACTCAGGCTCATATGCACTCCAAGGATATTTACCTGATGAGCTCTTTGTACCGGACCGTATTGCCTGTTGGGACATAAGAACAAACATTCCCATATGACAGGCAAATGTTTTAGTTTATTGATTACTTCTTGGCGCAGCATTAAAGAACATTTTAGATGTAGTGGTTAGTACACATCAAAAAAAGTACTTAAAAATATCGAAAAGTTTCAGTATGTATTGAGCTTAAAAAAAATCAACCAAAGTGATGGACTGTAATTATCAGAGTTTGCACAGGGTGAAAAATGGCAGGAAGAAAAAAGAACAACAGGAGTTCAGTAAACAGTATCTTCAGAAATAGCTGTTAGCTCAGGCTCATCCACTAAAGATTGGTGACAATGTGCTCTGGTGCTCCTGGGATTAGTAGATAACTTCTGTGGGTGGCATAGGTCTCCTTTTCTTTTTGACAACATAAATGTTTCTTGTGTTTATTTATGCATACTACCTTGCACACCACACTACCTAATTCACTAGCTGAGAGCAGACCATTCAACAGGCATCAGGCACAATTTAACATTCATTACAGCAGCTGTCCTACAGCCAGTGATGAACAGCAGTGCCCATACTCAAGCCATCCTTGACACAGGTAGGTATGCCCCGATCTTGATTATCAGTGGACATGACTACAGGGTTCACAGACTCTTAACCATCTTAATGTTTGACGGGAAATTCTTTACCAAAGGCTTCAGCCGAAGTCTACAGATATTATCTTACTTATGTAAAGTTTGGTAAGAGGGTGTACTTGGTTAAGACAGAGTATGACAAGGAAGTACATTTTCTTGACAAGGCCCATGTCTAGGCAGACTTCAGAGTTCTGTCCATATTTGGTTGTGAATCAAGTTACTTAAGTTTTCTGGGGCTGCTTCCTACCTTGGAAATAGAGTAGATTACAGGACAAGATTTTAGAGGTCCTTCCCAATTTCTCTTCTCTTCTCTTCTCTTCTCTTCTCTTCTCTTCTCTTCTCTTCTCTTCTCTTCTCTTCTCTTCTCTTCTCTTCTCTTCTCTTCTCTTCT
>NW_004524728.1:6905477-6911677 GCF_000260255.1 Octodon degus | reverse complement strand
CACCATGCCTAGTCTCAATTGCCAACTCAGTGTGCCCTGAGGGTGGGGCCAGCACAGCAAGCCAAGGGATAAAACTCCAGGACCCTGTGTCTGCTTAAGCAGGGGCTTGAATCCACTGAGCTATTTTGGGTGGCTCCTTGGGCTATTTGCCCTGTCCTTTCAATTTGTTTTTCTTTTCTTTTTTTCCTTAGTCAAGTCTTTGTCCAGCCTGTTCTCCTATTTTTAGGTGCAAGTAATCCTCCTGCTTCAGCCTCTTAAATAGTGGAGACTATAGAGAGGCATACCATTGTACTCAATTCTTTAAGTTTGTAATTGTGGAAGTTTTAGAGTCTTTGAAGCTTTAAATATAAAGAATTTAATAAAGTTAGGACTGATGAAATAGCTCACGGGACTAAAGCGCCTGCTTAGGCAAGCTTAGGAAAATGCAGGAACTGCGATTTGATTCCTGGCACCATATGTCACGCCAGGATCCATCCCCCACCCCACCCCCCACCTCCAACCCTCCCCCACCTCCCACCCCCTGGGGCGGGCTGAGCCAGCCAGAGTCCTGGCATAGTGGTGCACGCTTGTAATCCCAGCGCTGGGGAGGCTGAAAGCAGGAGGATCATCATGAGTCCGAGCTGCATATGGAGACCCTGCAACAAACAAATACATTTTAAAAAATTAATATAGTTAATAGAAAATACTGTGTACAACAAACTAATTGTTAAGCTGTGGGCAGAGGACAAATCAGTGAGCTACTTAGAATCAGCTTATTCATATGCACATATTTGGAATCATAATTTCAGGATCATAGAATCACAGTTTGAACCTAATGAAACAACAAATCTTAAAGTGCTGAAAATTTTAAGAGATCCTCTGTTGACTTTCTTTAAAGGACGCTTACCCCATAGGACTGCCATCTAGTGGTCACTATAATAACTATGTGGCTGATTTCTTTTCGTGCGTTTCTGGGCCCACAACAAAAAGTTACAAAGGACAAATGCCCAGTGAGTGTGTTCTCAGTCGGCTCCCCACACCAGTAAATGCGACTTAACTAAATGTGTTTAAGTAGTAATAAAAAGTATTTTATTACACCACGAGCCCTCTTTTAGCTGTGAACAAGTCAGCCTTATGTAAGTAACACCATCAAGTTTTCTTTTGGGGAATTACCTTCTCCTGATTGCTATGTACTGACAATGTGAGACAACATGAGATTTAGATTCTCACCAGGGTGACTAGATGACTGAAGCTCCAGAGAGTGTCTTGTCAGTTCTAAAAAAATAGGTCCTGCTGCTTGGACTCACAAAATTACTTGTTAATTCTCATTTGTTGAGCCTGATCCTCCAATATTCCCATAAGGTTCTTTATTGTGTTATTTTGATTATTTTATTTATATGTAGTACAGGGTCCACATGGTCTCACAACACAGATCAGACTCATAGTGATCCTTCCAGTTTTTCAGCCTCCCTAGCACTGGCATTACAATCATGTGCCACAACTCAATCACCTTTTTAGTCCGCCCCAGGGGCCGGGTCAGCACAGCAGGCTGGGGATGGAACTCTGGTCGCTGCACTCTGCCTAAGCAGGTGCTTTAATCCACTGAGCTATCTGGCTGGGCCCCCAGGAATTTTTAATTAAGCTTTGAAGCATCATGGCTGGATTAACTGCCTAGGCTGCACCAGACATCACTTACTCTCAGGGATGCCATATATTGTAAACAAAATCTCTAATTTACATATGTGAGGCAGATTTTATTTTTCAATTTTATTTAAGTTCCAAAATGTATGTACTAAGAGCTCATACTACCCAGCCCTAGTATTTACAGAAAAACAATGGGTTTAAGAATTGCCACTTAGGCCATACACTCTATATTTTTTAATATTTCCATTCATTCATTCATTTATTCATTCATTCATTCATTCGTGATACTGGACATAGAGTCCAGGGCCTGGTACATGCCAGGTAGGTGCTCTGTCACTGCTAGATCTTGACAAAGCTTTTGCCATATGCTGTTCAATTTAATCATCTCAAGTATCCTTTGAGCTATTCCATAACAGCTTTTACAGATACAAAAGATAGAGTTGGAAAAGTAAGCTGATGTGCCTAAAGATGAGTATGTGGAGGACCATCTGGGTGACCTTCCTTGAAAGGGAAGCATTTGTCTCCATTTCAGCTGAGCCTGATCCTGTCTCCATGTATCTATGTGTAGAGAGCTGCCTAGAACTTTTTCTTGTTCTTTCAGTTGGCTTTAAGCAGTGCATGTCAGTCTGGCCAAAGTGCTGGTGGTAGTCTTTGAAGATGGCAGGCATGTTTCTCTAGAACCCTTACCTGATGTTCCCTTGTGTGAGCCCAGGACAAGACAGGATGAAGAGCCTCAGCTAGAGGCTAAGACTTCCTGGAGCGTGAAAGATTACACATCAGAGCTGAAGCACCAACCACAAAACATTAGATATTCTCTCAATTGTGTAATGCAGATTATTCTTTCTGCATATCCTTCTCTCTGCATACTACAGAGGTGAATTCAGGATTCCTACCTACTTCAGCTCACAGCCTTCATCTACTTCCAACCATTTGCACACTCACTCATCCTCAAACTGCTCCTTTATGAATGAATAAAATCTGGGTTTGGCCCGAGTCGAGGCCTTTATCCCAGATAGCCATCATCACGGCTGGACTTAGGACCGCTTAGCTCTCCATAACTATAAATATGCCTTAGTGTCTTTATCTTCACTATGGGTTGCACTGGGTGTGGTAGATTAGAATTAACTCAATAGAATTCCAATAACTCCATGGGATTATAAATATAAACTTCCTGGGCCCTGAGATGAGGACCAGGAGGGGCTTTCTCTAAAGTATTTAATAAAAGGCAAAGCCTAGGTAAGCTCCAGCCATTTGTGGTAGCTGGCAGAAAGTAAAACAAGACTACCTTTTCAGTTTATAATTTGGACCCTATATTTCTTTTTCTACACATGATAATGTTAGCATAGTTATGAGTCACTTAACAATTTGGATGTCTTCTGAGAAATATGCCATTAGATAATTTCACTATTATGCAAACTTCCCAGTGTACTGAGCAATACATGGCACTGTTGGTAAAGCCTACTCTGGACCTAGCATACATATTTGTATATGCTCTACAGATGGCTGGTGACACAGTAGGCTTCTTTGTACTTGAATCAGTATAAACACATGAGTAATGCATTGTGCTAATCCTGTAGGACAACTGTGATAGGAACATTTCAGGTCCATTATAATCTTATGGGACTACTCTCATTTGTTGTGTGTTGTTAACCAAGTATATGATCTCTTGTCATGTGAAATATAACCATTCATCACCTTATGAGTCTAACTGAACTTTTAAACCCAAACACTAAGTCACCTTTCGGTAGAATTGCTGTTAAGAGCTGCCCTGTACTTTTCTCCTCAGGTGTTCTACATGCTTAAAGGAAAACAGAAAAAAAAAAGAAGAAAATAGAGATCACCAGGGCAAAGGAATAGGAAGAAGAGTAATTCCTGTTCTTTGACTTTTACTTTGTCCTTGCAGTCATTCTTGTTAATATTACCGATACCTAGTTGGGTCCCCAGAACTGATAGAGACCAATTTTATCAATTCGATTATTTGTCCACAAAATATTTAATTTTATTTTAACATTTTAATTAGAGCATGATTGAACTTCTCTTTTGTTTTCCTTACAATATATAAAATTAGGTGAAATCTTTAACAACTGCATTATATGACGACAGCCAACAAAACAGGAAATCCTTGAGATTGGATATAAGAAATCTAAAGATCATGACTGAATAGAGTGCAGATTGTTGATGCTTTTGATTGTGAATTCATTTGAAATGGATCCTGCTCTGCTTCTCTTCCTGCTTGGAGAAAATGAAACAATTCCATTCTGAGGTGTCTCCCTCTTCTCAGTAAGAACAGAGATGATGGACATAAAGATTTTGAAGGGAAATAATAAGAAAATTTATGCTTTTATTTAACAAATCAATTAAGCTATAATACATACCACAAATAAGTGAAGACCTTAAGTCATTTTTAGAATTAGCCACTCAGGATATCTCAGCCTCCAAAGTGGCCCTGTGTGCTTAGTCCAGGTGCCTTTTCTGAGAAGCATCTCACACCTGGGGAAGAAGTACTGCTTTCAGAACAACCCGCAGCCATGGCTCTGATTATGGGGGTAGGGAATCAGGTACATGCTCTTCTCTTTAAAAAGCCATTGGTTTGTACTGTAAATTGGAAACTAACTTCAGGCACATTAGCACAGACTTGTGAAGAACTGATCCAACCAGACCTTCCAACATTCATACTTCAGTGAGTGAAAAGACATTCTCTCAGGCTTTCATGGAGGAAAATTGGTCAAGCAATGGCTGTGACTCATCCACATGGCTGACACTGACAATGGATCTGCAAACTGCGGTACAGGATTATAGGATAAATCCCGAGGGTGCTTGACTGACCTTGTCAGATACAAAAGTTACATCTCTAGTTATATAGGACTTGCTTTACCTTGGTCTTAACCATCCAGCAGAAAAATATAAAAACAAGGTATATAAAGCCATATTAATATACTGAGCTGTGAAAGGCTCAAGTCAACAACTTCTGTGGATAGTCCACTACTATTGTGGACTGCTGGACTGTGTTGGATTGTTCTGCTGAATTCACACACTTATGGTATTTAGATGCCAATGGAATACCCATCGCTGACAGGAATAAACAAAAAAAAGGGGATACAAAGGAGGGACCATTTTGTATCTGTATATACAGAATAGTTAGAATAGATATATAGCTACTTTCGCTTAATTCAATGAGAAGAAAGATTTGTACTAATATTGTTTAGACAGGATATCATGTCTGCATCTTGTACTGTGGATAACCACTAAGAAGATAGCAATGTACTATGTATTAATTAGTTAAACTGTCCTATTAACCACTTTTGAAACTGTCTAATTGTATTTGTTTCTCAATAAAATAAATAAATAAATAAATAAGATTCAATCCAGGGCTGAAAATCCTGTCTGTGGCCTCTTCAGCTGCCCTGATTAACTGAAGGTGAGGTCAGTGAGCAGCTTTATCCTCTATAATCTCTAGCCCCTCAGAAGCAGTGAGCACTGCTGTCACCACTCATTTCAAGTTAGCAGAGTACGTGACATACATGGAGGCAGTAGTTTACATTAACAAAATCTCCACAATTCAAAATCCACTATCACCTATGATCACCTATTTAGTTCTCAGGAGCAGTCCTGAACTCAGGGGGATACCCAAGTAGTTAATGCCCTTTCTGTAGGTACTTATCTTGCCACAGACTCTGAGACAATCCAACATATTTTCATCTGTCTCATTTTATGATAAAAGCCGCAGAAAAAAAATATTTTTGGGAAAAAGGGATGTATTTGCCTGTGACTTAATCAATGTTTTCTTTTCTTCCAAAGACTTGGACATGTCTGACAACTGATCCACATCTTTGTGGGCAAGTCCTATCTAAAATAAGATGGTAGATAAGAGCCTCAGCTTTTTGTGAATTGAAGCTGTAGTACAATTACAAATCACTGAGCAAATTAATTTCCTTGAGACAAGTTTTCTCAGCATTAAATGGAAATACTAATAGCCCTACCTATAAGGTTGTGGGGATATATAAGGAAGATTGTATATGTAAAGTGTTTAGTATAAAACTGAACTTCTAGAAAGTACTCAATAAATTACTCACATACACCTACCAGAACTTAGGCAACTACCAAATGTTACAATAGTATTTGTAAACTCTGTTCAAGTATAAGTTTTAACTATTACTATCACTTTCCTGAGAGCTGGAACTCTCAGTTCAGTTATGGTTGGGGTAAGAGATGGGTAGGAAGAAAAATTTAAGGTACATAGGTGTTGCTTTTGTAAGCATATGATCTATTCAGTCTTGAAAGTCATCCAGCATTTTCATCTGAAGAGTGCTTTCATCTCAGATATCCATTTCTGATTTGGGTAATTAAATCTGTGGAGACCTGATTTTTTTTTCAATGTGTTATATGTTCTAGATATAAGTGCTTTGTCTGAGTGACTGTTTCCTAAAGTATTTTCCCCACCTTGTGGATTTTCTTTTCCCTCTATTGGTTAGTTCTTCTGAGGTGCACAAAGTGTTCAATAAGATGGTGTTCTAGTAGTTGATTCTTTGGAGTATTTCTCATGTAATTTTTAAAATTAATTATCTAAAGAGAATACA
>NW_004524728.1:6898613-6903072 GCF_000260255.1 Octodon degus | reverse complement strand
TTCCCTGAACGTAATATTTCTGCCAAAACTATCACCCATGGACTTACAGAATGCCTTATCCACCATCATAGAATTCCATGCAGCATTGTCTCTGACCAAGGAACACATCTTACCACCAAAGAAATGCAGCAGTGGGCTCAGGCTCCTGAAATTCATTGATCTCACCATGTTCCTCACAATCCAGAAGCAGAGGAACTGACATAAAGGTGGAATGGTGTTTTGAAAACATAGTTACAGTGCAAGTTTAAGTGGCAATAGATTGCAGGGTTGGGGTACGGTTCTTCACAACGGTGTATATGCTTTGACTAAACATCCTCTATATGAACTGTGTCTCCTATAGCCAGGATTCATCGGTCCAGGAATCAAGGGGTAAAATTGGGCAGAGTCCCACTCATCATTACCTCCAGTGATCCAATAGCAAAATTTTTGCTTCCTATTCCCACAACCTTATGTTCTGCTTGTTTAGAAATCTTGACTTCAGAAAGGAAGTACAAGGATGATGCTATTGAACTGGAAGCTAAAATTCTCCCTGATCATTTTGGTGTCTTCATGCCTCTGAACAAACAAGCTAAACAGGGGTCACAGTGTTTTCGGGAGTAATTGACCCAGACTATCAAGGGGGAAATTGGGCTGCTATTCTACAGTGAAGGAAAAAAAGAATATACACAGGGTGCAGGAGATCCCTTGGAGTGCCTTTTAGTATTGCCATGCATGTTGTTAAAGTCACTGAAAAATTATAACAACCTAGTCCAGACAGAATTACAAATGGTCCAGAACGTTCAGGAATGATATGCATCACTCCACTGGAGGAAAGCACCAAGATTTGCTGAGGCATCTGCTGAAGTCCATGAATCTACAGAATGGGTATCAGAGGAAGGTAGCTCCAAATGCCAGCTATGACCCCATGACCAGTCATAGAAAAGAGTATTGTAATTTTAGTATTTCTCTCCTAATATGTGTTTAAGATAATATAATGTTGATAAACCTAAAAATGTGTCCTTTAGGAGTGTTAAACTCCTGTTGCATTGTTTAAGTTTTGAAATGATACAAGTAAACAACACCCAAAGAAAACTTACCTTCTCCTCTTGGGGGCGGGGGAACTAGTGTATTTCCTTTTATACACAGGATAATTATAACATGTTAGGCATAATTGTGAGCTTTACTTTATATCTGGACTCTGGCTTTTTAAAAAATGTATCTGGTTACCAGCTTGACTGGGTGGAAGATTGCAATGTTTTATTGATTGCGTCAACTCAGGAAGTTTAGAGGTCTAACTGAACTGATTCAGCAGTTGTCCACCCCTGGAATGCAGAAGACCCACCCTAGAGCAACTTGTTGCCTGAATAGTATAAAGGGGAAATGAGGAAGGACAGATCTGCTTCTGTTCTTTGGAAGAACTCGTGGCTTCACCATTGGTTTGATTGGCATCTCCTGGCTTCCAATGCAGACTCTGGCTTCTACTTTGGATCTGTCAGCGTTCTAGCACAACCTATCAGCCTTCTGTCACAGACCCATAGGCCTCTGGACATGGACTTGCACAAATGCTCTGCATGCTTCCTCATCCAACTCTCCGGGGTCATCTGAAGCCAATGTCATGATTTCTCAAACATTTATACATCTTCTGTTGCATTTCTTTCTCTAGCAAAACAGTGACCAATTCAGTGGAGTATCAGGCGAATGAGTTAGAACTGAAAACATCTGAACTTAAAAATCTTATACTCAGCCCTGTCCAATTAAATCTTCTGCAAACATAGAAATGTTTGGTATCAAGTTCAGTACAACCATCACTGGCCACATGTTATGGTTTGTGTCTAGTTGTCCCCCCAAAGCCTCATGCAGTCATGGGGTGAGGACTTCTAGAGTTTGTTAACTCATGATCCACTGGGATTACGTGTGATCCAAGGCTGGGATTATGGGTTTTAGTACTGCTGGGATTACCCATAGGTGGGTAAATACTGGGAAGTACCCATAGGTGTGAGTACTTCCCCTACCCTGGGGCAGGTAATTTGCATTACAGTGTAAGGTGGGAAGAGAAGCTAGCTGCTTGAGCTGCTGCTACCCCTCCCTTGTGCTCTTGCTCTTTGCCCCTGCCATGAAAGTTTGCTTTCTGCTCTGTGCTGCTCTGCGTTGGACCCAGCTGAGTATGGACTGAAACCTCCAGTAACTATGAGCTAAATCAACCTTTCCTTCCTTCATTTTGAGTGTCGGGTATTTGTCCCAGCAACGAGAGAAGAGTAAGAGAGAAGAGTAAGACACCACATAAATATGCAATAACTTACAGGTTCCCACTGCGAGAAAGAGATGAAATTTAAAAATTTTATTTTCATCAGTGTAGATTTAAATGTAAATAGATACATGTAATTTTGTTTTGGATAACACAGATTTAGACCAATGAAAAAGTGAAATACACAAGTCTCTCTTGTCTGAAATTTACCAATAACCCAAACAACAGCAGAACTTCATTCTATATTATGAGTCACTTCATACATATCATAGAGTTTAAGTTAACTGTTCATAGTTTACATTTTTAGAAAATTCCATAACCTATTACCATAACCATAATTGTTTGCTAAGTATTAAATAGAATAAAACATTAATCTATAAAATATTTGTAGCACTTTTCACATACTAATAGTTCAACAAATATTTCCTATTAATTTTATTCAGTATGTTCATGTAAGTCTGTAGTTCCTTCTGTGAAGTTATGAATAAAATATGTTTTAAATAGAGTAAACTTACAAAACCACCCCAGCATAATCTCTGTCACTACTCTGCTTCCTTTTCCTAGAAAAATTTCAAGAAAAATCTTTTCTGAAAAAGCCCTGCCTGGTTCTCACTTAACTGAGAACAGCAACTGAGAGAGGAGTCTCAAAGTCATGGTCTTTCTTTGTGTACTCTAGCTTGAATTGGATGCTTTCTGAGTGCATAAGCACTACCTCTGCAATTTACTGTACCAGAAGAAAATAAGGATAATAGCAAGATAAAAGTAATTTATAGTTACTACTCAACCTGTTTGGGATTACACAAGCACTGGGAATTTGATATCTGGTATAGGAGAAAGCATTCTCAGCAGTAGTAAGGGGGTACTGCTTAAATTTATTTTCTGCTCTTTTAACCTTGTTAACTTTTTTAAAAGTTGTGCAATAGACTTACAAACTCTGTCCCATTGTATTCCATGTATGCAATGAGAAAGAATCCAGGAAAGGGTCCTGTAGGAAGGGATGTTGTCTGGGAGGCTGTGCACATCAGGTTGGGTTTACCTTTAAGGTGGTTCGCTGGTAAGGGGCTGAGAAGAAATCATTTCCTGAGCACTTGCCTTTGAGCTGCAAGCTAGTCTGGGGGCCAGACATTTGTTACAGCTGTAGAAACTGAGGACTTATTGTTTAGAGTTTGGAGGAAGGACAAGGAAATAGGAGAATTTGCTTGAGAACAATGAGAGAGAAAAGTGAAATTAACCTTCTCTCTTAAATTAATCCAGAGCATCCCAAGAAAGGCCCTATTGACTTTTAGTCTACACAATACTTACCTGCTAGAGGAAGAGGCTGTCCTGTATATATGAAGACATTTAACAGCATGCCTGGCCTCTGTTCATTAACTTCCAATGATAGCCACTTCTCTACCATCAGAAGTAACAAAGCTGTTTCTAAGCATCACTGAGTGTGTAAACCAGTTGAGAAACACTGGCTTACTGCAGTGATTTGTGGAATGACAAAATAAAATTAGAAGAGTGGTTTAAAGAACATGTCAGTCCTTACTTTTCACAAAAGAAAATTTAAAGAGCAAGATCTCTAGTGTGTACTAAGTTGCAAGGATATATATGGGGCAATTTTTGTCATTAGAGTTTTATTCTAATAAAGAATAGAGGGAAAGTACCCTACTTTAGACTAAGGGCAGGACCTGTACTTAAAATGAAAATGCCTAGATAATTGCTGAGCCTCATAAGTTTTTTGAGAGTAAAGTGTGGTCTCACATCCTTTATGGAGTTGTTTTCAGGTTAATTTTGTGCAGTTATTTTACTATTAATTTTATTGGTACAGTTTAGATATACAAAATAATGACATTCATCAAGAGGAACTTGTACCTGTACATGACATACCTTAATTCCTCTTTTCTTCCTATTCCCCTCTCCTCACTTCAACCCTTCTTCCTCTCCTTATTTACAAAGTTTTCTTTCCATTTTACCTTATTCTCATTTTTTTCTTTTCCCTTCTTTATCCTTGTATCAGTTTCACTTTTGTATTGAGCAAGTTTTTCTTATTTCACAACATATACTTTGGTTAATACAGAGTTTCAGTTTCTCACACCAGAAAAAAAAATCCTGATATTTACACATATTTGTCTGATTTATTTCACTTAATAGTGTGGTTTTAAGGTGCATTCATTTACTTTGGAATAGCTCAAGTTTACCCTTCTTTATGGCTGGGTAGTACACACACACACACACACACACACACACACA
>NW_004524728.1:6897552-6898453 GCF_000260255.1 Octodon degus | reverse complement strand
TCTTTCAATCATTCTTGCTTGGAAGTTGACATTTTTAGCAGCCTGGGGAAGGAAATGTGTTAAAGAAGAAAGTCATGAGGTTTTAATTTTGCAGTTTGAAACATTCTAGTTCTTGAGGAAAAGGATGATGACACTTTGGAGTACCTGATAGAATTTTCATCTCACTTCAATACTCAATTAAAAGTACATTAATATTTCATATTGTAAAATACTCACAGAGTGAAATATTGAACCATTTTGCATTATTTCTATGTTTAATATTTAATATAAAATGATGATTCCAGAATCTTTGTTTAATTGTTTCGTAGATCAGTGTTTTATCTCAGTGTTGAACAATTTCAGCAACAAATGAATTTCCATTGGCATACATGAGTAATTTTTTCTGTAGGCTCCTTTTGTATCATTAGAACTATAGCATAAATATTATGAATAGTTGTTTCTTTGGGATACCATTATAAGTGATATTTTTTTTAATGCTAGAGTTTATTTTATTTTAGTAAATTATCAAAACAATGATAATCTGACTTTTGTCTAATATTCTAAATTAATTAAAATATGTAGCTAAATACACACAAATATATATGTAACCCAAGTTCATGCAATTTTGTAGTAATTAGCCATTTGATTAGTTGGTAGAATTGTCATTATAGCTGACACTTTCGTAGCTATTGTAGAATATAATTTAGTGAAGTTATGGCAATTTAAAAAATGAAGTAAATTATTTTTATATAATTCACCTTTGGTTCACAATTCACATGAGTATTATGGAATGTACTATTTAAAAAATAGCTGCCAAATCTAAATTATTTTGAGACTGGCTTCTGAGTCATTTTTTGTTTGTCTATTGGACTAGCCACTAGATGGCACCAGCAGCTAAGCTGCTGAATGAAAAATGTTTTTG
>NW_004524728.1:6891561-6897452 GCF_000260255.1 Octodon degus | reverse complement strand
GATATAATGCTTTTAATACTTTCAGGAAGAAATCAAAAAGGGAAAGAACTACATCCCATGAAACCTCTAGTCCTAGGTCTTTTTTTTTTTTTTTTTTAGGGAACTGTGGACTGATTTTCACAGTGGTTGTGCCAATCTATACTCCCACCAACAGGGAAGAAGTGTTTGTTTTTCCTCACAGCACCTCCAGCTTTTGTTATTGTTCACATTCTTGATAATGGCAATTCTGGAATGAGATGGAATTGTGGTATTGTTTTAAAAACCCACTACTATTATAGATTACTGGACTATTTTGGGATACTTTGCTGAATTCACACACCTATGATATTTAAATGACAATAGAATACCCTTCTATGCATTTCTCAAATAACAAATGACATTGAACCTTTTTCCATATTATTTTGACATTTGTACTTCTTCACTTGAGAAATGTCTATTAATCTCACATGCCTATTTTTTGATTGTGTCTTTAAATTTATGGGAGTCTGATTTTTCCAACTCACTATATGTGTTTTAGATACCAGTTCTTTGTCTGACGTTCAACTGGCTAAGTTTTTCTTCCTATGCTGTGGGTTGTCTTTTCATTCTTTGGTGATTTCTTTTGCTGTGATCTTCAGGTTTGCTTTTTATTTGGGTTGTACCATGTTAACTTTATCACAACTGCTCTACAGCATAATTTCAAGTTAGGAATTTTTTTATTGATACTATTGAGAATGAAAGAAATAGTAATGAGACAGTTTTAAAACAGGTTAGTAGGAGAGTTACAATATTTAATACATTGCATATTGTTGTCTTCATAGTAGTTATTCATAGTACAAGATGCAGACATGATGTCTCGTCTAAACACTATTAGTACAAATCTTTCTTCTCAGTGAACTAAGACAAAGCAGCTATATATCTATCCTATTTGTATATACAGATATATATATATATTTTTTCACTACAAAATGGACCTTCATTTATATCCCCCTTTTTCTTTAGTTTTCTCAGAGATGGGTGTTCCATTACCATTCATGTAGGTGCATGAATGCAGGAAAATGATCCAATAGTCCATAATAGTAGTGGGTTATCCGTGGAACTGGCAATGTCAGAAGTTGTTGGGCATTTGATATTCAGAGAAATAGTGATGTTAAGCTCAAATGCTTATGTTATAGGGTAATAATATCACTAAACTTCTCTGCTGGAGGATTAACAGCTTAAGTTTTCACACCAAAAAGTTGGAGAAAAAGAAGGGCTACAAGGATATCCAATATTTTGGCCCTAACCCATCAAAGTCAGTGAGGATTCAGGACATAAGAAAACCTGTACTGTAACATCCTGTAACTTAGTGATGACCCAAATTTTCTGTTCAAGAAGATTATGGGGCCACAGAGGAAAGTGATTGATGATGTATAGTGGGCCTGAGGAGAGTCACATGGAGAGAAAACATTCTCTCAGACTTTCACAGAGAGCAAATTGGTCAGGCAATGGCTGTGGCTCATCTACATGGCTGACACTGACAAAAGATCTACAGACTGCTCTACAGGGTTTCCGGGTAAATCCTGAGGGGATTTGACTGACCTTGTCAGATACAAAAGTTACACTTTTTGTTATATAGATCTTGTTTTATCTTGCTCCTAACCATCCAGCATAAAAGTATAAGCATGAGGTTTAAAAAGTAAGTGGCTGGGGAGATGGCTCAGTAGAATAAGCACTTCCCTGGCAAATGCAAGGGCCTGAGGTCAATCCCTGGTTCAGCCAAAAAAAAAAAAAAAAAAAAAAAAAGCAAGGCCATATTAACATTCTAAACTGTAAAACTTAGGAATATTGATGACCCCTGCTTTGCCTTTTGTGTCCAGAATAATTTTAGCTATTCTAGGTCTCTTCTGGTTGCAAATAAGTTTTAGAAATGTTTTCTCTAGTACTGTGAGGTATGCTGATTATATTTTGAAGAGGATTGCATTAAGTCTTTATAGTAATTTTGGGGAAAATGGAAAGTTTTACTGTTTGTACTTCCTTCCCAAGAGCGAAGAATATCTATCCATTTTCTAGTACCTTCTTTGATACTAGAGTGGTGTTGGATTGATTCTTAAGTATTTTATTTTTGGTACTGTTACGAAAGGCATTGGTTCTCTCATTTTTTTCCCAGTGATTTTGTTATTTGTATACTAGAGTGCTACTGATATTTTTCAACTGGAAAAAGGTAAAACAAAATTTTATAACAAAATAATAGAAGAATAGCAATAGCTAAAACATTTATGATGTTATCTTTAAGGAAGTTGCTTAAGACACAAGACATGAGCATAGAATTTTCTCCAGTCAATATTGGCATGGGGGCTTGGGAGATGGCTCAGTAGAATAATTGCTTCCCTGGCAAGTGCAAGGGCCTGAGTTCAATCCCTGGTTCCACAAAAACAAACAAACAAGCAAACAGAAATTAGCACAAACCTTCCTTTTTTATTTAATTTAGTTTATTTACTTATCCCCATAACCACTTTTTAAAAAAACCTTCCTTTTTTTGACCAAAGACACACTAATTATATAAATGACTTGCATTTTTCCCTTTTTTTCTATTATCCTTTCTTCTTTAACCGATCCTAGTTCCGTTTTTTCTTTTGAGCAATTTTGTTGTATTTCACAATATTTATGGTACATTTTAGAACTTATTTACACCTTCATTTTCTCATGCAAGGAAGAAAATATTATATTCACACATATGAGACTGATTTATTTCACTTATGAATATAGTATCTAGTTGTATCCATTTACCTATAGAAGTCTTCTTAGACAATGGAATACTAGCCAGTCTATCCTTATTTATGGCTGGCTAGTACTCCATTGTATAGGAAGATGACACCTTTTTAATCTACTTACCACTTAATAAGCATTTGTGTTTTTCCAATATTTAACTGTTTAAATTGTGCTGCTGTACATATTGGTGCACATGTCTTGCTGTGGTATGATATTTGTAATTCTTCTGGGAAGGTAAACAGGTGAATTGAATGGAATGTATAATCACAGATTTTAAGGAAGTTCTCACTGATTTTCACAGTGATTGCACCAGTCTAAGCTCCCACAACAGTGGAGAAGAATACCTTTTTCCCCACAATTTTACCAGTGTTTGTCATTGGTTAATTTTTTTGATGACAGTCATTCTCTCTGGGGTGAGATGGAAACTCAGTGTTGGTTTTTTATTCCACATTGTTTCTTTTTTATTAATAAAACATTCCATACCATTATTTTTTTTCCATAATTTTCTTGAGAAACAAATAGCAATGAGACAGTTCAAATCAAACTGGTAGGAGAGGTTCAATAATTAACACATTGCATAAGGTCTTCCTAGTGTTTTTTTGCTGTACAAGATGCAGACATTATATCCTATTTACAAACACCATTAGAACAAATCATTCTATTAATTAAGAGAATATAACTATATATCTATCCTAACCACTTTGAATACACAGATACAAAATGGACATTCATCTGTACACCCTTTTTTTGTTAAGTTTCGTTATTTGAATATTATAGGTGTGTAAACTCAGCAAAATATTCTAAAACAGTCCAGTAGCCCATAATAGCATTGGGTCTTTTGTTTAACGGGCAATGTCAGATATTGCTAACCTGAGTCCCCCACAGCTCAACATGACAGCATGGCTTTACTTCTTGTATTTCATTTTTATACTTTTCTGCTGGATGGTTAAGACCAAGGTAAAACAGGACCTATGCAACAAGAGTTGTAGTTTTTGGATATGATAAGGTCAGTGAAATGCCCTCAGGATTTATCCTGAGATCCTGTACCTCAGTTTGTAGAACCTTTGTCAGTGCAGCCATGTGGATGAGTCACGGCCATTGCTTGGCCAATGTGCTCTCTGCAAAGCCTGAGAGAGTGTTTTCTCTCCATGTGACTCTCCTTAGGCACAGTCTACATCATCGATCACTTTCCTCTTTGGCCCCATAATCTCCTTGAACAGAAAATTTGGGACATTGCTGAGTTACATGACATTACAGTACAAGTTCTCGTATGTCCTGAGTCTTAGTTGACCTTAGAAGGTTAGGGCCAAAATGTTGGCTTTCCTTGCAGCCCTTCTTTTTGTCTAATTTTGATCTGCAAACTTAGGTTGTTAACCCTCCAGAAGACAAGCTTATTGTTATTATCAAACAACTTAGGCTGTTAAGCTTAACCTCACCATCTGTCTGCATATCAAACATCTTAGTAATATATGGAACAGATATTTCTCATCAAGTATTGATATGTTGAACTTTATGTCCCTACAGAATATGATAAAAAACGTTTAAAATATATTTTTAAAATAGGCATAAAGAATTATTTATTTCTCATGTTTGAACATGAGTCCAAAAATCTCACCATATACAACCTTGAAGCAGGACAGTCCCACAATATTCCTTTTCCTGTCTCTTGCTTTCATTCACCACCCCTTTCTTCTTGAACATCCATCTACCCGAGAGACATCATAGCAGCAACTGGCATGTCAAGACAAGCCGCCCATATTCAGAATACCAGAATGACAGGCACGCCAAACATGAAACTACTATTACAAATTACCATCCTCTGTGCACTAGCTTAGTTCACAGGTATCAGTATATATAGTTAGTCAGGGTGAGAATCTTTCCTATTAACTGCTAGATTAAAAAATCTTCTGAAGATTCTCAGGATCATTGCCTTTCTCATCTTCTACATATAACTGTATGGCTTGACATTGTCATGTTTCCTAACTCTTCTCCTTTCCCTCTCTTGATTAGTTAGTCCTTGAGAACTTGCTTTCCCTTTACTTGTATTATATCTTTCTATTTGTATTTCTTCTTTTGAGTTTTTATACTAGGGAGACTATACGATATTTACACATGTGTGTCTGGTTTATTTCACTTAAGAGTATATGTTGAAGTGGCATCCACTTCAAAATAAAGGCTTGGAGTTTATCATTTTTAATAGCTGAATAATACACCATTGTGAAAAATACTACATCTTTTTCAACCATTCCTCAGGAGATGGGCATTTGGTTGTTTCCAAGATTTGGCTATCACAAATTGTGCCGCTATAAACATAGGCACACATATATCACTATGATATGATGATTTCAGACCCTCTGGGAAAATTCCCAGTAGAGGAATAGCTGGTTTAAAGGGGATTTCCCGACCAACTTTTCTAAGGAGTCTCCATACTGATTCCATAACGGTTGCACCAGTCTACATTCCCACCAGCAGTGGAGAAGGGTTCCTTTTACCCCACAGCCTCTACAACATTTGTTGTTGGGTTATTTCTTTTTGATAGCCATTCTTTCTGGGATGAGATGATATCTCAATATGGTTTTAATTTGCATTTCATGAATGGCTAGTGATGTGGAGCATTTTTTCATATATTTATTCGCTTGTTTAATTTCTTCCTCTGAGATGTGTGTGAACATCTCGGATGCCTATTTCTGGATTGGGTCTTTAAATTTTGGGGCCCTACTGTTTTTTAGTTCTTTATAGATTCTAGAGAGCAGACCTTTGTTTGGGTACTTATTTGTCATGACTTTTTCCAAATTTGTAGGTTGCCTTTTCACTTTGTTGGTAATTTCTTTTGATGTGAAAAAACTTCGGAGTCAGACCAGGTCCTAGTTGCTAATTCTTTCAACTGTTTCACGTGTGATTTGATTTCTGTCCATGAATTCTTTGCCTATGCCTATGTCTTCAAGAGTTCCCCTTACTTTCTCTTCCAGGAGATTTAGTGTCTCTGCTTTAATGTTTAAATCTTTAATCCATTTTATGACTTTAGTTTAGTGCATGGTGATAGACCTGGGTCAAGTTTGAGTATTCGGCGTGTAGAGAGCCCGTTTTTCCAGCACCATTTGTTAAAGAGGGTATCGTTCTTCCAGTGAGTATGTTTGGCCCCTTTGTCAAAGATAAGGTGG
>NW_004524728.1:6888205-6888737 GCF_000260255.1 Octodon degus | reverse complement strand
AGTCTGTGGTAATTACACCCTTTTCATTCTTTTTTGCTTTTATTTGAATTTTTTCTTCCCTCTGTTTGATGAGGTTAGCTAGGGGCTTATCAATTTTATTTAATCTTTTAAGGAACCAGCTTTGTGCTTTTTTAATTCTTTGAATTTTTTCTTTGTCTCAGTTGAATTAATTTCTACTCTAATCTTTACGATTTCCTCCCGTCTTTGGGCTCTGGGTTTGGTTTGCTCTTCCTTTTCTAGTTGTTGAAGGTGCAACATTAAGGTAGTTATTTGTTCCTATTCTGTTTTCCTAATGTGTGAGTTCACAGCTATGAATTTCCCTCTGAGAACTGCTTTCATTGCATCCCATAAATTACGATAAGTTGTCCTTGAAATTTCATTGAATTGTAGATATTGTTGAATTTCTTGTTTAATTTCATCTGTGACCCATTGTTTGCTGACTAGGGTGCCACTTAATTTCCTTTTTTTTAAGGTTTTTTTCTGGTTTCTTTTGTCATTTATTTCCAGTTTCATTGCACTGTGGTCAGATAAT
>NW_004524728.1:6877177-6884327 GCF_000260255.1 Octodon degus | reverse complement strand
TTTGATTCTTTAGTGCAGATGTTATTAATTCAGGGATTTGTTTTTTATTTCCAATCTGAGTCCCTCTATTCCTTTCTGCAGCTGTTTCTTATTTCAGAAGACATTGATTCATTGCTTTTAGCTGTATGATTCCCAATTTGTTCTATGTTAATGTCCTCTGCACTTGTTACGGGTGGGCTTGCGTTCTGAGGTTGCATTTTGTTCCTTCTCGTCATTTTGTGTAGCACTGTCTTCTGACCTTTGTTTTAGATCTTTGTTGTAGTTATAACTTTTGCATGTACTGTAGTTCATGTACAGCTCTACGAAGTTTGGATTTATTCAGCTGTGCCTGGCTTGGTTGTGGCTGCTGTGCTCAGCTCCTTCCCGCTGCTTCCCTTGAGGGTGAAACTGGTGTGCCCCTGTGGCAAGATGTTCTGCTCCTGGAGTAGCTGGGTGGATCTATTCTCTACACTCTTTGCAGGGATTGCAGTTGCAGGGTTATACCTCAGGCATGTATGCCAGGCCTGAGCTGTGCCTGGAGCGGGCAACTTGTCGTATGGGGGAGAGGAAGCTCTCCCACACACTCTCTGCGTCTGGGCTAGGACTGGGTCTGGGGGTTCCTGTAATGCGGCAGTGATTCCTACTCAGCGGTCCGGGTGAGGGTGGTGCTGCGGAATGTTGGGGGGGGTCCCAAGGAGGTGGACCAGGGTCTCGCCCACACTGTGCCTGGGCTGGGACCAGTATTTGGTCCTGCCGGTGCAGGGTAGCAGGAAGCTCTCTCACACATTCACCGGATCTGGGCTAGGACTGGGTCCTCAGTGTCGTTTTAATTTACATTTCACAACTGACGTGGGATGCTAAAGATTTTTTCATACATCTGTTTGATATTTTGCATTTCTTCATCTCAGAAGTGTGTGCTCATCTTAAATGACCATTTTTTTGATGGAGCCTCTGAATTTGGAGAGTTTGATTTTCTTCATATCTTTACATGCTCTATGTAAAAGTCCTTGTCTGAAAGACAATCATCTAAAAGTTTTTCAAACTCTGTGTGCTGTCTTCTCACTTTGTTGGTGTTTTTCTGTTTTTGTTTTTGTTTTTCTGAGGATGCAATGCTTTCCAATAAGATGAGATCTCAGGTTTTTCGTATTTCTCATGAAGTTTGGTTTTATTCTGGGACTCTCTACTTACACCTATGTCTTGCAGATTTCTACCTATTTTCTCTTCCAGTAGATTCAGTTTCTGTTTCAATATTTAGATACTTAATTCATTTTGACTTTACTTCAGTGCATAGTGATAGACATAGTTCTATTTTAGTCCTCAGCATGTGAAAAACCAGCTTTTCTAGCACCATTTATTAAAAACATTAGCTTTCTTACAGTGAATATTTTTAACCATTTTCTTTGTCAAGGAAAAGGTAGTTGAATGTGTTTGTAGTTGTGTTTGCATCTTCTAATCTGTTCCTCTGATGTTTACGCCTGGTATTTTTGTCAGTACCATGCTGATTTTATCACAGTATCATTGTAGTATAATTTCAATTCAGGGCTTATATTTCCTCCCTGGCCTTTGTTGGCCAGAATTACTCACAGCATTCTGGGAATCTCATGCTTCAAGTGAATTTTAGTGATTTTTCTCTAGTGCTGTGAGGTATGCTAATGTTAAGATTGAGATTGAATTACATCTCCACAACAACTTTGGGAATGTGAGCATTTCACTATTCATTATAGTTGATTTTTACTATCCATCATAAAGGAATGTTTTTTCATTTCCTGATATCTTTGCTGTCCTTTTTCAAAATACTGTAATTTTATTTTATTTAAAGAATAAAAAATTGGGAGCTGCAGAGATGGCTTAGAGGAATAAGTGCTTGTCTAGCAAGCACAAGGGCCTGAGTTCAAGCCCGGGTTCCACAAAATAAAATAAAATAAAATAAAAATAGTTTAAACAAACATTAGAAATGATACAAAATTTCACTAAACAAAGTAATAGGAATTCCATAGTGGTTGCTGTATTGCATGATGTTATCTTTAGTTTTTTAGGTTGTAATTTTCAATACATAGATACTTTGCTTCCTTTGTTAGATTAATTTCTAGATATTTTATGTTTTTGGATGCTATGATGAAGAGTTTTGATGTTTGTATGTAGGAATGCTATTGATTTTTGAGTGTTGACTTTGTATCAAGGTATGCTACTGAATGTCCTTATGAAATCTAGCAGTCTTTTGGTGGAGTTTTTGAGATCTTCTGTGTAAAATATGTTATCTGTGAATATTGATAATTTAATTTTAATTTTCCTATTCTCTCTCTCTCTCTCTCTCTCTCTCTCTCTCTCTCTCTCTCTCTCTCTCTTTCTCTCTCCCTCCTCTACCTAGTTTTTCCAGAACTCTATTGAATAGAAATTGTGATAGTGGCCATCTTTGACTTGTTCCAGATTTTAGAGTAAAAGCTTTCTTTCTTGCCTGTTTAGTATGATATTTTCTGTTGGTTTGCCATAGATGACTTTTATCAGATTGAAATAAAATTCTCTATTCCAATATTCTGTGGGGATTTTATCATGACTGAGTGTTCAGTTTTATTAAATTCTTTTTCTGTATCTCTTGAGCTTTTTATTTTTTGTGATATTGGGGGTTGAACTTATGGCACTGTGCATGCTAGGCAAGCAATCTGTCACTGAACTACATTCCCAGCCTGTGCATCTATTAAGATGGCCATGTGATATTTGTATTTGGCTTTGTTGGCATGGTATATTACATTTATTGATGGATATATTTTGAACCATCCTTGCATTCCTGGGATGAATCCCACTTGGTCTTGCTGCATACTATTATTGAAGACTTGCTGAATTGTGTTTGGTAGTTTCTTACTGAAGATTTTGCATCTATGCTCATTAGGGAGATGGGTCTGTGGTTCTCTTTTATGGTTTGATTTTCTTTGGTTTTGATATCAAGGTAATAATTGGCTCCAGGAATGAATCAGGGAGGATTGCTGAATATTGTTATTAAATCTCTAAAATCTTTGTAGAATTCAGTAGGACTTAGATTTATCTTTTTCAGTAAGTTTTTAAGTGCATTTTCAATTTCATTGACTGATATTGAATTATTCAGAATTTTTATATCTTCTTGATTCAACTTTAGTAATTTATACAAGTAATCCATACATATCTAGGAATCTGTTCATTCCTTCTGGGGTGTTTTCCATCCTACAGGAGTAAGAAATTTTTAAAGAAAGTACTGATGTTCTGAATTTCTTCAGAATCTGTAGTGATTTCACCCTTTTCACTCCTCATTGATAAATTTGATATTTTATCTGCTTTTTGATAAGGCTGGAAGGAGTTTTATCAATTTTATTTATTCTTTCAGAGACCCAACTCTTTCATTCATTAATTCTTTGTATTGTTTTCTTAGTCTCGATTGCATTAATATTTTCTCAGATCTTTATATTTTCCTCCTTTGTGTGGGCTTTTCTCTGGACTTGCTTTTCCTTTTATAAAGCTTTGGTACAGTATTAGGTTATTTGTTTTGTTTTCCTGATGTAAGAATTCACACATAAATATCTCCTTCCCTCTTAAGACTACTTTCATTGTGTCCAACAAGTTCAGGTATGTTATATTTGCATTTTAGTTTAATTGTCCGTATTGTTTAATTTCTTCTTTCATTTCATGTCTGACCCATTGGTTATTCAGGAGGGTGTTACTTAATTTCCATGCATTTATGCAGTTTTTGTGATTTCTTTTGCAATTATTTTTCAGTTTCATTGCACAGTGGTCACATAATATATGTAGAATAATTTTAATTATTTTTAATTTACTTAAGCATGTTCCAATGTCTGGAATATGATCGATTTTAGGGAACAACCCATGTCCAGCTAAGAATAATATGTATTATAATGTTGTTGATTGGAACACTCTGTTATCCCCTACTAAGTCTATTTGTTCATAGGTTTGCTTTAGTTTTTTTTCTTTTATCTCTTTACTGATTTTTTTTTTGTCTAGTTGATGTAACTGTTTGTATGAATGGGACATTAAGGTATTCCATCACAATTGTATTATTGCTCTTCTGATTTTTCATGTTCATTAATATTTCTTTTATGTCTTTGAATTCTCCTGTATTTGTTGCATCATTTCATTTTTAAATTAATTAATTTATTTATTGTGTTTAGTATAGGGCCTATAGGGTATCACTACATAGATTGAACTTATAGTGATCTTGCTGTTTTCAGCCTCCCAAGCTCTGGAATTACAGGTGTGGACCACCACACTGAGTCTCAGTCGACTGTTTCAGCACACCCTGGGTGTGGATGCAGGTGTGGGGCCAGCACGGCACACCAGGGATGAAAATCTGGTCCCCGTGTCTGCCTAAGCAGGTGCTTTAGTCCACTGAGCTATTTGGCCAGTACTTTATTTTTTTAATTTAATTTAATTTTGCTTTTTTATTCAATTTTATTTTATTTTGAAGAGTAAAAACAGAAGCAAAAACAAATAGAAAAAATGGGTAACATACAACAATACTTATGTAACAGTTTTTCAAAATAGGAATGGATAAATAGCAATGGTTGTTATATTATCTATTTTTATCATCAAATTTGTTGCTCAGATTAATAGATATAGTTATGCAAAGATTGGACAAATAAATGATTATTAATACTTTCTTTCACAAAATCTTAATTTTTGATTATTCCTTGTCTTTAAAAAATATTTTAAAGAAAGTATAATAATTGATAAGATATTAGAAACAGGACACATTTAGAAAACCAAGATGAGAGGTATTCAACCATGGATTTTGTATTACACATGGGTTTTGTCCTCAGTGTAGTTGCTCAGATCACAGATAATCAGCATACAGAGTTAGTCAAGGTGAAAATTCTAAATGTTAACTGCTATTTTCAAAAAAACTCATAAAAATTATGAGTACAATCATTTCAGCCATCTGGCGTGTATACTTGCATGTTTTCCCTCTTCCTTTTTCCCATCTTTTCCCTTTCCTCTCAGTTTTGTTGTTTAATCCTTAAATTCAGTTTTTTTTTCCATTTTACTATATCTATTATATGTTTCAGGTTTTATTTATTCTTTCAGGTTCTTACATTAGGGAGGCAATACAATATCTATACAGGCACGTCTGATTTATTTCACTTATGAGCATATCCTCTAGTCGCATCCATTTTCCTATAAAGGTTTTGAGTTTGTTTTTTTGTGGCTTAGTAGTACTCCATTGTATAAAAATACCACATCTTTTTCATCCATTCCTCAAGTGATGGGCATTTTGGTTGTTTCCATGATTTGGCTATGGCAAATTGTGCTGCTATACATGGGTGCATATATATCACTGTGGCATGATATTTTCAGTTTTTTTGGGAAAATACTCAGAAGGCGAATAGCTGGATTGAATGGGATTTCTGAACAAAAATCAAACAGCAAAGGAAATACTCCAAAGAATCAACAACTGGGATCTCATCTTATGGAGAAGTTTCTGCATGTCAAAAGAAATCACCAACAGAATGAAAAAGATGGTCCACAAATTGGGAAAAAATCATAACCAACAGTTATTAAAACAAAGGACTTTTATCTAAATTATATAAAGAAGTAAAAAAAAAAAATCAGCCAGCAAAATTCAAAGACTCAATCCAAAAATGAGCATCTAAGATGAATACACACTTCTCAGAGGATAAAAACAAATGGAAAATAAATACATGAAGAAGTGTTTCACAACACTAGCCATTCGAGAAGTGAAAATTAAAACAACAATAAGATACCAACTTGCCCCAGAAAGAATGGCTATTATAAAGAAATCAACTAATAACAAATGCTGGAGAGGCTGTGGGGAAATAGGTACCCTTCTCCACTGCTGGTGGGACTGTAGACTGGTACAACCACTATAGAAATCAGTGTGGAGATTCTTTAAAAAAAAAAAAAATAGGACTAGGAATCCCATTTAATTTAATTTTGAAGAGTAAAAGAGAAGCAAAAACAAATAGAAAAAAGACAGAAACAGGGTAACATACAATAATATATAAGTTAGAGATTTTTAAAACAGGAATAGGTAATTAACAAAGTTGATTATATTATCTGTTTTTATCATCAAATCTTTTGCTCAGAATAAGAGATACAGCTATGCAAGATTGGGAAAATAATTTAATATTGATGCTTTTAAGAAATCTTAATTTTTTTCCTTGTCTTTTTTATTTTGATATTTTCTATATTATCATTATTATTATTATTATTATTTTTATCTTAGGGAAGGTCTACAGGGTGTTCAGGATCTCACTATTAGATTGGACTCATAGTGATCCGCCTGTTTACAGCCTCCCAAGAGCTGGGATTACAGGCTTGCACCACCACGCCCAGTCTCAATTGCCCTTTCAGGGTGACCCTGGGGGCAGGGCGACCCTGGGGGCAGGGCTGGCAAGGCAGGCCTGTGGATTAAACCCCTGGCCCCTGCGCCTGCTTGAAGTTTCTTTAGTCTGCTGAGCTATTTGGCTGTCCTTTAATTTATTTTAAAGAGAGTGTAACAATTGATAAGACATTAGAGATAGGATGTATTTAGAAAACCAAGATGAGGGCATTTATTTAACCATGGGTTTTGTATTTCACATTGCTGTCCTTGATATAATTGCTCAGATTGCATATATCAGCATATAGAGTTAGTCAAGGTGAAAATTCTACACATTAATGGCTATTTTCAAAAAACTCATGGAAATTATTAGTACAATCATCTCAGTCATTCTGTATACATACTTGCATGTTTTCCCCTTCCTTTTTTTTCTCTGTCCTTCCTTCTCTCATCTTCATTGTTTAATTCTTAATTTCAGTTTCTTTCTGTTTTACTGTACCTATTATAACTTCCAAGTTTTATTTATTCTTTCAGGTTCTTACACTAGGGAGACAATATGATATTTACTCATGCATATCTGACTTATTTCACTTAGGAGTATAGCCTCTAGTTGCATCCACTTACGTATAAAGGCTTTGAGTTTGTTTATAGTTGTATAGTACTCTGTTGTATAAAAATACCACCACCTTTTTCATCCACTCCTCAAGTGATGGGCATTTTAGGTGCTTTCAAGATTTGCCTATTAAAAATATGCTGCTATAAACATGGGTGGTGCATATTTTCAATGACTGTTGTATCTTCCTCTCCAAGTTTTTCCCAATACATGTACAGTGGCAGCTGCTGCTTCTT
>NW_004524728.1:6870607-6876469 GCF_000260255.1 Octodon degus | reverse complement strand
CAAAATTGATTAAAAACAAAACAACAATAAAAATATTATAAGAAATTAAAAAGAAGAAAGTGAATAAAATAAGGATAAAAAGAAAAAATTAAGCATTAACTTCTCCTTTCAAAAGACCTACAGAAATCAGCAGTAAAATTATCCAAACTATCTTGCATATATACATAAATATATCTCTTTCCGTTCTTTCTTTGTTCCTTTTCCTCATACCAGGTTTTATTTTCCACTGAACAAATTCTTTTCCTATCACAATATATATTTTGAGTTGAATACTTCTTGTATACAGCATATTGTTGCATCTTGTGTTTTGATCCATTCTGACAGCCTGTTTATTTTGATTCATGAGTAAAAACTATTTCCATTAATGATTATAACTGATGCGTATTGGTTTATCTTTGTCATGTTATTTTCCTGATGTTGGTTCTCTGCTTTTACTCACTATTTAATTGCTTGTCCTGCCTTGTGTTTTTCTTTCTGTTGTTCTTGAAAATTGGGTCATTTCTCTTTGTCTAGAATATCTTTCAGCACGCTTTGTTTCATGGTATTGTGCTCATGATTTTTTTCAGTTATTCTTTTTCATGGAAGTTTCTTATTTTTTATGAGCAGAATATATTTATTGTGAAAGAAAGCTCCTGTCCAAGAGAGAGACAGGAGGTGGGGCCCAATCGGGTTGTCTCCAAATTAACCACTTTTTCTATGGTACTGGGGATTGAACTCAGACCTTGAGCTTGCTAGGCAAGCGCTTATTCTACTGAGCTATCTCCCCAGCCCAGAAGTATCTTATTTTTCTATTAATTTTGAATGATATTTTTGCAGGATACATCAGTCTGGGTTGGAAGTTGTTTTCTTTCTGGACTTGAAATAATTACTTCAAGCTCTTCTTGACTTGAGTGTTTGTATAGAGAAGTTTTCCATGATTTTATGAGCTTTCCTTCATAAATGATCTGTTTCTTTTCTCCAACAGTTTTCAATAATCTGTTTTTGGATTGAGTTTTTGGGATCATGCTTATTATATGTCTGGGTGTATATTTATTTTGGTTATGGCTAATTGGAATAATATATGCCTCACTTAACTGCATGTCAGATTCTTTTGCCATGCTTGGGAAATTTTCTTGCATTACTTGAACAAATAGTTTTTAAAATATTGCTATGTTTTGTGTATATTAGTCCTGCCAAAGCCTCATGAAGTTCTATAGTTTGTGATTAACGCATGATCCAAGGCTAGGATTATGGTTCTGAGTTCTGTGGAGATTATGGGTTTGAGTACTGCTACTGGGATTACAGCTGTGAATGCTACACCCAGCCTGAGGTGAATATCCTGAATATAATCTAAGACAGAGAGGAAGAGAGAGAGAGAGAGAGAGAGAGAGAGAGAGAGAGAGAGAGAGATACAGAGACAGAGACAGAGGGAGACAGAGGGAGACAGAGAGAGACAGAGAGACTTGCTTTTTTTTTTTTTTGAGACTTGCTTTCTGTAGCCATTGTTGCTGCTACTCTTCCCTTCTGCACTCTCTTCTCTTTGCTGCTACCATGAAAGTTTGCTCTCTGCCCTGTGTCACTCTGCCTTGGAGCCAGCCAAGTATGGATTGAAACCTCCAGTAACTGTGAGCCAAATAAACCTTTACTTCCTTCATTTTGAGTTTCAGGTATTTGTCCCAGCAACGAGAGAAGAATAACTAAGACAAATATCATTTGTGTTGATCCCTCCTTTTTCATTTAAACCAATTATTATTATATTATTTCATTTGCATCACCTTGCAGCTGTTGAATTTTTATTTTTCTGATGTTTTGTGATTTTCAAGAGACCTTTCCTTTCAACATCAAGAGCCATAATAATGCCTTCAAAATCTAAATATCTGTCTTCAGTTTTATTCAAGAAATTCTGTCAGCTTCCAGTGGAATTATTAATTTCCTGGATTTCTGTTTGAATCATTTCATACATTCTGTTTCTTTCCTATATTGATAATTCATGTTTTTGTCCTCCTCCTATAAACATCTGTGTCTTTATCTCTAAATTTTCTAAGCAATTCCTTTATGAATGGTGACGTTTCTTTTTCACCTGAGAGATAATTTCTACTATGATTTCCTCTATAGCCTCAGTAGATTTGTTCCTTTATTTTGGTTGCTAACATTTTAGAAATGTCAGGTGTGTGCCTTCCACTTTCTTCTATCTCATTGTCTCCTGTACTGTTCTAAGTGGGCTGGAGGTCTAAGGCTGTATTTTGCTTCTGTGTATTGTCATTTTCTATTCAATTTTTAAATTTTATTTTCTGTGTTTACCCTTATAAATTTTATTAGTAGGCAGCTTTATCACTAGTATCAAGGCCTTTCTAGGCAAGATTTGTTCTCCAGGTGTGTTTTCTGTGCATAGGAACTTCTTGCTTCGTGTCTGTCCCAAAAGCCAACCTTTCCAATTAATTGAGTTACATTTTGTTACCCTTTTGTCTTGGTCTCCAGTCCCTTGGTGCTCATATGTATGTTGTTACTACCTTAGATCTTTCCATTATTGTTGCAGAAGTGAGAAAAACTGATTAAAGTAGTTAAGACATCCTAGCTAAAGTAGTATAATTAGTACTGACAACAGTGTCAAGCACAGTTTAGAAGCTGACCAGCTATGGTAACTATTAATTTTGTACATTTAACCACAGAAACAAAATCTAGAGTTATATAACAAAACTGATTGTATATTGCAAACTTGTATGAAAATACTTTTCCTTGGTAGAGTGCTTTTACCTTGCCATGGGGAAATTTAAGGATAGTAGATACACCACAGACAAATGAAAATAAATAAATAAATAAATAAAGTAGAATCAAGGCTGAAGGATGAAGAATGATCACAGAAGCTTTGGAAACTAAAGATGAGGGCAGAAGAGAAAGACTGAAGGAGTAAGAAAGGGATTATTGGATTTGAGCAGAAAAGTTATATTCACCGTATAAAATGGTTGACTTTATAGAGGTAAATTGGGTAAATCAGGAAAGATGAATAGATTAAACTCAGAATATAGGTAAAACACAAAAAATGGGGAAAAGCAGAGGAACAATAAAATATAAAATAAAATAAAATTACTCTGATGTTCACTAAGAGTCCTAAACTACTGGATAACTGCCTGCAGTAGAGATTGTGCTTTTTTTTTTTTCAGGCTGATCTTGGCTTCCAGATGTCCTGGCCTGGGCCCATAGTGTCTTTAGACAGTGCTTACTGTATATCCCTTAGAAGCCTCTCACTCTTTGTCTTGTTTTTATTTTTTATTTTCAGCATCTCTCTCCTAGTTGCTGTGCTGTTTTCAGACAGAGACAAATTGTTCCCAGTGCTG
The DNA here is from genome assembly GCF_000260255.1 of Octodon degus. Taxonomy (NCBI): domain Eukaryota; kingdom Metazoa; phylum Chordata; class Mammalia; order Rodentia; family Octodontidae; genus Octodon; species Octodon degus. The sequence continues at coordinate 6,873,155 of NW_004524728.1, read as the reverse complement.
AGCTCCATTGGCTTCTTCAGAGCCTCCTTCAGCCTTCCGTGTTCCTCTTCCACTGGCAAGTCTTCGGTCCTCTGCTGTTGCAGTCCAAGTCTGCTAGTCCCAATTCTTGCTCCTCTTCTGAGGTGGGATGCTAATTTCTCAGTTGTTGCTTTACAAGTTCTGCTGCCACTTCACCTGCCTCTGCAGTAGTCTGTAACTTTATTGGGGTGGTGTGTGGTGTCTTTCTATTGCTGTCCCCAGCAGTATGGGACACTGTAGGGCTACACAGTTCACGGGTACAAGGCTGTTTAATTCCCTATACCTCTCTAACCACAGGACATGGGGGAGGGGTTAGTTGCTTCATTTACTAAGCAGTCTTATAGCCTTTAATCTTTATTTTATTTTATATATTTAGTACAGACTTTACAGGGTCTCACTACACAGGTTGGACTCTAGTGATTCTCCTGTTTTCAGCCTTTCAAATTCTGGGATTACTGGCATGTACCACCATGCCCTGTCTTAACTGCTATAGCGAGCCCCGGGATGGAACCAGCATGGCCACCAGGGATTGAACACTGGTTCTTGGGTCTGCCTAAGCAGGTATTTAATCAACTGAACTACCTGGCCAGCCCTATAGTCTTTAATTTCGATTCTTGTGGTTCCAATTAGACCTCAGTGTTTTGGTTGAACTTCTCTGAGTAGCTCTGAACGAGACTCCTATTCAGCCATGTTTTCTCCTCTTCTACTGATTTTTGAGCGTTGACTTGGTACCCAACTATTTTAATTCATTACATTTAGTGCATGTTTGGTATTTAATTATATTTATTAATTACATTTATTTTATATACATAAAACTTTAACTTAAAAAAGTTTACAATAGATAAAGTTATTCCTTTATTTTATCTCTTTCCATCTCAAATTCAGAAGATCCTTTTTAAAAAATGTCAAATGAAGGAACAGTTAGTTACATTGAACTGAGGGTGACAGAAAAAGGACCTTGAGGCCATAGGGGATCTCTGTCTAGTGATCAATTGGAAAGATGGGTATCGGGGTCATTTGGTCAAAGGTTAAGAAACCCGAAAGAGTAAATAAACTCTGAAAGGTACAACAGATACTGTCAAAGGGAAAAAATCTGTTCAAAGGGAAGGAACAACTGGGATGAAGAAAAGGACAAAAGAAAGAAAGAAGAAAGAGCTTTAAAGGATATATTTATGCATATATACAGGATAGTTTAGATAATTGTACAGCTGATTTCTGCTGGTATGTTGAAAAGAGCAGTTAAATATTAATTTCTTCTTTTCAGTTTTTTATAATTTTTAAACCAATTTTGCATGCTTATATCTGGCAATCTAAGCAACTAATTTGAATGACAACAGCATGCAATATAACAACCATTGCTAAATTATTATTTTGTTTGGTAAGATTTTGTATCTCTTCTGATTTTTAAATTAATTTTATTCATTTTTAAAAAAATACAAATACAAATGAAAAAGATAGTGAAACCCACACTTTTAGCCACACTGTTGTTTCCTTTTAAAAGTTCTACTCTTTCTTAAATAAATGGAGACATTTCTATTCCAATTCCAATGAATTATGAAAGTAACAAAATGCTAGAAATTAATTTTTTTTTTTTTTTTGAGTTTTAGGGAAGGGTCTCCAGGGTGTTCAGGGTCTCACCACTAGATTGGACTCAAGTGATCTAGTGATCACCCATTTACAGCCTCCTGAGAGCTGGGATTACAGGCACTTGCCACCACGCCTAATCTCCCTTGCAGTCTCAGTGTGCCCCAGGGGCAGGGCTGGCACAGCAGCCCCAGGGGTGGAATTCCTGGCTCTTGCATCTGCTTGCAGGATCTTTACTCTACTGAGCTATTTGGCCGGCCCTCTGAAAATTCTCCTACTGAAAGACATTACATAATTTTCATACTGGTAGGTCATGGGCTTTCATAGTCGCAGCCTCCATAACCAGATGGGCCAATTCCCATGGTGAGTTGCTATGTATTTGTATGTAGCCTACTGAATTGGTACCTCTGCTGGCAAATTCCTATTGTTTTGAACTTGCCCATTTTAGAGTAGCAAGAGGTGATGAAATACTTAAAAACCACAAGGTGCCTTGTGAGCTCTCCAGCATCATTTGAATGGAATCTCCCTGGAGAAATAGAAACAGATTGGTAAAAGTAGATAGTCTCCATAGCCCTTCCTTTTGTGGAATCAGTCTTCGCAAAGGTGTGGGCTATTGAATGAAAGTGAAGAATATAGGGAAGAATACTCAAGAGACATTAATCTCTCATCAGGCATGTTTGTAAAGAAATTTTAAAATATTAAAACAATTTATTGTGAAAGTCTACTTTAAATCTTTACTTTAAGACATTAATAGTCAGAAAGATAAAGACTTAGAGAAATGTGAAAGTGCTTAGGAATCATTTGATCATATAAAAATGTTTTATTTAGTGTATAATTTAATCTAATGTCCCTTTGCAAATCTTCTATAAACTTGAATAATGCTAAAGAAACATTTTTTGTACTTTTTATTGCAAAAAGCAAATATATAGTAGTCAATCAGTTGAGG
>NW_004524728.1:6853820-6859097 GCF_000260255.1 Octodon degus | reverse complement strand
CGATTTGATTTGAAACTGTCTCATTGCTATGTGTTTATCAATAAATCTTTGGAAAAAAAAGCTCAAATCTCAGAAAGACAGAAATTACTTCCTTCATGAAATTAAAGTAAGTAGCCATATAAAGTGGAACTATTAAAAATAAAACAATACTTTAAAATTAAAATCTCAAAATGAAAAACATAAAGTTGATTTAATCTCCTGGATAGTAGATGAATAAATAATGACATTACAAAAAAGACAATTGAAGAACCTTTCTATATCAAACTAATAGTGAAATCCAGAAGGAATGAGTATATAAAATATATAAAATATCCTAGACCTGAGAGGTGGATAGTTTGAAAAGGTCTATGAAACACTCGAAGTTCTACAGTTGAAAAACATCTGTATAAACTTGATCCACATTAAAGACGATTGTTGCAAATTTCTACAATGATGAGAGAAAACAATGAAGATTCTGAAAGTTTCATGGAAAAGTCAATACAGAATATAGAATATATGAATAATACTGGGTTACTCAGCAACACATAAAGCACAGAAACAATAGACCTATACCTTCAAAATTTCATGGGAATATTACTTCCAACTTAGAACCTATACTCTACCCAATGTCAGAATGAAAGCATACACATTTTCAAGATGTGAGGCCAATTAAAAAGTCTCATCAACAATTTCTTAACAAACTAGTGGAAGATATACAACTCTAAGTATGAGAAAATTCAAACAAGGGGAGCTCAAGGAATATAGGAATGCAAATATCTACAATAGGAGTTAGTGAAAAGATAATTCCTAGAAGAATGGAGAAGAGGGATCCCAAGATATGAGGTACACACAATGTAGAGGGCCACAGATGAGAGTGAACCTCCCCATAATGAGGCATCTCTGTCATCTCTTTACCAACCTGCAGACAGAAAGCCCAGTGATCTAGGCAAAGATCCCCGCCCACATCAGGCTTGTGTTGAATCTCTTTATGAAGTTTCTGTTCTTCCCTACTTGCTTACTGGAACTTCACATCATTCACAGTAATTTGATTTATATTTCTCCTAACTGGTGGACTCTGAAAAGCATAGAAACAGGAAGTCCAGAGCATCTTGTGTCCCTCACCAGTACTAAAATGTAGCACACACTTCAACCCCACTGGATTCCCACTGTGGTGGGTCGTGTGTAACTCAGGACTCACTGTAGTCGTGCTCACTGATTTCCTCAAAAAGGCTTCTGGTAATTTGTCTTTAAACTATATTTTCAGCCTCAGGAGAGTTTCTGTTTTTCTGAAATCTTCCATCTAATACTGCTAATACTAACTTTGTCTTACAAAATTAGACTTGAAATTTCTATTCACTGTTTTTTTTAAAACTAAGCAGTTTGCTGCTGGGGAACACATACGTAAGTGGTAGAATTATGAAGCAAAGTAGGGAAATGATTTACAAAAAGATGGGATGGTGGTTACCTGTGACTTGGAAGAAAAAGAACAATATTGAGGAAGCATTTTTAACTCTCTGAAGTACTGGCAATGTCTGTACAAACAACTTATCCAAGCTAAAAATGGAAGATGCATAATAGAATACATTATATATTCTTAAATTTGTACACTCTTTTGTATCTATGATAACTTTGCAATTAACTGCATATTTATGGCACCCATATCTATGATAAATTTTGTAATTAACTGCATATTTTATAGCAAATATTGTATAATATTAAGATGGAGATAAAAGTGTTCAACTTTGGTTTTCTTCTTCCAATCTACCTTGAGGTCTTCTATAGATTTTCTTTGAGACTTGGTTCAAAGGATCACTACAAATTATTCTTCAGATATTTAACCTCCAGAACATTTGACTGCAATATTTCAAGATTGTTAGAAATTCCAAGAGAGCTGTGCTGACCCTGACCCCAGGCACATGCCTATAACTCCAGTGTTTGGGGAGGCTAAAAAACAGAAGGATCACCACCGTCCAAGCTGTGCAGTGAGACCCTGTACCAAATGCATTAAATTTTTAAGTGATAAATATTAATAAAGACATTTACTTGTTTTTAGAGGCTGCCAGGCATTTTGTGACTATATATTTTAAGTGATCCAGCTATTGTATATTTCAAAAGAAAGCATTCACTGGCAACTCCTCCCATATTTTCTTATAGAAAATACTAATTGGTTAGGTACTATTAACATCTCAAATATGTCAATAGTCCTACTTTTTTAGGAGGTAAGAACTGAGAGATTTAAAAACCACAAAAGAACCTCAAAAAATGTAACAAATGATACAGCAAAGATATATGAGATATTGTTGATTAAAGTGTTTACTATGTCACACAAAGAAATAAACCCTTTATGAGAAAAAGTATTTAATATTATGCTTTGCCTCCCTCCCTCCTTTTTTTGGTCTAGACGATAGAGAACTAAGGACAAGGTAAAGCAAGAATTTATCCTAGTGTAGGTGCTCATCACGGAATTTTTTTTTTTTTTTTTTTTGCCAGATCATCCCTCCTTAAGAGCAGGGCTATCACAGCGTGTGGTGCAGCCGCAGTCCCCTGTGCCTGCCTAAACATTCCTAAGAAGGCACTTTAGACTCCTACGCTAACTTGCTGGTCAGGTTTCTTGTTTAAAACGATATTGTTTTTTGTTTTTTTTTTTTTATTAATTTTATTGAGAAACAACTAGCAATGAGACAGTTTCAAAACCAATTAACATGGGGCCGGGGAGATGGCTCAATAGGATAAGCGCTTGAATGGCAAACGCAAGAATCTGAGTTCAGTCCCTGATTCTACCAAAGGGAAAAAAACAAAAACAAACAAACAAAACAAAAAAAAAAAACGATTAACAGAACAGTTTCAATAATGAGCCCAAGTGAGAGCTGAAGTTAATATGTCTTAGATTCTACCAGCACATCTTTCTTGGTGCTGACTTGTACTTAGGAGACCCAAAGCTTAAGCATTTCTCTGTAGCAAAGTTTAAAAAGTGCTTTTCCAGTTATCGTAGGACCAAAGGTTTACTTTCAAAAGAGAATAAAAATAAAACAGCTAAACAAAACTGTGGAGCTCCTTTTCTTGCCACATTATGTGCTGATAGTGAGCAGACTAAAATTACCTGCAATTAATTTCAAGCAGGGGAGGGACACGTTAGGCTGCTCTAGATGATTCAGTCTTGTGCTTCTTTCTGTGATCTCCTCCCAAATTCTAAGTTGCTTTTGTGTCAGAAATTCTAGAGTTAAAGAAGTGACTATATCTATAATTGCATGTTGTAAATACAGTATTCTCACAGTGTTGCCAATGGCACTTTCTGGACCCAAATATACTTGAGACATTCAGCTTCTGTTTGAATATATTTAAAGGGAAGGGAAATATATTGCTTATAATATTTATTCTATATTTGTTTTTGAGTGTTACCTCTGCGTTAGATGATGCCCATTGTGTTTCTTTTAAAAACTTAGTGTTTTTTGTTGCTAATCTCAACACTGGGAACTATCTTGACAATTATGTTGTGGAAATATAAAATTGTAGCTTTTACTTGTAGAAATACTTACTCAAGGTATTCAAAAGTATGCAAAAGCTAATAGGTGAATATTGGTGCACCTTCCACATGCTTTAAATAAAAAGCATAATCAAGTGTATTTGTAATCCTTTAGGAGTTAACTCCCCGGTTCTCTTTTGTCCTAGAGACTATTCTCTTGAGTTGCTTCATATCATATCCATGAAATTATTCATGCCTTTATTGCATATGAATGTATTCCCAGTATAATTTCACCATGTTTTAATATTTATATAAATATTGTGAGTATTCTTTCACAATTTGCTTGTCAATAAAACATTGTTTTTGAGCTCGAGTGTCAATATGTATATGTATAACATTTTCAATGTGAATAAATATTCCACAATGTACCTCCTTTGCTGCTGTTGGTGATTTAATTTATTTTCACCCTTTTCACACAAGTAATGCCCTACTGGCTTCTTTGCACATCTGCATGTGAGAAAGCATGACACAAGCCTAACCCTGGTTATGCGGGTGGGATGTGCATCTTCAAAAGTGTGGACTGTGCTGTGTTAGGATCTTTGAGATGGGATAATTTGGGGAATAACTTTTATTTACCACACATTCTTTCTGACTACTAGTTCCCAAAATTTCCTTGGAACAGTTACAGATTTATCCCTGGAGGAAAGAAATGGCTTATGAGAATATTTCCATCATCCTCACGGCTCTGTTTCTGTCCTCAAATCCCTAAAATGTGTTTTCAGAGGAACGGAAGAAAGGAAGTTGCCATACTTCCCTACCCCTCTTGATGAAGTCAGACCACTGGACAGTATTTTGGGGTGCTTTGGGTTCCTGTGCTATATTATCACCTACATTGTGCAAATTATATGACCATTCCCATTATGGGTAGAAGAATGCTAACATACGGTAAATTATGTATCTTGTTTTTGAGAGACTAGGAGATTAGATAAGATAGTATTATTGACAATTGCTGCCACATTTATCAAGTTGCTGCCATAATTTTAAATAGTGTAGTTTTTGTTTTTAATGTTACTTGACATGTAGAAATAGTACCTATTTAGTCTGAGTATGCATTCATTCAGTGTTTTAGAACCAAATACATATAAGACCTTGGTGGTCTTATATTTGTTCCTAATCAAATGAAAGAGAAACATAAAACAAATAATCACAAAGCTCTACAAAGACTATACTATTTGAAAGAATATCTCAGAGAAAGACAGAAAAATAATGATTGATTTATTAAAGGATTTTAACCCATAATCAAATAGAATATGAAGAACAAAATAAAAGCAATTTGTCTACTGGTTCTATTATTTTCTATCTAACTAGATGTCTGAATTTAAATTCAAGCCTACCCTTTTGTCTCAGCCGCCGACATGCCCTCCAGACTAAGGAAGACCTGGAAGCTTCTGGCCCATGTGAGCGACTGCCATGGCCGCGTTGGCAAGCACCGGAAGCACCCCGGAGGCTGGGGTAATGCTGGTGGCATGCATTATCATAGGATAAACTTCGAAAAATATCATCCAGGTTACTTTGGGAAGGTTGGTGTGAGGCATTACCACTTAAAGAGAAACCAGAGCTTCTGCCCAACTGTCAACCTTGATAAATTGTGGACATTGGTCAGTGAGCAGACATGAGTAAATGCTGCCAAAAACAAGACTGGAGTAGCTCTGATCATTGATGTAATGTGATTGGGCTACTACAAAGTTCTTCAGCTGGAAGCTCTGTGTTCAGTTCTCAGCACCAAAAACAAAATCAACTTCACCTAAAAAATAATTCAACCCAAAAATACAAAA
>NW_004524728.1:6849891-6853720 GCF_000260255.1 Octodon degus | reverse complement strand
TCCGTTGGCTGCTGCTTTCTGGAGTTCTCTAGGGCTAACATCACCTAGTGCTTATTGTTCTTTACAAAAACAAAACAAGACAAAACAAAAGAAAACTTTCTACTCTGTCCTCACTACTCAGGACCAAAAAAATCCTGAGAAGTAGATTTATAAAATCTTCTGAGCCCAGATTACTAGAGAAATAGATCACAAATGAACTTAAAGTCCTAACAGGGTGAGACTTTATTTGAACAGGACCTATGAGGCAGCACAAGGTAAGTCAGTGCAAGAGAGAGGTTCCTCCTACACTCAGCCCAGAATTGTGAGGGGAATGCTGGTTATAGATCAGTTGCAGGCTTGTGATTGGTCCAAATGTAGGCCTGTGATAGGTTCAGGCAGGTGCAGTGTATCCAGAATAGCTGGAACTGTCATGGTAGTGATTCTTGGGAACATCAGAAACATGAGCTGTTTCACTGACAGCTGTTACATCTCTGTAAAAACTGGCAGGGCTGAAATCAGGGAATCTTCTGGAGGGCTATGTTATATGCAATGGAAGCACTGGAAATAAAGGACTCAGATCCCTCCCTGACCTCTTCCACATCACAGGTGGTTTTCCTGAACATTCCTTCAGAGAGACAGCAATGTCTGGAGCAGTTGGATGGGGGAAAGACACCATAGCTGACAGGAAAACAACATCTCCTATTGAAATGGGTCCAAGATCAGCCACTAAGTAACCAACAGTGGACGCTGAGGTCAGTTATCTCAGTTCATCCTTTAATAGGTAGAGGCTGAGCAGACAGAGTAGAAGTGTGAGGAGTATGTAGGAAATAGTAGTCCTAGGCCTAACTATGCCCCTGTCCCACACAAGTATAGAAGGGAAAAGCCTGGCATGTCTTGTGTTTCTCCACCTCAGCCCTTCCTTTTATAGGAGCTTTATCTCTCTGAACTCCTTTTATGTGATTAAGGAGACACTGAATTCTCTTCTATACCCTACTGAATAGTTATAGTGTTCTCCGTGTGTGCCTTGTGGAAGGTACTATTCTCTCCTTAAAGTCGACTGCATTGCTTCTTGATTACTCTACTGGCCATCTTGAGCTCTAAGTTGACTTTCCTACAACTTTTTAATTTGTTTTCTCTGAGTCAAATTTTTAATAAATACTCTGATTTTAAATTCAAAGTCATCTTCTTTAGAACCAGGCTTTTTCAATCCCTCCCACAACCAGTTAAATTTGAAATATAGATGGAGAGTGAATATTTTTAGTATAAGAATGCCCCAACTATTTCATGGGCCATACTTTACTAAACATATTTCTTATTTAGTGAAATCCAAATTTAACTTTCGTATTCTGTATTTCATCCAGAAACCTTAGACTAAACATTTCTTCTGCATGCCACATGACCTGTGCTTCTGTCCCTAGTCAGTGTTTTCTACCTGCCTTGGTAACAATCTTCCTTGTTCTGCAGAGTGCATACCCCTCAGGTAGAAGGTTCCTAGTTACAGTCTGGCACTTGCTCTCAGCTTGCTCACAGGGTCCTTCTCTTTGGTGAGCTGCCTTTATTTCATGTACACCTGGAATTCTGTATAGAAGCAGAATTACAAGTAGCCACTTCCTGCTACCTTTTCTGATATTTGCATCTCTGATTTAATTCAATTCTCAATTTTAACTCACTGCTACATAAACAAATGCAAATTCTAAATGTAGTGAGATTTTATCTAAAAGCAATAATATCTCAGGACTTAATTCATTGTTACAAAATTCTAATTAGAAATTATTGTCTATTTTATATCTCATCATTTTAATTTAAGAGGATTAGAACAATACTTAGTATAAAATTCCAAAATGTGTGCCAAGAAAATGAGACTATATTAGGAAAATGACATACAAAAAATATTAAACTGTATTTTTATTTTTATTTTTTATTTTTGGGAGGGGTATCAGGAATCAAACTCAGGACCTCACACTTGGCAGGCAGGTGCTGTACCACTAACCTGAATCCCTGGCCCCAAAATTTTATGAAAACTGTCTATTGGACAAATTAGCAATTGAAAGGAGTGTACTTTGTTCAATGAACATTTATATATTTCATTAATCAGTACACTGATTCTTTTGTCACATATGATAAAGTATAATGTGTAACAATGCAAGTTTGGGGTGAAGGTAATAGATTGGGAGTATGTCTAATTTTACCCTCTCTAAACATCTATAGCAATAAAATTAAAGGATTTTAAAAAAGATATAAATCCTCAAGGATGAAGAAAAATAAGGAGACTGATTGTAACAAAAATGGAAATGTTGGAATTTTGGAAAGCAGAAAGATAAATCTGAGTCAGCACAACTCAGACAGTTGACAAGAAAGAGAATTATACCAATGGATTTTTAATACTCAGTGATGGAAACTTTTATTTCAATTATTTCTGGGCATGCCTGAAATACAGTAGTAACATTTAAATTAGCATACTGAGTAAAGTAGATTCACGTAGCCAGTATGGGTCAGCTTGGCTCAATGCATCAAGGATTGAGACAAGACAAAAAAGAGGAGGAAATATAAATTCACTCTTTGAGAGGTAGCATATGCATCATTCTTACCTTCAGATATACGAATTCCTTTTTCTAGATTTTTCAGTTCTGGGATTTACAGCAGCAAACCCTCACAGGGTTCTATAATCCTCAAGCCTTTTCAGTCAGATTGAACTATGCCATCAGCTTTCTGGTGACCAGCACAGGGAAGAGAGCTAAAACTTGAACATCATAAGATTTTACCCAGAGTAATTCATATCAGCCACACTGGAGTTAATCTTGGCACCAATAAGCTCATGTATTCAGACCTTCCTGTCACATTTTTAATATCCCTCTTTTGTTTGCAAGTAGATCAAGAGTGACCAGACATTTTCAGAAAGCCTCTATATGAAAGACAGAACAAAGCATATGCACCAAAGGAAAACAAAATGTTTTGAAAAAATTATTTGGAGAAAAATCAATATTCTATCATTAACTATAGAAATACAAACACAATGCATAGTGCCAGAAAATAGAATATTTCCTGGAGACCAGTAGTCTACGGGGAAAATGAAGGGAAAAAACACAGGAGAACCTCTGGGAGAAAATGGAAATTATTTATATGTTGATTATGGTGATTCCACAACAATTAAGTGGTGTGAAAACTCACTTAATAGTGTATTTATTGTATATAAATTATGCTAGAATAAAACTGATATAAATCCCTTTTAGTAAAAGCTCAAATCTTGAGACCCAGTCCTAGCCCAGGTCCGGTGAGTGTGTGGAGAGGTTCCTGCTACCCTGTGCCAGCGGGACCAGTCCCAGCCCAGGCGCAGAGTGGGCCAGACCCTCTCCCACCCCTCGGGCCGCGCCCAACAACTCTGCCATACCTGTCCCACCCCTCCCGATGAGTAGGAATTTCGGCCGAGTTCCGGGAACGCCCAGAGCCAGTCCTAGCCCAGGTCCGCAGCGGGAAGGAGCTGAGCACAGCAGCCAGACCTAAGCCAGATGCAGCTGGATAAGTCCAAACTCTGTAGAGCTCCACCTGAACTTCAGTACGTGTGAAGGTTCTAACTACAACAAAGATCTATAACAAAGGGCAGAAGATTGTGCTACACAAAATTATGAGAAGGAACAAAATGCAACCTCAGAATGCAAGCCCACCCATAACAAGTGCAGAGGACACTAACACAGAACAAATTGGAAATCACACAGCTGAAAGCAATGAATCAACCGCTTCTGAAAAAAAACAGCTGTAGAAAGATATAGAAGACCTCAGATTGGAAATGAAAAAAGAAATCCCTGAATTAATAACATCTGCACTAAAGAATCAAATGCAGAAACATATGGAA
>NW_004524728.1:6836115-6849539 GCF_000260255.1 Octodon degus | reverse complement strand
AACTTCACCTAAAAAATAATTCAACCCAAAAATAAAAAAAAAAAAAAAAAAATCAAAGGTCGACTGAATAGCTCAGAGGATTAAAGCACCTGCAAGCAGGTACAGGGGCCAGGAGTTCAATCCCCAGGTCTGTCATGCCAGATCTGCCCCCAAGGTGTACTGACAAGGCGATTGAGACTGGAGGTGTTGGCACACTCCTGTAATCTCAGCTCTTGGGAGGCTGTAACCATCATAGTGGATTACCATGGTGATCAGGTGGATCACTATGAGTCCACTCTAGTAGTGAGATCCTGAACATCCTGTAGACTCTTCCCTAAAAATAGAAAAAAAATCAAATAAAAAAAGCCAAAAACAAACAAGGCAACTGCACGTTATGTCTCTTTCTCCAATAAAATAGGAAAAATTTCAAAGAGTATATACCTCTGAGAGTTATTTCCATTGTTTTCCTTTCCTTTCCTTCTTCCACACAATTGCTGTCCTGCCCAATTGAGCATTTTCTTTCTATTTCATAGTATCAAATATACACTCTGGTCCTAATTTACACTTCTGGTTCTCACATCAGAGAAACAATGTGATATTTATATTTGTGTGCTCTATTTCTTTCACTTAACAGTATGATCTCAAGGTCCACCCATAGAGCTCTAAATGTCTCAAGTTTAATTTTTTCTTCAATTTTTATGGTTAATCATATTCAATTGTATAAAAAGCTCTTCTTTATCCATTCATCAGTTGATGAGCACTTGGGCTGTTTCCAAAATTTAGCTATTATAAACTGTGCTGCAATAAACATTTTTTTAAATCTCTGAGATTTGTTGTCATGGATAAATAAATTAATATATATCTGTATCTATCTATCTATCTATCTATCTATCTATCTATCTATCTATCTAAATGTTTAAAGAATTCAGTGGTACTTAGGAACAAATACTAGTTATTCTAGGTTCACTGAGAACATTATCCAAATAGAGTGAAATTTTCCTTTATTTTGGACATGATAACTTAACTCTGTGTTTACCAAGTCATCTGAGTAATCTAGAAATAATTTATCAGATACACAATTATAGGTTTCACTAATCTTCAGACTCCATAATTTTGATTCTGTTTCTATTTTAAGATTTTGACTTCAGCTATGTGTTTCAATCAGGTTTCAAGTTCTATTAAACATAATTTTGTTTCTTTTACAGGATTTCAGGACACTTGTCCACTATGCTTTAGAAATCCTTCAATTTCTGCTCTACTTTCTGAGTCTTTTATATCTTGTGCAGCCTCTGGGAGTGGCATTTTCTCTTTTTTAGATGTACTGTGGTTGTAGAAGATTTTATTTAACTGTTCTAAAAGCTTAATATGTTCACATTGGCTTCTTCGGCTTTCAATGCCATTATTAAGGGGTCAGAGGTGCCAAATATAGAACCTTTATTTCTTTTTCTTGCAAAAATCTTGAGAGTCTCAACCTTGAGGCAGTTGCCAGCAGTAGGCTTTTTTTGCAAAACATTGTTGGTGCCTTTCTCAAAACAAGCTCAGGTTGATATTGGAGCGAAATAGCCACAGACAGAACCCTATAAAGCTTTCTATAATCTCCTGCCATGTCCCTTTCCCTGGCATTCATACTTTCACTCTAAGCAGGATTTAGAGTGAAAGAAGAATAAAATTAATTTAAACTTTTATACAGGGAAATAAAGATAGGGAAAGAGGTGTGAGTAGAAAGGAGGAGTGAGACTGGAACAAGAAAACATTTATTTAAGATTCAGTCTGTGCCTGGCCTAGTGCTAGATGTGTACACAGATGACCTCAGTCCATTTTTACAGATGCAAAAGGAGTTTGTTTTGAGATCCAAAGATGTCAAGTAAGTATTTAAAGCTCATGCTGTTGAATGATAGTAGTAGGAAGTAAGCCTAGGTTTACCAAACCAAATAGCACCTGTTCTTGCCATGTTCAGCCATGGAATGATCCTGTGAGTTTTCTTGTGTCTTGGAAGTTGCTGAGTTTTAATGGGATTACTCCCTTAGCAAATACTTACTAAACTTTCTCTGGAGAGTAAATGGATATTTTGGAGAAGAAGAGGAAGGTAATTGACACAGTTATTCTATAATATTGTTTCCCAGTCATGTGCCGGAACATTTCCAAGATTCTTGGGCCCAAAATCATGTGCTTTCCTGTTATTACAAAATATTAATATATGGTTATGCTGACTTCAGATTTAACCACAAGCCAAAAAAAAAAAAAAAAAAGACTAAAAATTAACCACACCTAGTAATTTTTGTCCATCCTTGGAAGAATTTAGTGAGTGCTCTTTGTTTAATTACCTTGTTCCCAGAAGTACATAAGGTACTTCTGTAGAAACTTGTGTTTACAATATGCCTAAGTGGTAGAATCCATGGTTTTAGCTCTCAATTTTACATTTATAAAAACAAGGTTAACTACAGTCTTGACAGTACAGAATTGCAGAAATAAATTTGATCAGGTTATTGGTGGAATAACAGGCTACAGATAGGCAGACAGGAAAGAAAAAATGTATTTTGAGCGAACAGAAGAAAAAAATTAAAGTTTATTACCAAAATCAATAAAACATACTTTGATGAAGCCATATAGAATCTGCTTGAAAAAGATAGCTGCGTTTTAATCAATGGGTAAAAATATCCCAACTCCAACACATTAGAATCCATCATTGTTTTTAGACATGAATTTGTAATCATTACTCTAATATTTCCTTTTTTTTCTAAGTATCTGGGTCGTGGCCTAGGGCCACTGATCTCCTGTTAGGAGTATGGTAACAGAATAAAACACAGACAAATCTTTATGTTTTAGTTACAAAGAGCTCTGGGATGACCAAAGCCCAGTAAGGACCAACACAACTAGGCATGGTTTCCTTGATCTTTATTAGATGCACAGTTTGAGAGGGGATGTGCTGGCTGGTACACTGTAGGAAGTGGTGCAGTTGAGTTGCTGATGCAGTGATGGTTCAAGGATTGAGGAATGATGCATTTTTTGAAAAGCCCACAGGAACAGATCGTGGTTAACTAGTAACCTGACTGTCAGCTAACAGCAACTACTGAGCTAGAAGAAATTTGCATGAGTCAAGTCTTCAGCTTCCAAGTGTTCTTTGGGGCATCAGAACTTCACAAACCATTTGGCCATCTCAATTGTGGCCATTGGCTTAAAGATTAACCTGCCTGTAAACCAGCTGTGGATCTCGCCACAAGTCATGCAGGTCTAGGACAGACTCAGCTTATTTGGGTGCCAATTTATTAATATCAATTACTGCCCATTCTGAACTGCATCTTACTGGCCCTCAGCAACTAGGTTTAAATAAAAGTACTACTCTGAAGAAAAGCTAACAAATCATGGCTTGAAGTGTGTTTTTTTCCCATCACACACCAACGAATGTGACCACTGAAGGAGAATGGCTGAGATATTTTTTTTGCTACAGCTACTACCTGATGACCTCTCCATGAAACAAAATGTGGAGTCCAAGCATTTTTCCTGATATTTCCTTTTTTTTTTTTTTTTTTTTTTTGTGGAACCGGGGATTGAACTCAGGCCCTTGAGCTTGCCAGGGAAGCACTTATTCCACTGAGCCATCTCCCCAGGCCCTTTTCCTGATATTTCTGAGTCTCCTTTTCACTGCCTTTCATTTTCCTGTGACTCCCCCCTAAATACTCCTTAAAATAGCAAAGAAAATCTGTGCCTATGGGTGAAAAGTGTTTTTATACCTCTCGCTAATATTCCCTTAACAGAAATGTGCAGAGAAGCTTATAAAATATAAACACATTCCAATGAGACTCAGTTATACTGTTGAGAAGTTCTTAGGGAGATTGCTTTCCATATCGTACATAGTATTCATCACCTGATCAAAACTAGGAATGAGCCTTTGCTCACAAACACAGAAGCCAATATGCAAGCACAGTGATGAGCATGCTATTCACTTGTCTCTTGGAAAGTGGAGGTTGGTGAGCAGCTGTGGTAATACCAGGGAGAAACTCTAACCTAGCATATTTCCAGGAAATGAAAATACGTTGATATATACAAGCACCTGCTCTTCTTTACCACTGCTCTGTTTCCTAGCTTCTTGCCACTTCTCCACACCACCATTTCCTACTCTGCATAATGTGAGAATGATACTTCACAGTACAGGTGTGAAGTTTGGAAGTCCCAAGTGGGAAAATGTGCCAAAATCTAGTAAATGGTAGACAAATGAAGTTCAATGTTATCGTGATTAGAAGAAACTCAAGTGACCTGTTTTAGAATCACCACTGACGACAACCTGACGACTACAGAATTGCTAGTATCTTTAGTCTCTGTCTGATGGACAAACTGCTGAGGGCTGACTAGGGAAAACAGCAGGCTTGAAAACTGTTAATGGCTACTTCATAGATTTTTAAAATTATATTTGTTAGAGGTCCTACTTTATCCCTGATTAGGTTATATCATTATTAGTAGATTTATGTAGCATAATTTAGCTTCAGCCTCAGAACTTATGTAAAAGCTAATACCTACGTTGTTTACACACTGGGACTACACAAAGGTAGTTTCACACTAGTGCCAATGTGAGTTGTCACACAGAAACATACAAGATTAAACATTTATAAGTCACACAGAAGCTAGTTTCTTAGTTATTTCATTAATTACTATATATCATTGAGTTGAACATGGAAGGAGATTTGAATCAGATTCCCCACTATTATCTCATCGTGAAATTCAGTAAATGAATCATAGGAAAGGTTATTAAGCATAATATTCTTAGGGATTGTATTCCTTTTCTTGCTGATATTGTATGTAAGTATGTAATGACAGTCTCACATAGAGCAACTCTTTAAAGAGCTGCAAATCATTCTGAAAAACCAATATGTGCCTCCTTCCTAATCCTGACACCACATGTCCTGAGAAATTGCTAACAAATTTTAACAAAATATAACTCTTCCAATAATCAATTCTTGTGTATTGTTCTTCTTAATGAAGGCTAATAAACTTCACTTCTACTGAACCTACAAACACCTTGTAAAAGTTTTCTGTACACTGATATTTTATTATGCATTAAATTATACAGCACTTATACCATGATTTGTAATATTTTTAAATTTATCAGTTGTTTAATTAGGTTCTTAGTAAGAAATTTATTATGTATATATTTTTAAAATTTTATTATTTATTTTTTGTTTTATATTTTAGGGAAGGATCTACAGGGTATTCAGGGTCTCACTATTAGATCAGACTCGTGATCTGCCTGTTTACAGCCTTTCAAAAGCTGGGATTACAGGCATGTGCCACCATGTCCAGTCTCAATTGCCATCTGAGCATGTCTTGGGGGTGGGGCTGGCAAGGCAGGCCTGGGGATCAAATCCCCTGCCACTGCTCCTGCTTGTAGGCACGTTAATCCACTGAGCTATTTGGCAGGCCCTCTAAGTAAGAAATTTAGAACATCAATTTATGAAGATAAATTCCATTTATCAGAGCAAAACCAGATGGCAGGTAGCCCTGGAGTTGAGGAACAGTGTTGATTCTTGCTAAAATCTGTGGGTCCACTGCTTTGTGATCCATCTTGTGCTGCTCTGAAATCAGGTATCTTTGTGTTGAAAATCTCACCATCCTGGTGTCTGGGTTTCTGCAGCATCTTCTTCCTGAAGTAAGCATCAGTGAGGTGTTTGGGGATTTTCACTTTGCTGATATCAATTTTTGTAGAAGTGGCAATGATAAATTCCTGGTATGTTCTTCATACAGGAACATGATTAAGGATAAGAGGTCCAGTCACAAGTAGCAAGTCACTGGCCAACTGCTTCAGGAAGACCACTCTCTTGCCTTTATGATGCTTGCTGAGAATGATCAAGATGGTGCTGGGAGTGATGCTAGCTACAAGTTTCCTCATATGCTGACTGAAGGATTTCTTGCCATGGCTCAAGAACTTTTGGGGCACATCTTCAGTAGCATAGTATCTAGGCATTTTTTGAAGCTTAACCACCTGGGTACCTCCATTCTTGTCCCCATCAACTGGTTTTGTGATTGTAGTAAAAAACTTTCTCCTCTTTCTTCTCAACCTTTGATTTAGCAGCTGTGTACTTTCTCTTGCACAAAGCCTTTCTGGAATGTAGAGCAGATTGGGAGTATCTACCAATTCCTCTAACCAGGACAGGATTTCGGCTGCAGTGGGGCTGCCCTTTCTAGGACATTTTTGTCTTCACCTCATCTTTTTTTCACCAGTACCACTGGCAGAGGCCTTCTTGGCTTCAAGTTTCTTCTCTTTAGTGTCTGGCTTCTCAGTTTTTTCACCCACCATCTTCCAAGATGGGAAAGAGTGTAATATTTATAAATCAAACACTACAGAAGTATGCATAGCATTCCAATAAGACCCAATTAATATTAAATCTCCTTATCATAGTCTAATTTATTAAAAACTGTGTCCCACTGCATTAGGTAAATCTATTGTTAAAGAATTCCACCCTTGGGCTAGTGAGACAGCTCAGTGGTCTAAAGTGCCTGCTTAGGCAAGCTTGGGCAAACATACAGGGACCATGGTTCAATCCCAGGCAACACATGCCATGCCAGCCTCACCCACAAGGCCAGCAGAGCTGGCCACAAAAAAAAAAGAAAAGAAAAAAATTTCCACCCTAGATAAATTCAACATTTATTAAACTGTATACACATTCATCTAAATGGAGGCTAATCCAATTGGGGTCAGTGTAAGACTTCCTACATTTTCTCAGTCTTTTTGCAAGTAATATGCTTCTTTGTGCTTGCTCTGAAAGTACATCAGTTTTTCTTACTCTCCTCATTGTACCTTCGATGCTGTCATTGTTTGTCTCTCCTGAAGTACTGACCAGCCTCATACTTTATATCTCAGGGTGACTGGTCAGAGAAGATTGGAAAGAAGAGAATCTTAGCTTTTGTATTTGACTGTGACCCTGCCTCTTAATAACGTTTCATGAAATGTGCACTATTCTTTAAGGCTATCATGTATGTCAGTATACATATGTTGTGCATAAAAGCTCAGTGCATTTACATATATTTTAAACTTATATCTTAATATATTCTAATATTATGTTGTATATTTAGCCTACATGTATTCCTGTAGTGCTGGGGTTTATATAATTACTTTCTAAATATATAGATATCTACTTTTAAGGAGTATCTTATTGCTTTCCTTGGTGATGTACATCAATATTTATCCAATTAGAAGGTGAAGAGTACTGAGCTGTACTGATGAATTGCAGACTCTGGATCCTTGCTGCTGATTTCTTTCCCAGACCCTTCCCACCATAGTCATAGACACAAAAAACTAAACTGGAGTTCAGAGTTTCTGTGAGATCTTATTTGGAGGCTCCTTTACCATCTGGGCTTTCCTTGCTTTCATGAATCCAGCTTTTAATTTTAGCCTATATAGAAGATAGAGAAGGTACAACTATCCCTAGGGAAGAGTCTTTCTAACTGTTGAGAAGTAGGAACTAACCTGATAGGGAAGGTATTCTTCCACTGGATTAAGGCTGAACCTGAAAGCACATAAGTTTCTTGGCATCTTTGATCCTAGATCGCTTGATGGACAGAGATGCACTTTACTCTCTTAGCCTAGGTTCTCTTGGGGAAGTATTGATGAAGGCAAGACTTTTTGTCAGCAAGTAATTTGCTTGGAGAGTGAGACCAGGGAACTGGAGTGAGTAGGGTGGGTGGGGAGAATTCAAAGAAGCATTTGTGAGCTGGTTGTATCAGTCTTGATCCTGCTGGAAATGTATGAAGGGCTGAGTAGAATGTGTCTCATTTGAAGGATGAGGCTACAGTGTGCACATACTGAGCATGTTTTCCTAGATTTCCCAAGGAAAAGTTTATTCCAACTTCATGAATATCTTGAAAACAAATTACAGCTAAGATCTAGTCTTATAGCAATGTTATCAGTTTTCTACACAAGAAGAAAAACTGCATAGCTTTCCTCTGAACATATACTACAATATTATTGTATTTCTACTACTGTGAATGTGACTATTATTAGAATTAACTGGATTCTGAAATATAATTTCAGTATCTAATTCCGCTCTTTCATTTTTTTAAATAAGAAAACAAGGGTTCAGAAAGGTCATCTGAATTTCAAAATCATATAGCAATTCAAAGAATGAGAGGGCTGCACAAATAGTTCAGTGGATTAAAGCACCTGCAAACAGGTGCAGGGGCCTGGGGCTCGATCCCTTGGCTTATTGTGCTGACCCTGTCCCCAGGGCACACTGTGTCATTGTTATTTGTTTCTCAGTAAAATTAATAAAAGAAAAAGAAAGAAATATAAATAATAAAATATATGATTTGATGACCAAATAAGATTAAGTACTTTTGAAATAAAATTTTCTTATTTAAAAAAAAGCAATTGAGACTGGGCATGGTGGCATGCACCTGTAACCCCTGCTCTTGGGAGGCTACAGACAGGTGAATTGGTATGAGTCTGATTTAGTAATGAGACCCTCAACACCCTATAATCCCTTCCCTAGAATACAAAAAATAAATCAAAGAATGAGCCTACTTTTAGAGAGATTCATCATTTGTTGTTGAACCTTTGTCTGCCACATTGCACTACTCTTAAAAAATACAAACAGCATGTGAGCACGTGGAATATATTTAACTTACATTTGATACCTAGATTCTAGGACCCTTAGAGATGATACAATTGGCCTTTACTCAACACAAGAAGAACTGTTTGTAAGAAATCTTATTTTGGTCAATATCACTATTCACCAGTATGTTATTGTTAACCATGAGGCTCATGTATGACTTCCATTTTTTCAAGGTTGTATAAATAATTCTAATTTAGATATATAAACAGAGGAGAGGGACAGGGACAGGGAGAAGGAAAGGGAGAGGGAGAGAAAAAGAGAGAGGAAAGGCAGGGGGACGGGAGGGAGAGGAAAAGGGAGAGGGAGGGAAAAGCAAGTATACATTTTTGGGAGAAAAAGTTGCTCATACTTCTTGGTCAAAGGATTTGGCTTTTTAGATATCACAGGTCATGTATTTGAAATACTGGGATTTACAGATAATATAGGATTTGTCATTTGGCCTTCTGAAATATTAGGATGAACAGAGTCCCTCTCAAACACAAATTATCATACAGCATGAGCAAGATACCATTTTTTACCCTTTGCTTTTATTTTATTTTTAATTTATTTGTTATTATTTTAAAAATAATTTTATTGAGAAACACATAGCAATGAGACAGTGTCAAAACTATTAGTAGGACAGTTTTAATAATTAATACATTGCATATTGTTGTCTTCTTAGTGGTTTTTCATAGTACAAGATGCAGACATGATATCCTGTCCACAGACGCTATTCGAACAAATCTTTCTATTCATTGAATTAAGAGAAAGTAGCTGTATATCTATCCTAACTATTTTGAATATACAGATGCAAAATGCCCCTTCATTTGTATCCCCTTTTTTGTTTAGTTTTGTCAGAGGTGGGTATTCCATTGTCATTTAAACATTGTAGGTACATGAATTCAGCAAAATATTCTAATATAGTCCAGGATTCCATAATAGTGGTGGGTTTTCCATAGGACTGACAATGTCAGAAGTTGTTTGACTTGAGCCTTTTAGAGCTCAGCATATTAATATGGCTTTATTTTTTATAGTTCGTTTTTATATTTTTCTGCTGGATGGTTAAGACCAAGACAAAGCAAGACCTATATAAGAAGAAATATAACTTTTGTATCTGATAAGATCAGTCAAATCCCCTCAGGATTTACCCCTGTATCACAGTTTGCAGAACCTTTGTCAGTGTCAGCCGTGTAGATGAGTCACAGCCATTGCTTGACCCATTTGCTCTCTGTGAAAGCCTGAGAGAATGTTTTCTCTCCATGTGATTCTCCTTAGGCACACCCTACATCATCGATCACTTTCCTCTTTGGCCCCATAATCTCCTTGATCAGAAAATTTAGGACACAACTGAGTTAAATGATCTTACAGTATGGGTTCTCCTATGTCCTGAGTCCTCACTGACCTTGAAAGTTTAGGGCCAAAATGTTGACTGTACTTCCATTCCTTCCTTTTTTCTAATTTTTGGTCTGCAACCTTAGGTTGCTAACCCTCCAGAAGAGAAGGTTATTATTATACTACAACATAGGCAGTTGAACTTAACCTCACTATTTGTCTGAGTATCAAACATCTTATTCATAACATGGAACAGGTATTTTCCATCAAATATTGATATGTTAAACTTGGGGGCCTGCCCCTTAGCTCAGTTCTTTAATTGGCTGCTTCAACAAAGCAGTCAGTCTCAGGTTGCTGTGGTTTGATCCCCACAACTCAAGCCAGCCAAACCTGCCCTCAGGGCATTCGGAGCAAAAAAAAAAAAAAAATCCTTATTGAGGCTGGAGATTTGGCTCAGTGGTAGAATGCTTGCCTAGCAAGCTGGAAGCCTTGGGTTTGGTCCTCGGCAACAAAAACAAAACATAAACCTTCCCAAGAAAATAATTCAACCAAAAAAATACAGTAAAATCAAAAAAGACCAAAAACAAACAAGGCAACTGATATGTTAAACTTTAAGTCCTTACAGAATATGAAAAAAGTTTTAAAAAATAAAATTAAAAAAATAAAAATAGGAATAAACAATTACATATTTTAACACATGCTTTTATTTTAAACCAGTGGTACTTATGGTTAATGCATTACTGTAAAATGATCTAGCCCATGCTAACTGCATTTTGGAGCAAATAAATTATTCTATACATCTTGAATTGTCTATCTATTTTACTGCTAACTGATCCTATTCATATAAAATCTGTGTTTTTTTTTTTTTTTTTTCATGTAATGACTGACAAATCTCTGTTAAATTTTCCTGTAACTGATTCTGATGGTAGGGGTTTGCCTTTCTGTAATGGTCATGAAAATAAGACCCTAACCACCTGAGCCCTAAAATCCAAGATTTAGGGCTGGCAAGACAAATCAGCGGTCTAAAGCGCCTGCTTAGGCAAGCTTAGGCAAGTGTGCAGGGACAGAGATTCAGTCCCGGGCACCATATGCTGTGCCAGCCCCTCCCCAAAGGTGGGCTCAGCCATAAACAAGCAAGCAAACAAACAAACAAACAAAGAAATAGATAAATAAATAATAAAATCAAAGATTATATTTGTTGAGAGGTTATGTTTCCCATGAGCTTCCTCTAATCTATGACTAAGTATGGCAGAGATAATAGACATAGTCTTATAAGATTTAGGACTCCTCTGACAGTCAGTATTACAGCAAGGATTCCTGGTGACCTTGCCAAACCCAAACTTCCCTTGGACTATGTGTTGGTTGAAGATCCTTGTACTCCAGCTTTCCTGCATCTCTCTTTCACTGGAAATCAGACTTACTTTGCTGTTGCTTGCTTGTTCTCTTCATTTTCTGAGAGAAAAATAATCCTTAGTACAGTGAGTGCAAATCTAGCCCAAATTTGGTATTTGTTTCTTGGAAAATTCAAGCTGACACATTATACCAAAACTAAGACTTGCTGCCAATATCAATTATTTCTGGGCTTGCTTATCTAATGGTGAAATTCCCTATCTTAGAATTATTAATTTACTTTAATTTATGGCTAAAAGACTGAGAGCTAGAAACATATTTGGAGAATTGGTCCATAGTTTTTCAAGATATACATCAATTGCTTCAGAACCAGCTATGTTGCTCATTTAAATGTGTCCAAGATCTAGTGAACTGAACTTGAGGATGGAACATGAAAAAATTTACAAACGCTCTCCAAGTAACACTTACTGCATATTCTGGAGAATCATTAATCCAGTTCAGGTCAAATTAATGCCCAATGAATGAAAGAGTAATCCACATTATATAACTAATTAAAGTAATAGTTACAACTAAAATCTAGATTCTCAGATTACATTGTCAGCATATGAACTGCATATTTATTATTATACCAGTTGTGTTCCAAAGTTGTGGAAATCCTTACCCCTATAGGTTTTGATCAGTTAAATAATCAAAATTTATAGCAAAGACATCTGACCCCCTTGGTATGTATGGTACCTGTCACTGCGTTGGCCAGGATGGTAACCAGCAATTGTGCAAGGGAGATAGTACTACTTCTTTGGCACCCAAGAATCTATTATGCGGTATAATGAAGGTAATTATGTGGTATAATGAAGAGCCTGAAAATGACATCTGTGGCAGTGCCTTGGATCAGATATTTGAGTGATCAGTTGATGTAATGCTAATTGTAGACACGTGAAATAACGAAGTCATAAGAAAGTTGGTCTGGTTATTTTGACTATTTTAATAACTACATTAGATTTGGTACGCACTGCTACTCTAATCAGTTAGATCAATTGAACATTTGATTATTCTAAGTTAGTTATTTAAAGGCCCTGTAGAAACTAGGACATACATTGAAATGAATTTTGGCAATTGAAGGGAAAGCTTACTAAGATAATAGGTGGAAAGACAAGCAAATAAACAAAGAAAGTGATAAAATGAAAGTAACAAAGTCACAGCTTACCAGAAATACAAAAAGGAAGGAGAAGAACCAAATTCCAGAGTTTGGATGGGCACTTACATGGTACAGACTACGTGGAAGTCAAAATGTATGTCAAAATGTGGGTAAGTGATTATAATCCAGAAGTGCAAAGACTCAAAGCTACAAATGAGACAAACTCGATTTACTGGATAGCCAATAGGCTTATGTCCATATAAATAAGCTTGTATCAATACTTTTTGAAATTGATTTGAAAGGGGATAACACAAAAACATACATTGCTGTATAAATGTTTGAGAAATGGAAGATTTAACACATTAGTCTTGTTTATCCTAGAAAAGCAAAATGCAAATACTTCCTTATCACACTCAGAAATTGTTAGTATAGAAACACAGAAAGATAAAATTTAAATTATAAAAAGTAAGTTCAAGAAAATTTATCTCTGTCAAATAGAAATCACATCTTTTTCATTTATCATAAAATAGTCAATATATGGAAAGGATCTGGACATTTAGCATGCACACAGCAAATAAAGGGAGTACCAACTTACTGTTTTGTGTTTTGAAATGTTAGGTATTAATCATACCTGAAGTTTAGGTACTAGCCATAATATGTTAAAATAAAAGCTGATTCCAGGCCATGGGTATATTCTTCCTGTGAACTTGAGCTCTTCCTCTGAAACTGATTGATATGTTCAGTTATTGATCTAATCACTTACTCTCCAACCACTATCAATTAAGTGGAAAAAGAAAGAAGGTGAAAGGGGAAAGTAATATGAAAATATTTGAATGTTAATTATTACAGGAATTTATTCTAATATCTGCTGGAGTATGAAGAACCGTTTTTCATTTCATCAGCCATTTTTAATAGTTATTAATAATCCTTACACCCATGTAATTTTGAGTAGATTATCTTTATAGTAAGGTAAATTAAGAAGGGATGGTTCTAATTTACAGCCAAACTTGATTCTATTTTTTTCACAATCTTGTTTTAAATGTTGA